>NC_092059.1:17195609-17795609 GCF_039877785.1 Chaetodon trifascialis | reverse complement strand
GCAAAAATATAAACTCATTAAACTGACTGTACTACACTTCCAGCAGACTCCAGGTACAACATCTGATGTCCCTGTCCTGGAGAGTGGGGTCCTATACAAAAATGACATGTCACAGTTGTCCTCATGAAACTTGTGAAAATCATCACACTCAAAGTTCACACAGGCGTTGGTTTGGCGTCACTGCTGGTTTAAAATAAATCATTTATTTGCATGAATATGGGCTGAACACGGGAGAGCAGAGCATCAAATGTAGTGGAAGAGTGATGGGAGCAGCTCCTGTGCGCTAATCGTGCTGCTCAGTGGCCTTTTACAGCGATACAGCTGACTGCTCCTCTGTGCTGCAGGGAGGCAACAGGGAGCACCAGATCTCTGCCTTACATGCAAACAACCCTCATGTTCATTATAAGACACTACTCAGCTGATCTCAGGCAGTTTGCAGCACAGCTGGACAGATTGGGCAGGATAGAGCTGAACCTCCAGGCCTCTGCCTTTAACACACAGGGCATTAATCATCTCTGGCAGCCCAGTATGTGCACACAGATGGGTCTTGTTGTTGAAGATTTCTCTCCTTCAGTCAAGCAACGGCTGAATCAAACTCATGGTGTCTTCCTAACACTCACTGTGGCAGGTATGACAGAAAGACAGAGATCGGCATAATGGGACAAACGAGACATCATCTGCACTAGAAATAAAGTCTAGACAGAGAATTCGAGTTTAAATGCGGTTTTCAAAGAGCACTTGACAGCACTTATCCTCATTGTCTGGACTTTATTAACATAAAAAAAAGCATTTATCCTTTTTACAACCACATGTTTGTGTGTTGATGATCTTCTTCTTCTGGGGTTTCATAACTTGTGAATCTGATCCTCTGAACTCTCAAACATCAAACCAACACAGCAAAATCAGCTTCATAAAAATCAGTGTGTGAGCAGCAGGAAAGCACAGACTGGCAGTTAAGACTGATTAGTTCTGGAACAAAATCAACAAAATCCAGTCAGACCAGCAGGAGACGTAGAGGAGGCTGTAAACCACGAGCCACCTTCTGGTAATTACTGAATTAAGATCACTAACATTTTCAGGCAAATATAAAATTTGACAAGGCAAAATTAAGGCCCACAGTAGAAAAGGAATACTCACACTGAAATTGTATTAAGATAATAAATAAATGTAATTTGTATAATATTTGTGATTTGTAATTTTTGTGCATCTGTGGTTCTATACCACATAAGAAAATAGTGCTGTAGCATTGAAGGGTGGACAAAGTGAAGCTTGAGAACTCCAGAAGTGTTGACAGTTTGGCTGATTCAGATGAACGGGAGTGTCGAGGTTTGTTAGGGTGCTTGGTGTTACACCAAAACATGTGACCCATGAGATTCCACAACGCTGAACGAGGCTTGATTACCGACTGGAGAAAGCTGGCAAGAGTCCCAGAAACTATCGTCATAGAATGGTTTGTGGTCATTTGATTCAATGCAAGTTTGTTTGTGAATATGCACCACTGAATTACAACACCAGCTGAAATGACAAGGGTCTACAGATCCTGTATTATTAACTAATCCTGCAACACTGTCCTGTGCCCTGGGCCTCTGAAACTAGTTGTGCTCATGTGGTGCATATTCCTATATTAATCTGTTTGTGTATGATTAAATGTGCAGAATATACACATACACATAAACAAAAACATGTTGGTGGGGTTGTCAATAGGGGGACCATAGCTCATTTTGCCCTGCTGAAGGGTCAACTATAGAAAAAAGACTGGTGAGTTTACTAAATATTTACAGATGAGGTGTTAGGGCTCTATACACTTGGACGGTATGAGGGAAATGTTGACTGGTTTATCAATTAAGGTCAGCATTTTTGGTAGCAACCATTAAAGCATGTCACCAAAGTAAATGTAGATTTTTTTTGTTCAAATAATATCCAAAATTTCCCCAGGACTAAAAATCTATTAATCGTGATAAAAACGGCCGGCATGAGAACAAACCTGGTTGGATATTCCATCATTTCCTGATTCGTTTTTTAATAATACCAACATTTGGCCAGCAGAGGGCAGCAAGACTCCAGCCCTGCATCCGGTCTGCAGTAACCTGAAGAAGACGAAGAACAAGCAGCAGACACGTGAATTTGCACGTAATCACGTAGCGACATTTGCGACACACGAGGATGTTGTACTCTACGTTAAAACAAAGTATTTCAGTATTTCTTTCGTAAAATGAAGTGAACAGAAGTACCTATCTGACCTGCGAGAACGAGTTAAATCCGAAATGGCCGACTTTTCGTCCCTGGGTCTCTCAGACTGGCTGGTTCAACAGTGTAAACAGCTGGGGATCAACAAACCTACTCCTGTCCAGGAAAACTGCATGCCAGCGATACTGCAAGGTAAGACAGCGTCTCTTAAATCTACAGGTTGAAAACATGTCAGCTATCTATCCCAGTACCGACAAGCAATGCAGATCTTCATTGAAAAATCTATCGATTTAGTGCTTTTGAGCAAAGTCGAAGACAAGAACTCAAGTGCTTTAAATTAGCAAACATAATTATTTTCTGCACCTACATTAAACGTACTGATCGGCTGTTAGTTTCACCGGATGAAGAAAGCGTTATAGTACATTAAGTGTGATCCTCTGTAGTCACCACATGACATGTAAGTCGGTAAGTCAGATCTCATCGCAGGTGAATGAAGGTGTTTGTGTGTGTGTGTGTGTGTGTGTGTGTGTGTGTGTGTGTGTGTGTGTGTGTGTGTGTGTGTGTGTGTGTGTGTGTGTGTGTGTGTGTGTGTGTTGCAGGCCGGGACTGTTTGGGCTGTGCTAAGACTGGAAGTGGGAAGACGGCAGCGTTTGTGCTGCCAGTGCTGCAGAAACTGTCAGAGGACCCATATGGCATCTTCTGTTTGGTGCTCACTCCCACCAGGTCAGTGCTGTGTAGTGTCAGAGAGCTGGAAGATCCATTTATGGGAAAAAAAAAAAAAACATCCATAAATGGGTCCAAATAAATGTTTTAATGTAGATTTTATACAAAAAATGCTCGTTGTTAATTAATGTGAGCTTCTTCATGTATTTAGTTGATTATTGGATGGCTCTTCCTCCTGTTCATTACTGCTCATGTCAGAGTGTGTCATCTCTGGGAATACCTGGAAATGACACAATGGACTGAGTTAAGAGTCAATGTTTTAATGATCTAAAACATCAGTAGTAAGGGACAGGTTGAGAGTCTTTCAAAATAAAATCACAGTTGCTCTTTGTCTTAAGCCTCAGATCCTGAATAATCTTATGAAAAGAAAGATACACAAAGAGTCTTATTCCAAACCACAGAATGTACATTTAGGACTTTCATTGATAACTTTAAAGTACAGTTATAGGAAACTTGATTTGGAATTGCATTTCTTCCACATCTATAAGTGCACGTGTACCATACTCTATATATCTGTGTATATCTAGAAATATGTTTTAAAGTATCCCATATTCCCAACTGATGATGTTGTGTGATGTCATGCAGGGAGCTGGCCTATCAGATTGCAGAGCAGTTTCGAGTCCTGGGAAAGCCTCTGGGTCTGAGAGACTGCATCATCGTCGGTGGAATGGGTACAGTGCATCACTGCATGCAGCGTTTCTGTCTGTTCGTTCAGCAGCAGATACAAACTGTAAAACTTTAAACTGAACCTCAGCAGCAGATATCGCTCAGGTCACAGTGACAGATCAGATTTCATGTCAGTGATCTCGTGTAGCCACACCTCTGTTGTGTGTACTGCTCTTATTGTGAAGGCTTGGTGTTCAACTGCTGCTGCAGACACTCAAATGAAATCCTCCTGCCAGTCAGGAGCCTCTCCTCCGTGCTGACATCGTCACTCTTGTGTTACTGACAGACATGGTGAGCCAGGCCCTGGAGCTGTCCAACCAGCCACATGTGGTCGTAGCGACGCCGGGCCGGCTGGCTGATCACATTCGCAGCTCCAACACCTTCAGCATGAGCAAGATCCAGTTTCTGGTGAGTTCCGGAAGACCCACGAACTTTGACTTGGACAAGTTCTCAAAGCTTCTCCAGGCTGTAGCTCTCAATTCATCTAAGATCTGATTGGCTATGTTAGGACTGAGTTTAGACCCGGCTCAATTGGCAGGATTTGTGCAGGTCCTTGAATGTCTGTAGACTCTTGGAAAAACAACAAGACTTATGTTTTAGATGAACATGAGGAAACTAGTAATGTTTGAAGGTCAAAGAAGAAAAGACCAATACAGTCTGTGGTTCTGTCGTTTCGTCAGATCATGGACGAGGCGGATCGGCTGTTGGAGCAGGGTTGCACTGACTTCACCACAGACCTGGAGACGATCATGGGGATGTTACCGGCTAAACGACAGACACTGCTGTTCAGCGCCACACTCACTGACACCCTGCAGGAGCTGAAGAACATCGCCATGAACAAACCTTTCTTCTGGGAGAGCAAGTCGGAGTGAGTAACCTGCTGCTCTTTACAGGAATATTTAGCAAATCCTCACTGTGTGTTAGGAGGAGTATTTGGTGTATTTGTAGGTATGGACCTGCTCTTTTCGAGGTGGAAGGGAACACTCAGGGCCAGATTTCTTGAGGTTTTTGTGCCTCGTTTCAGACGCATTCTGTGCGAGAAACCTTGCGTGTCATGTGTAAACCAGGAGCACCAGCCTCGTGCATCAGTTTGCCTCTCATCTGATCTGATCTGAGGTGCAACTAATCGCTGATGTGCATCTCTCGCACAAATGCTTTTGTATGTAAGGGAGAGCCGTGCACATCGCGGGAGCAGGAACGTTAAGCGTGGTTGAACGAGCATTCTGCTGGGTTTAACGCTCAGATTGCTTGCAGGGTTCAGATATTTCCAAAGAGCAGCTGCAAACTCATGCAGATGTATTCAAAGACGGCTGTGATGTGGAACAGGAAATGTAATGCCAGTGACCGCAGACTTGAAGTGTTGCCCTTTATCTCATGATGTGATGCGCTTCAGTGACTGCAGTCGTTCATTCCCTGTTTTCATCTTTACATGTTTACATCTCCTGTTAGATGTGTATTTATGGCTTTTGTGGGTTTTACAATTATCTCTAATTTAGCTGAACGTGACTGCAGCACGCAGGCTTTTGAATGCAGCCGAGCAGATTTCCCCTCATCTTCTGTAGCTGTGTGTTCCGATTTGATCGTCACAGAAGCTGAAGTAAAGATCAAATCCTCCTTGCACAAACGTGTTGTGGATCTTGGCCTGAATCCACACCAGCTCCAGGGTTGCTGTTCTGTGCTCTGACCTCTCTGGCAGCAGAAAATGTGGAGGGAACATTGAAATATCGCATTATTGCTGTTCCCAGGACACGAACGGTGGAGGAGCTGGACCAGAGGTACATCCTCACTCCAGAGAAGGTGAAGGACGCCTACCTGGTCCACCTGATCCAGACATTTACTGACAAACATGACGACTGGTCCATCATCATCTTCACCAACACGTGCAAGTAAGAAGCCCAGAAGTGACCACTAACCCTGGCTTTCTGAAGGGAACCTTGTAGCCTTTATGAAACTGGTCATGTTCATAATCACATAGAATAAATTGTTTCTAAATTGTTCCTCAGGAACTGCCAAGTTCTCACCATGATGCTGCAGGCGTTTAACTTTCCCACCATCTGCCTGCACTCCATGATGAAACAGGTGAGACTAACACACATCACATCAGCATGTCAGTAATGACGTCCTGCAGAAAGACGTCTGAGAAGGGAGCAGCCACCATGTTGGTAAATGACAGCTGAAGAATAGTCTGTGTCCGTTTTACTGGTCAATTAAGTTTGCGCATACAAAGAATGTGACTTTGCTTTGAGAGAGAAAGGTGAGAGCATGGTGACATGTCCCTTATCAGCAGTCCCCACGCTCCTCGATGAGCTTGTGTTGGATGTGGAAATCATATTTGTCTCATTAAAGGGACAAAGACAGAAATGTTCAGTGAGCACAAAGCCCTTGTGATAATACAGAACCTGTCAGTGTAAGGCATTAAAGCAGATTAAACCGGATGAATGGGCCTGCAGAATGGACGACTGCTTTTTATCTTCTCCAGAAACAACGATTCGCAAACCTCGCCAAGTTCAAGGCCAGCGTGTACAAAATCCTGATTGCAACAGACGTGGCTGCCAGGTAAGAAGCTCCACTGAGCTGCTGCATGTCTCAGGAATGACGGCGGGGGGTGGTTTGTGAGTTTAATTAGTCTTTAACAAAATCAGCTGTCCATTCGTCCTAAAGTTTCAGACTGAGAGATTTAACACAGACGGCTGTAGACGGGAGAAAAGCTCCTTGTTTTGATCCTTCCTGGTCTTTCACAGGGGTTTGGATATTCCAACCGTCCAGGTCGTCATCAATCACAACACCCCTGGCCTTCCCAAGATCTACATCCACAGAGTTGGACGAACAGCAAGAGCAGGTAAACTTAGGCACATTTTTACCACCAGCGTCCTCCATGAGTGACGTCTGACTTTTGATCGTCGACGGCTAAAATAAACGCAGCTCAAACATGACAAGGTTTTCTTCCTCTGCAGGGAGGAATGGTGTGTCCATCACACTGGTGACACAGTACGACATCCATCTGGTCCACTCCATCGAAGAGCAGACTCGTAAGTTACTCGGTTATAAAGACTGAATTAAAAGGTGCTACATGTGTGCAAGACGTGCATCTTCGGAGCTCAAGTTTCCAGCCAGCCTGCCAAGTAGCGCCTCATATGTGCAAAAGAAGGAGCCCCAAGAAGCCGGAAAGATTCTGTTTATCATCTGCAGTGTGTGTAAAAGCGAACTGGTGTGTCGTGTTTCTACAGAGATGAAGCTGAAGGAATATCCTGTGGAGGAGAAGGAAGTGCTGAAGATCCTCACTCAGGTCAACGTGACCAGACGGGAGTGTGAAATAGTACGAGACCCTCTTTTCTTTATTTTCAGTCCAGTGCAGACTGTTAGTGTTATTTGAATCTTTTTGGGATATTCATGATGGGAGTTGTTAAAGAATTTGAAACTGTGTCTGAAAAACATTTTCCTTTCTGTGACTCAATGACAACATAGAATTCATAATGTTCAGACTGGACACCACTTGTTTTGGACGGTAAATGGTCTCCTTGGATTTTCTCATTAAAATAATTTTTAATGTTTGATGGTAAACTCTTCTCTGCACTGTAGAGACTCGAGTCGACAGACTTTGATGAGAAAAAGGAGATCAACAAGAGGAAACAGCTGATCTTAGAGGGGAAGGTAAGTTCATTTTTAGGATTTTCTTTTTTAGCCACTAAATATTAGTCAAGTTTAATGTGTGAACACGACCAAGACGAATCAACAAAGGATCGAGTACAGTTTATTTACAAGTTCCTGTAATTTACCAGAGCAAAACCAATGTGACTGTAAATTTATGCTGGTTTTTGGAAAGGATGTGGTACTAATTATAAGGAATATGCTGGGTTTTTCCAATTCTTTGCCACCAAAACCAACCCCAAGTATGTTCACAGTGCACAGCAGGTGAGCTGAACACTCAAAAATGTGAGAATTAAAAAAAACTGACATATGATAAATTAATTAGAAATGAATGATTTACTGGGGTTTACCTGGAACAGAAATTTCTCTATAAACCAAGAATTTCTTATAAACTCAACTCAAACGAGGACTTTGTTTTCCCATCAGTCAGCAGTAAATGGTTCTTTCCAAACCCCCAAGAAGGAAATGACAGACTTGTAAAAAAAAAAAAAACAGCCTTACCTGAAATTCATCTGCTTCTTTAGTCAATGTGAGATTGAAGTCAGCAGGGCTATTGTCACGCTGGTTCCAGACATCTGAATCACCCTCTACATCTGATTTGTTCATCAATACTTGAAAGAAGGAATTAATTCTTCTCTTTACAGACTGAAACATTAAACTATCATCTGTGAAAGAGCCCAATGTTGAAAAATGAAAATGGTTTAAGGCTTCTGATCTGAGATGCTTCCTGCCCTGCTGTGCATGTTTTGAAATCAGCTGGGATGATTTAAAATGGCCTGTTGTTGATTGGGGATCAATCTGCTCTTCCAGGATCCAGACCTGGAGGCTAAGAGGAGGGCCGAGCTGGAGAAGATCAGGGGCCAGAAGAAGAAATTCAAACAGAAGATCCAGGAGAGCATTCAGAGGCAGAAGCACGGACAGCTGAAAAAGAAGGCGATGAAGAGGAAACACAAGAAAAAGAACAAGGCGGCACAGGCTACAGCCTGAAAACCGCTGTGACCCATGTACATACGACAAGTGTAATATTTTCATATCTGTGAGCATCTGCAATAAATCTGAATTTCATACCATAAAAACAACTCAAGTTGACAGCCTTTATTGATTCAGTTCATGAGGAACCACCATGTTGTGATGAAACGTCACTGCAAATAAGACTCATCGTTTCAAACGGGTATGTACATCACGTTTAGCTCTCTAGTCCATTTCTTTCATCTGCCTGGTGACGTAGAGAATCAAAGGTTTGGATGCAAAGGTTTCCAAGAACTAATCTACAACTGAATCACTCTTCAATGATCACTGCACGTGTAGGAAGTCAATGTGGCTCAGAAGATGGAAAAAACACCAAAGCAATACAATAATATTACGGCAGCAGGTTCTTAAAGCTATAACATGTTAGGCTTTCGGTGGAGCGGGTTGATATATGAAACTAATCCATTGCACAAATGAAAGGTTAGCACAATGTCAACGAAACAGAACAAGTCAAACATGGCGACATCTACTCGCAACATGATTGTCACATGACTGCTGAAATGAGAAACGATGGTGAAGTACATTCTCTCCGTGTTCAGAAAGCGTCTTTCCTGGAAGAGTTAAAAAACTACAATCCCTCGGACAGTTCGAGGAGAAGATACAAAACTAATGAAGAAAGGAAACGGCGTCCGCCTCATTCGTCTTGTCAGCAAGTTGCTACGAAAACAGATTTGAGTAACACTACACAAAATGGCTAAAGCAGCAAATCATGTGACGAAAGCAAAGTTTGGATCAACTCAAGGTTCAGGTTCACACAGTTCTCCAGGAAAAGGGTTCGGGATCCACGGAAATCTCAAGAGGAACTGCAAGGAATAAATAATGCAGCCAAAACAGCTCTGCACAAATTAAAAGTCCACAGAAGGGAAAAGAAATTCTACCAGCCTTCGTTTGTTTGCCTCCACAGAGAAGGAAGGTGGCTTTTTTCATCCGCCCGTCCCTCGAGAAACAACCCAGCTACTAACCTCTGTGACCTCGTCATGACCTGGCCTGATTTTATTAAAAAATAATAGTAATAAAATACAAGTCCTTTTTGTGGGTTTCTTGAGCCCTCTGGTGTCTGGAAGGTTTTTTTATGCTGGTAGTTTGATTGTAACTACATTCATGCTTGTGCTGCAGCTGTTTATCTGAAGGTGATTGGTTATAGGCACTGATTCACGTTTCTTATTCGCAGTTCATTTATCTCCTCGCCATCATCTAATCAGTTCCACTGTGTGTAACAGGGGTTTGGTAAAGTGTCAACATATTGTAATACAGTAGACCTGAAGACCTTTTGTAATTACACTCATTTTTGAGTTAAAGGCTAAATGGAGATTTTAGACATAGTTTCTTTGTGAAACTCTTCATTTTTTAACCCTTAATTATCTTTTGATTTGAGTGGCTTAGCAATATGGCTGCCAGCCTGGCTATATTGCTTATCGTGTGAACATTATTCACAAAATCAAAACGCCGTGGGTTTACAACTACATCTCACGTGTGGTCACCTGTTGGGACTGAACAGTCCTAACGCCACGTTTCCCTCGAAATTGTTCTTAAACGCTGGCAATAACCTGAACTCATTTTTCCAGATGTGGAAACTCATATCCTTCTCTCGCTCAGCCACCTTCCTTTTCTACTCCTTGCCTGTCGTGGGTTGATTGCCACTATCGCCTGTAAGCCTCGACTACTATCATCCTTCGATCCCCCTTTTGTTTGGTTTCTTTCTCCTCGAGCAGGGATTTGTGTGATGAGTGTGGACAGTCCACAATCCCCTGAGGATTCAATCGATGCAAAGCATTCAAGCGTTTGCCAATCTAAGCATGCACAGAGTGTTTTAAAAAAAGACATCTGGTCATGAAGCACGGTGGGACATCAACAACCCCTGCTTTCAAAAGGTTAAAATAAGGAAAAGCCTTTGCTGAAACATCAAATGACATTGAGTTGAAGATTCAATGCTGGTCATGTTTGATAGTTTCAATGACTTTTTTTTTTTTTTTTTGCAATTTTGTGCTCTGTGATAAGAAAGGTACTTCAGAGAAGAAAAACTGTCCCATGATGGTCGCGATATCGGTGGGATTCGCGCGTCATGCCTTGAAAAAACTGTCTGAAATCCCCGTGCCACTCCACCTCTGACGTGTGGTCGAAACCACCAAATCGAAGACCTCTTGAGTGAGCCAGTGGTTCTCAAGGCAAATGAACGGTATTTCAATTCAAGGTTCTTAAATCTCAGACTCAAGCACAAAAACCGTGTTTTTATTTCCTCTCAGAGGGTGTGTCGACCGCCGTTTTCTTCAGAGGCTGCTGAGGTTTTTGGGCCCAATAGAAGATTGTTGTTGCTGCTCTCCTCCCATGACAAACCAAATTCAAAAGATACAGGTTGAGCAACCAACCAGCTTTTAGTGTGGCGATTTTGTGTTGCCTGTGCGATGGCTTTCTGTAATCGTGTCCGCTGCAAGTTCGGAGAACGAGTTCTTCAAATTCAGCTGGAAAGCTTCGATCCCCATCTCAAGAGAGCGTTCCTTCCTGTCCTGGAGGCTGTGGGTTTAAGGGGTTGGCTGGATTGTAAAGGTGGGAGTTGAGCCTCATTTGGATTCCCATGAGACCTCCCCTCTGTTTCCCTCAGCAGCTCGACCACACGCTGCCGACTTCCCTCCTTCATTTCGCACGGACATCGGCTCCTGCCTCTTGCTTGTTCACTTGGCCTCTCTTGCCATCTCCCTGCCCGTCTGTTCGTGCTCTCGTCTTCTACCCTCTCACTTCTCTCGCTGGTCATTGGTTTGGTTTCGCTATCCCGTCGCTTTCACTCAGTGGTGCTTCGGTTGTAGCAGAGGAAAACAGGTATCCATTTTATGTTTTTATTATTTCCCAGATTAAAAAGCTGATGAACTAAGCTCAGCTGATGCCTAGCTCCCTTCTTCAAGTGACCTGCAAGACACAAAAACAGGTTTAGGACCTTTTGTCCGCAACATGATAATTTAATAAGCAACATTTTTTTTACCTCAAAGAGAATACTACCCATTGAACGTGTCTTGAATCAGATGTGTCCAACTGAATAGTTTAATAAGTCTGCTCAGTGTTTATGAATCTCAAAATCACTTCAAAGGCACTGTCACAAAGTCACGTTCATCAAAGACGGCTAATTTTACATTTGTTGCAGGATAAAGACCTCACAAAGTGCAGGTACAATACGTCATAAGACTGTGACACTCATAGATCATTTCTATAGAGGCAAGAAAGCAACAAAACTCATCTAAGATGTGAATTCTCAGACGCTTGAAAAGGCTGGACACATTCAATAATCCTTTAGATATAAGTGGAGCCAGTGGCCCTGCACACAATCCGTCAAGAAGAGTGACATTTGTTTCAGTAAGGAAACATGACTGAACTACTTCCCTAACCTTTTCATTGTAGCTACAAAGACTGTGTTTCATGTACTTACACTCTAGTACTGTGACAGTCCAGTTACCCCACCATGCTGGTATGCACGTTCACCCTGGTAAGTCGAGTCCTGGGACAAAGCCACATCGATCTGGGACTTGAACTCATCACCCAGGTAGCTGTCCTGAAGAGCAGGAGGAGAGAAACATCATTACAGGCACATTTTTGGGCTTAATCAGTGAGCAATATGCCAGAAGACATTATATTATTGCTCCTTTATTTTTCTAGATTTGTTCAATTAAAATTATGAACAATATGACCGATGTAAATAAACTATATCACTCAGTATGAAATTCAATACAACATGCTTGTCCACAAAAGGCCGGAAACTCGATTTATGCCCTATTACAGCTCTATTCGACTTGATAAATCTTCTCTCAGAGTGACAGTGATGTGTTACCTGGGACAGCTCTGGCTGAGAGAGGCCAGGCTGGCTCATCTGAGAGGGCTGGCTCATAGAGATGTAGCCCTGTGTCAGTGGCCCCTGGGAGAAGGACTGGGAGGCCCCATCCTGGCTGGCCTGGCTGTTTGGTCCATTACCCTGACTGGCACCCTGGTTTCCAGAGCCACGGACCCTCTGCCGCCCGCCACGCCCAGGCTTACCCTTCATAGCTCCACGACCTTGATGAAAAAGAAGATCAGGACCAGAGTCAAAACAAACATGATGACCAACCATCGCTCTAAGGTCATAATAATAATAATAATAACAGCAACACTAGATGTTAGAAAATCCACACTAAGTGAAGGCTGGGATAAACTGGGCATTACAGCTGATGGACGATAAAGGCAGGGTGTGAGATCTCAGTTCTGTCCTGTACCTGCAGCAGGGCCGTTGGTCTGACCCAGGTAATTGGGCGGAGGCATTGGTGGCATCACCAGGTTGAAAGGTATGGGAATATTCATAGCAGCCATGTGACCAGGGCCTGCCCCAATCATTCCAATTTGGTCATGAGTTTGAAAGTACATGTTGGACGGACGTCCGGCTGAAAGACAACACAGAACAAGGTTCAAGGTTTTATTTAGTTTTTTCTTTTGCTGAACTGTAATGTAGCCTAGATGGTAAAAAAAAAAGAAAAAGGTTTGTCATAGGTAATTATCCTGAGTCATACCATAAGATTTAAAATATATATGAAATAAATACCAGCACTGCTGCGGTCATAGGCGGAACCAGGGATGAGCGCCTCACGGGCATCGTACATTGCAGTGCTCATAAAACGCCCCCCCTGGAAAAGACCAGACAATCATATTTTTGCACAGTTGCATACTGCTGCTTGTCCGAAACACAAAAACGTTCAATTTACTGTCAGAGCACAAAGAAAGCAAGCAAATATGCCTACGTGAGAACACCAAGCCAGTGAAGTTTTGGCACTTTTGCACTATATGATCTACTCACAGGGTTGATGGTGTTGACCAGTTTGCGGGGCTTGCTGAACTGCATGAGACTCTCCCTCAGGTTGTTGAGGGGTCCCTCCACGAGGACTTTCTGCTCCTTGTAGTTATTCAGCAGGTTGTTCCACAGTGGCTGCTTGGAGAGGGCCTTTGGGTTCCCCACAATGATCACACCGTACCTTAATTCACAACACACACAAGACTGCTGCTCAGGGATGGGGTGGAAATTCTGTACTGAAATCACTTTGTTGTAGAATCTATTGCAATGACAGCATCGTTCATCGGTCTGAATAGCCCCACTACGTACACCTACATACAATCAATAGGGGGCATGTCTCATCTAAATCCAGTTCACTTTACAGCATGTCACCATGAAAATTTAAAAAGCTGTTAAGCTGTCAACAGTGTCTGATTTGCATTCACTGTTATGCGTATTAACAGTTGTACTGAGGTTTTTACTTTGCTCTGGTCAGCGCCACGTTCAGGCGACGTGGGTCATTCAGGAAGCCGATGCCCTGGTGCTCATTGGCACGAACGCAGGACAGGATGATGAAGTCCTTCTCTCTGCCCTGGAAGGCGTCTACACTGGCAATTTCCACTTGCTGCAATGGGACAGGACAAGAGCAGGATGAGGGGGAGGTTACATAGTATGAAAAGGAGGCACAGATTTTGTACAATACCAGAGAGTAACCTCGGTAATGATAACTGAGATTTAAAAATGCTTAAAATAATCCATTAAAAAAGTCATGCCAAAGATCAAATTAAGCTACATTTGTGAGTTACCTGATAGAGTTTGGTGTGCAGGGAGCCACTGAACTGCATGTACTGGACCAGGTAGGAGCGCTGACCCTCGTATGGGGTGATGATGCCGATCTGGTCAGGTTTGGCCCCAGCCTTCAGCAGCCTGGTGGTGATCTTCTCTACATTGGCAGCCTCCGTCCTTAAAGACATCAGCATCAGTTAAGTATTGTACTGCTCAGCACTGGGAGGGTTACATCTGAAGTTAATGGGTGGAGACTAATGGTGGCTTCAACATTTAACTTTGTTTTATGAATGTGACCCTGGCATTCCTGTTGACTGGGATGGACAAGGGGGGGCGCTTTCTCTGCCATTAATATAGAACAACTATTTCAACCTGCCTGTTAATGAGAAGGCAGTGGGAGGGCACCCCCCAAGTGTGAGCTTACCCTTTCCCAACCACTGAATTGATGCTCTGTGCATTATTTAGAGCGCTGAGGTAAATTACACAAAGTAATGAAGGACATTCTGTGATGTTACCTGTTAAGGTAGGAGGTTCCAGAGCTTGCAATCTCCTCCTGACCCTGAGTCACATAGAAGAACATGGGCTTGTCTGGCTGAGGCCACTGGAAGTCAAAGCCTTTCTTGATGCGGTCAGCTGGCGAGCACAACAAGACTTCATTATACTTACAGTCTTGAAAGCACTTTGTAGATCCTTTTACCCGCTAGTGTACCAGCTCCAGTGAAAATTAATTTCTCCCTCCATCAAACCACATAATGAACTGCTACAAACCTGCAGTGACGCCATTCTGAAGGGAGCCCTCATAGAAGATGTTGGAGGGGAAGGCACTGAGAGCCGGGTGCATGCGGTACTGGACCTGCAGGCGGATTGGCCGGATCCCTAGAACCACCAAGCGTTCAAACAGGGACTGGGACAGACCTGCCTTGGCTGCCTTCTTACACATTACCACAGGACCCAACTGGCAGTGATCACCCACAAGAATGAGCTGGGAGGAGGAAGATGAGTAATTGGGTTAATATAACTGCATAATGTAAGAAATTTTTGTTGGTGGATGTTCAGAACAAATAATTTTGCCAACACACATAAATCATATTGTTAAGCCAAACAACTTCCTTGACACGTTGATAACAAATCCAGTAAATATTGACAGTAGCACAGTTTTCTATTTTCTTATTTACATGCTATTATTCTCAATTTTCTGTTGCTGCATCAGTGGACTGATTTCAATAGTAAGTATTCAAGTTCTTTCAGTGTAAAAAAAATTTTCACTCACTGCTCAAAATAATGAGACAAAATCAAACCTTTTTGGGGGCTCACATTAGTGCTGGGCAACATTGTTTTATTACATAGTATATTCCCAGCTGCAGGGCTGGAGATAGTTGCTATTTAGCTGAATGTATGTATGTATGTATGTATGTATGTATGTATGTGTACCTGTTTGGCTCCCAGCACCACAGGCACCATACACTCTGGCTCAGTGGCCTGGGTGCTCTCATCAATCAGGATGGAACGGAACTGCATCTTGGCCAGACGAGGATCACCAGCCCCAACGCAGGTACAACATATAACATCAGCATTCTGGACAAAAAATAATAGATAAAGATAGGAAGATAATTTACAATTCTCACATTGAAAAAAGGGAGTAGATAAGCAACAAGCTTCCTGGTTATCACAACGCTCAGTATGTAAATCATTTACTGTAAAAACTCTTGGGTATCAACCTTGAGCTATTTTTGTTTTTCACTCTGAAACTTCTCCTCACCATGAGCAGCTCCCTCTCAGCAGTGCGTTTCAAAGCCCTGTAACGTTTCTCATCAGCAGACGACAGCTCACCAGTCTCATCCTTCAGCTGCTGCAGTTTCTGAAGCTCTGGCATGCTTTGGAGACAAAGACATATCAGGGTGACTACAGAGAACAGGTACTAGTTAGTTATAGTCCCACCAGTATGCACCTGCCCCTCTCATCTCACGCAGAATCTTTGCCCCATGGCTCTCGAAAACATCTGATCTAGAGACTCTGAAGTACATTCATCAAGTGGTGGCAGCCTCCTCACATTACGAGAAATTTGCTTGTGTTTGCAAGACTTCACATTCAGATCCAAACAGAAACCAGGACTCAATATTCTCAGCTACTTAATACTCCAGCCAACAGGGAGTGCTGTCACCCATTTTACAAGTTTGGTTGCCCTTGTTTGCATAAACATTTGTTATGCTTGACCTCAGATTTCATTCTGCACTGCACCTGGCCTCCTGTCACTTCAACAACGTACTACAAACGTGCCAGGAATGTTGAGAGGAGAGTGAGTAAGAGTGAGAGAACTTGGTCAAATTTGAGGGACAGAAGAGGAAGAATATGGAGGTGTGAAAAATAACAAAGTACCAAACCACTGGTGGGTGGCCAATTACTTAAATGGGCGTGTGCACAAAGCAGCAATCAAGTATCAATTACTTTTGAGCGCAGAATAAATTTCCCTACATGCCACTGACCTGTCCATGTTGCTGATCTGGTTGTGCAGAGCCAGGAAGGATACTGGTGACTCGATGGCCTCTCGGCTCTTGGCACACAGCCTCACCACTTTCAGTCCAGTCTTGTCAATCTTCTCAGTCAACTGATCTACGGCAATGTTACTGGGAGCACACACCAGAACTGGCCTGCAAATGTGCACACATACACACCAGAGAGAGAGTTAGGACAGGAACAATTATGAAAAATACAGCTGCTGGAGAAACAAAATTTATAACACACATTGCAGTTTTCTTTTATGTACGCTAACAAGAAAAGTCTTACCCATTGCCTTGTCGGGAAAGATGATAGACAATAGTGGCAGAAGTGACAGTCTTCCCAGTGCCAGGAGGACCCTGGATCAGACTGAGAGGCCTCTGCAGCACAGTCTTCACAGCGTACACCTGCACATGAAAATAACAAAGAAACAGGAATCAGCTGGGGTAAACTGTAGCAAATACACACATCAAATCGTTTTTGAAACCAATTGCTATAATAAAAATGTGAGATCCAAATCCCACATTAAAAGCAAAACAAATAACATGTTTGGCTCACTTAAATAACGGCTTGCCTTACTTAAAGGAATTCACACGCATCCCTTGTTTTTCAAATCTATTAAAAACACCTGACGTACATGGTGATAAATCACAGTACATGAGACGACTCAACTAATAAGGAAAAAGTCCTGCAGTGACATCCATTTCTTTAAGGGGAAAGAGGGAAATGAATGACAAAACAATAAGAAGAATCACAGTGAGGTCTGACCTGTGAGTGATTGAGGTCGGGCAGGCCCTGGGCAGTGAAGCGCTTTGGCAGCTGGCACTTAATGGTGACATCCTCGACCTCGTGGCCCAGCAGTTTGTGGTAAATGTAGCCAGACACGGAGGTCTCGTCCACTGCAAACGTCTTCAGGGCGCTCTGCATCCTGCAGCATCACATATACGTATACATATACACATAAGAGTCATTATCGATTTTATGTATCATTTGTATTCAGTGACTTCATACCAAAATCTTTACTTTACAAATGCCAAACATGGTAGTTATACACAAAATGACCTCCTGCAAACACTGCACATTTAGTTCTGTGCACTGCTGGGTAATATGGAGACTTAAACGCAGTAAAATTAAATGTTCCCATCACTTTCAGAATGAAGGGGTGTACAATTTCAGCCTACCTGTCAAAGGAAGTGGACTTCCACACAAAGTCCACCTGGAAGTTGTGGGGGATTTCCACAGGTGCTCCAACACTGCTCCGCAACTCAATGGCAATTTCATCCCCATAGTCTTTAAACACAGGCGGTTAAGGAAATCCGGCATTATCCTCAAATTTTTTCTAGTAGAAAGCAGTGGGTGGGCCTACATTGTCTAAGCCAGTGTAATCAGCCAGACTTGGAGACACTGTAACGCAATGAATGACGCATATGCAACTGCAAACAATGTGAAGGATACTGTCAGGGACTTTGATGACATGGCCGATGCCTTTCCACAGGGGGGCCAGATCTCCCTTGTACCGCAAACAGATCTCGTCACCTTGCATCAGCCGCATATCTGGGATTGATATCAGAACATGAGTTAGAACCATTTCTATGCTAAAAACAACCCACTAGTAAACTAAAGAGGATGGATTTTATTCATAAACCACATGATACAGTACCGTGCACGTACAGAATGGCACATAACCCCACTACTAAAACAAGGCAAAAACAACACCAAGCACACATGCCACCAAAAGATGCAGGGTTGGGGGAGGTTGCGTGCAATTCTGAGAACTGAAGGGGGGTGGGGAGGGGTTCTATCTGCACCACAGAACCACTGGGAGGAAGTCAAGCTCAGAGAATTACCACCTGAATCCGTCTTGGGCAGCGTGAAATAGGCAATCCGCTTTTTATTCAGCCCCAGGTCCCACCTGACTGTTATATTGTCTTGTGTCTGCAAAAGGAAAATAGAAAAAAAAAAACATATAAACATAAAATCAACCAATAAAAGATACTGTATAAGGTCACGTCACTGTGACATTAGTCCTGTAACCCTTAAGATGCCATTTAAAAAAGTACAAAACAAAGGCAAGATGCCTCGCGCCAAAAACATGTCTCAATGTGGTCTGAATCACAGTGGCAGGAGGGGATGAGCACCAAGGCCATGTGCAGTGGGATTGAAGGATAACAATAAAATCATCAATGTACATCATATGAAACTATATAATGCATTACTGGGTCTCCCAGCAAGTTTTTACATCACATGAAAACTGATCTACAAATAAATGACCACGGACATTCAAGTTTCTGAGTCACAAAATTTCCATCTTAGTGGTGAAGTTCAGGTACCTGGGACTCCTTGAGCTTCTTGTCATAGTCAGCCTCCAGTTTGACCAAAGGGCCAAAGATATTTTGGTACTGGTAGGCATCCTCATAGCGCAGCAGCACATGCTGGGGCTCCTCATCCACTCCTGGTTTCTCCAGGTCTTCCAAGGTGGCGCTGGGGTTGTCCTGAGAGGAAGCAATGTCAAAGCAACGGTCAATACAAAGTGCATCACACATCATATCAAAAACTCTTATTCCTTATTTGCACAAATAGTGACAGATGCTTTTTAAAAAACTGTTCGGCCACAGGTGGATACCAATCCCTGTAAGCAGATGTCATTTGTAAATCTTCAGCCTGTGCTTGTCACTTAAAGGTTACAACTTTCTGGTCACAAAATTGGTATAAACATGTAAGCCTGAAGAAAAAGCCTCCCAGCCTGTCAACTGCATACCTTCCAGAGCTCCTCCAACTTGTTGATCTGCTGGGCGGTGATCTGACGGGCCCGAAGCTGCTCCTGTTCTGATGGGATCTTCACCAGCCAGGACAGAAAGCAGCGGTCCTGGATCAGTGGCTGCCACTGCGAGCTGTCCCAGTTGATGTCCTTCAGGCTACTCTGGCTAGCACAGGGCTGCCTGCATGAAGATACGAGGTTCAGACAGACAGACACTTAGCCTATGTGTAGACTTCCACAGTAAACAAACTATTGCAGAGAATGTAAAATTGTTTTTTTATGTTCCTGCCTTAAGTTTATTTCTCACAGTACTTCTTGCTGTATGTACATGCGACCATAAAAATGGTTAAAATAAATGCCAAAGCAGAGATCACTGGGGAAATGAGCAGGGTTTTCCCTAAGCAACACCTGCTGACTAAATAGCTGACTTCCGTGTGACAGAAAAAGTCCCGTTTAGGAGAATATACCAGGCTGTACAATGAAAGGAGTGAATCTGATATTTATTAGAGCAAACTTCTCCGCTTCTGACTGGTTTATCACAGATATAGTGGTGAATATGTCGGCCAAAGGTAATGAGAAATTGTAGTACAAACATGCCAAAGACGTGTTTGAACAAATTTAGAAACAGCGTCCCCTTTACATAGTTTGTACATCAGAGAGTGTGGATATGTTGCTTTTCAATTCCAAAATGTCCAGCTGCATCCACATGCATCTCTTTTGTATAACAAAGTTCTCCTACAGATAAGGATCACTATCTGTATTAAGTCAAATAATATTCACGCTCCACCATGAAAACATATTCAATATTTAGTATTAAATATAAATGATTATTCAGGTTACATTCATTTACCTGCCTTCATAAACCTGTCAAAGTTTTGATTGTCTATTGATAATGAGGGAAATTTTTGTTTTGTTGCCACAAACTTTGATCTGGATAACTTTTCAGACATTTCAGAGACTCTACATCAGTTTCCTGAGCCTCAGGATGTATGACAAGTCATCTGCCATAAAAGGCTGAGAACTGAACAACTGATAAGAAACAAACCTCAAGACAAACTTCCTGTATGCAAGTCTTTGCATATTTGGCTTTCAGCTGTGTTTCAGAGTATCTTATAATCACTGAGCTTGCAGATGTCCCATGCAGTCCCCAAGGACTCTCTCAACAGAGCATACTGGATTCCTAGGCACTAGTCTGCCTATGTTCAAGGTGCTGCCCTGCTGGCACTTACCTGCAAAGTAGCACCACCACAGAATCTGCCTTGGCCGGGATAAAGCCCAGGAGGAAGACATTGCGACAGCCACAGTTGTAACACTCCAGCACCGTCTCGCCCAGTGGCCCATCTTTATGCAGTGTCACCTCTTTGCATTTGGCTCTCACCAAGTGGTTCACAATGTGACTGGAAGTCAGAGAACAGGAGTCCAAGAATTGAAAAAATGATCATAAACATTTTGATCTCCATCACATTTTTCCAGGTAGCACTGCTGCAAAAATCTATTCATTAATTGCACAATAACACATAGTCAATATTATATTATATTGAGTCAATATTATTGACTCAGAGTACAAAACAGGACAGACATTACAGACAACTTCAGTTTCAAACAAATGTATATTTCCTGTTGCATTGCTTTTTAATGTCAACAGCTGACAGGCATAAACTTGGATGCACACTGTCTCGTACCAATGCATCTCAGATGAAAAGGTCTATATGTACTACATACAGATCTCTCTTCACACACATTCATCATCATCTGTGTGACAAAAGTCTGGCTGATTGAGATGTGGATGATAACTGGCAAAAACATTTTGAAAAATTAATAGCAGAATAACCCATATTTAGTGCAGTGTTTGTTGTTTTGATTATTATATAAAGTTTTAAGTGGGGTGTTGGCGTTTATTGGTCTACTGAAGTGGAGTTATGTTCTGAGGCTTCTATGTGAGGTAATAAGGTGAAGATGTGTAGACTACACACCTGCCAGATGTGTTGCCACGTCCATTACAGAACCATTTCTTGCTGGTATTGCAGTACACCACACACGCTGGATCATGGATACCACAGTAGCTGGAAAACAATGAGGTATCAAAAACAGCATCTGAATTACTGCAGTATTCAGACTACAGGACATTTTCATGCCATGCTAAACTGGCAACCAGCTGAATTACAGAGGAAGCGCACACACACGATATTAAGTGTCAGAGGGGTTAGCAAATTGTATCTCACCTGTAATATATATAATTTTGCGCAATTCAACAGAAAACTGAAATTTCATGGGACCGTGCTCTCTCAATACATGCAGGACTCTTACTTCTAGCTAAATTACTAAAGGTCAGTTGCAAAATACTGATATTTTCCCAGCAGTAATTCAAGTTTTGGATGTTCAGTGACTTAAGATAAATAGAATCTGCACAAGTATTGTGCTTCCAACAGTGCACTGGTGTGTTGTGTTTCCATAGGGATATGCGTAAATTTTGAAGGTGTACAACTAGTAAACTAACAGTATATTGCACTTATCGGAAAAGTTGGAAGAAAGTTGGAAAAACTGATATTTAAGATAATAATTATTAATGACTTTTGCCCTGTATAGGGTAGGCAACAGCATGGATGACACAAACATAAGCATTATTAATAGAACACTGTGTAATCACCATACACAAATAAATAACTAAATAAATAAAATCCCACAAATGTACTGTAATTACATCCTCCGTGATCAACAGTGAACTGACAGCCTGATATGGTGTAGCTCCTGTCAGTGTACCTGCACGCGTGCACGGGCAGGTCTTTGGTGTAGTATGTGTCTTCTTCATCCTCCTCAAAGTTGAGCTCGGCCAACAGCTGACTGGCTTTAGCCACGGAGTCATCCACTCCACCGTTGTGAAGACCTTCATCAGGACCATTTACCTGCAGTACAACACAAGCTTTACCAAACAAACTGGATGCTAACGATTAGCAGCTAACGGCTAGGGGACACAGCGCGGAAAAGCCAGTTAAATGGAAGTTGGCAGACTGTCAATGGTCTTGACTCTTACATTTGATCACTGAAGTTAGATACATGAGTCTGGTTTGTTTCAAACAGTTCAAAACAAACGTTCTAAGACAACTAATATCACTTTGAGAGTTTAGTTAATGGGCTGGCTGGCTAGCTAGCAGTGAGCTAACAGCTAGCTAACCTAAAGCTAGGATAGGCTAGATCCAATAATAGCGGGCTAGCACGCAACGCTGGGTCAGCTTGCTAACTGCTGCTAACGACTGTAAACCGCGCTTTATTGTGCGTTCCTGTAAAATTGAGAGCATCAGACCTGGTTGTCCAGCTGGCTCTGGGTCTGGCCTTGAGTTTGCGTCTGGCTGGGAAGGGTAAAGTCGGTGAAGTCGTATTCGGAGCCCTGTGTGTCCGCTCCGAGCAACTCCGCTTCCTCGGTGTCCAGGAAGGTGAGGGTCTGGGAGCTCGGCCCGTACGCCTCCACACTCATCTCGACTCTCAACTTTCGCTTTACTGAGCGGTTTCCGGTGTTAGTCTAAAGATGAACAAAATCCTCACGATACTCGTTTATCGACAACTGATTCGGAGGCCAACGCCGAGGGTCTCAATTTGAACCCAAACAAAAATGGAACCGACCAGAACCTCTAAAGCTCCAGCAGGTCCAAAAGCGACGATGACGAACTTCCATGCGCTGCTCAACGTGTGACGTCCGCACACGCAGGCCGTATAGCAGAGAAAGCTAATCAATGGAAAGAGCTCCCACTCTGATCTTATTTCTGGGTATCAAAACAGAAGCGTGATCGCTGCAGGGGAAATAGGAAAATAACGCTGACAGACTGTTGCAGATATTCCCCACCTTGAAAACAGATATTTATTTAGACCAAATATTTTAATCCCTACAATAAAGATGCTCTATAGCCTATTAGCCTGTGCACCTTCATGAGGTATTTTTAGGGTCGAGATACAAATTGTGTGTTTCTAAAGCATTCACGTGAGCTGAATTTTAAGAATAACAATATTGCTATTACCAAGCTTGTATGTGTGTCCATTCACACTTAAGTAAATCCAGCCATGTTTTCTGAATGTACTTATCATAAAGCTGGATTACAACCAGGCAAAATGGGCCTCGGGGCACAAAAGTGGGTGTCACTGGGTTTTTGGTAATGTAATTAACGACAAATTAATTAATGACTTTGTGCCACTAAAGTATCAACTAAGGCAGGGCCTGCTTTATAACTTAATCTCAAGACTCTGTGGGGATCCTGTGTCATCTAGGTTTAAGAGCTTTACATTATGTTACAAGATATATATTCATGAAGAGGCTGTTTTCAAATTAAACTACCACACACTGACAAAAATGAACACCAAAAGCTAAATACTATTCAAACACAGAAGTGGCATATGCAGTCTGCTGTGTGCACTGTACTTAATGGTAACTTGAAGGCAGATGAGTACATACTGTTCATGCATGGAGTTGGGACACGTTCTGTGTGCTTAACCATGAGTGCGAATTTTAGAACAATTATTTACGACACAGTGGTTCTTCATAGTAACATGTATGATCTTTGATAGGCGTTTTATGCAGGCAACCAACTTTACATTAGCACAATTGTGTCTGACGGTTCAATTACATGCTTTTCATAGGTATAACTAGCAAGAAGTGGAAAAAAAAAAAACAGAGTTGTAATAATAAATACGAAGATGCGACCTGTAATCCTTTAATTCTCTTTATTTCAAAGCCTTTCCTTTTACAAAGCCAAGATTACTTGTTGTAACAGTGCTTTGTTAATGTCAGAAGCAGAAGACCTCAGAAGATTCTCCCTAAATTCACAATAAATCACAGAACCATACTGTTATTGTACAACAGAGCACACTGAGATAAAAAAGTACTGTTGAGGTAGCCACACATCTGACTGGACAGCATCAGTAATACATCTTTGAACTGACCCGTTGAGCATTTTTAAGGCTTTTTCATAAACATACATAAACAACAGCAAGGCACAGGAAAGAGTCAGGGTCAGAGGTCACCTCATATGTAAACTTGAGGCTTTTCACTTTTATGAGCAGACATTTTAGGGGCAGCTCCTCCATGACCCTTTCACTTCTCAGCACTCACAAAGCCACACGATAAAATATCAGCACCTACAAACTAAAACATGGCCATCATTTCAACATATTCCACGAGAGATTTTAAAACCACACAACTGAGATGCTAGTCAAATGACAAATACTAAGGCAATATTTAGGTTTCCGAGAAGTTGTCTGTTCACCTCAGTGCTCCGGGATGCTACTCTGTGGTACAGACCATGGTACTGAGAAGCAACCAAAATGACATACACTGCTAAATATAATGGACATTTACTCAAATTCAAGTTGTTTGACTCAGGTGGAAAAAAAAATGAATGAAAAGGCCATGAGACCACTACTCCTGCAACGCCAAGCACAGTGCTCAGTTAGTTTCCTAAGACTAGCTATGACAGATTAAATCTATAAACCGTGTTTCCCACAAACAAATGGTTGTGCTTCTGACACAAAGGGTGCTGAAACAGAATATAGATCAGTCAATGTTAAACATTTCTTCCAAAACTGATTAAAGCTGAAGCTGCGCTAGGCAGCACGGAAGCAGGGAAACGCTGGTGTACACACTGAAAGGGAAGACAATCCAATAGAAAAAAGCCATAAAACAGAACATTCACTCATGGGAGTGGCACCATCACAAACACAGTGACACAACCTGCTGTAGTTTGTTTTAACAGGTCAGAACAAACCAAAGCATTACTTACCTATAAAAAACATTACTTACCTATAAAACATACCTCATACATAATTATAACTACAGGGGGATCAAAATGTATATTTGCATTTCTGGAAAGCTACATATTTCATGTTAAAGTGACTGAAAATAAAAATACAAAATGCAAGCATTCACATAGCTAAAAATGCTGTCCATATTCCAGATTAAGTAAAAATTTAAAAAAAAAGAGAAAGTGCTACAGAAATAAAAGTCCAGGCCCAACTCTGACTGAACTGAGAGTCCAACTTCATCAAATCAAATCCTCAGATAAAATAAGCAGCTATATCTGATTCAATGAAGGGAACAACGGAAAGCTTTAATCAAGAAGTAACAACAAGGGCTGCAGGAAAAGAACTTGAGATTCTGCAATTTGGTCACAGTCTAAGATTTAAAAAAGTTTGTGAAGTTAGGTTCCAATAGCCATATTTACACACTACTGCCTAAAATCAGTAATAAAAATGTAATAAAAAGAAATAACTATCCAGAAATCCTGTGCAGTGTCAGTTTCTTGCCACAATACAGTGAGTAACTCATTATATTAAATGAACAAGGGAGAAAGCTCTATTTGTTCAGTTATTTAAGAATAATATCAACGGATATACAATTATGATTCACGACATGAAACTCAGTTTAATGCAATCTAACTGACGTAATAACTGCATCATTCAATATTTTCTCAAAGAATTGTGCAGCGATAATAGAATTCTAACAGACCTAAAACTAAATCAGTGGACTTGAGATCTGTAAAATAACATTGCACAGCCTGGGGCCAGATCTCAGTGGGGTGGATTTGGGGGTTTTCTGTCAGAACTGGGCCGACAAACTGGGGGAATATGAGCTGGAACCAACCCGTTCCCTGATTTAAATAACCTTTGTAAAAGAAGGCAAATTTACAACTTCTTATAAAGAAAAAGGACTCAAGAAACAATACGACATCAGGTGTGAAACAGCACAGTCAGAACAGTTAAAAGGAAATAGAAACCAGCAAACACAGTTAACTAAGAAACATTTCTACTTAAACCTTAATGTATCATGTAAATCAATCAGTTATAGACACTGAGGTGCAAATACCCACTGACTGAAACATGCTGTGACAGAGTGAAATGAAAAAAAAAAAAATTGTAGAGTACTTTCACAGTTTCCCCAAATGCGACTTCTATAACCACTTCAATAACCCTAACTCTATAAGGTGCATGAATAGAAGTCACATGTGGAGTTCAAGGCTGTAATACGCCACGTTACAGACCCTCTGCATATGAACAAATATGAGCTGCACTTTGCTTCTGTGTTTTCTTAGTGAACACAAAGTTTTTCACAGACAGTATCACAAACTGCAAATTCACAATGTTTTATGTTCCTTGGAAGTGGGACAAAAACGGATATTACAGCGTGACGGAGGGTCGTCTAGAGACCCTAATTTTACCTTCTCACATTAAAACATAACTGAATCAGGCCGAGCAAAACATCAAGCAAAAACCTAAGACAAGAGAAAAAAACACTGAAAAGATCCAATATACCAAAGTTTTCATTTGTCCAAGTAAGGACAACAATTAAAAAAAAAGAAGTTTGGCTACTTGTGGTTAAGTGCAATTTTCTTTTGTGTGGTGAAGGCTGGAGAGGCTGGTTGGCATCTGGAGGTCACTTAGTGGAAGTGCTGCTGGCAGTGGATTTTCTCCTCGGCCTGGTCCAGAAGCTCCAGCATCTCCCGGACGATGGCCTGCAGCGCGCGCCCAAGGTCTTCCCCGCTGTAAGGCTTTCCAAGAGGAGGCACGTGGATGAAGGCAGAGCGACCGTGGCTCAGGTACAGAGATGTGTAGTAGGTGAAATCACAGAGATATCTGTCAGGAAAGAGAGCATCAAACGAATGAAGGGCCTGAATGCGATACACACACAGTCATGCCAAACAGGCCCTCTGAGAAAAGGCAGTGCGCTTGCAAGAGCTCATCACTTCAACAAACTCTCAGAAGTGCCGAACCACGTCAGCAGATGCAAGATGTGAGTGTACTGAAGACTTCGTGGATGCATGCGCGGAGTCACCTGTTTCTAGTCAAGCATCGTTAACAAGGAGGAGCACTGCATGATGTGAGAGTAGCCACCGTCACCGTTGAAACAAGGCAGTTTGCTACCTTGTCTCTTCTGTTCAAATTTACAAAGATTAAAGAGATCTGACTTCCTATTAACACATAGTAAATGCTACCTAAATGCTACTCCATACTTTACATACTTTGTCTGTCATCCATTCAAACTAAATGCATCCCTCCATGCAGAGATTAAACACTGTATATAGCTGATTCACATGTTTAACAGAGTGATGTGAATGTGTTTTCATGTGTCAGTCCATGAGGAGTTGAAGCATGTGATCCAGAGGGGAAAGGTGACTGAAAAAGAAAAAGAAAGTAATTACCTTCCGGCATCCTTGGAGACGGACACAGCTACCCCCAGCCCCGAGCCCATCACTCTCTTACAGACTGATTCCATGTCAATAACTGAGTCAATACAGTCCGGGCCTCCCACAATGCAACACTGCGAATCAGGACAGAAGCTGCTGTTGTCCAAGCCCTTGTAGCCGTGATTTCTGCCACACTTTTCCAACGTGACAGTGGTGGCCATACCTGACACTCCAACATGAACTACCAGCTGGCAAAGAGAGGAAACAATAAAAGCACAAGTCAGAATCACATCTCAAGCAGCTCTCTCTGGCTTCTGTGCATGTTTCAACGGAGGTGTCTAAAAATGAACTGTGACATTTATATTTAACACTTGTGAGCTTGTGCCAGAGGCGCACTCAAGCCAGTTATCAGTTGCATACTTGTATAACTGTACTAGGGTTGGGTGGTAATCCGGTAATAAGGTATCCAGCGGTATCTAAAAATAGCAACGGTATCAGTTTCATTACCGTCATTAAAAAAAAAAAAATGCTGCACATATAGGTCTATAGGGCCTAACACAGTTGTAGCATCGTCATAACAAAAATGAAGTCCACTCCATTCAATGTATCTGGTTGAATTTTTACTTGAGAAAAAGGTGACTGTGCTAAAATTACATGCTAAAAAATGAACCTGAGCAGTTTTACAGATGTTTTAACACAGGTATGTCCAGGCACTCATATGGGCGCGTCTGGGCAGAGTACCGTTATCTCGTCCAAGCACACGGAGAAACTCCTCTTCCTCACTTTTTCAGCCTTTTTTCTGCTTGCTATTGTTCTGCAAATAAAACAGTGAAATAACACTTCGGGCTGCTCAGCAGAGTCCTCTGTGAGCCCTCTGCTCATTCATGAGACGGAGCGGTGAAACTAACTGCGTGGTTACGCCGGTCAATAGCTCAGCGACCCGCCCACATTCACCATAGAAACACCAATGACGATCCAGAAAAAAGTAACCCCAGAGATAGGTTATTGCATGAAGAGCGCTCCCTCCACTCTAGAAACCCCCTCCTTTTTATTTAAACAAGCAGGACCTTCGTGATTGATCTCAAACTAACACAGAGTCATAGGAGGAGACATTAGCAGTGTTTTTTTCAGGCTGAAAAACAACTTTTGACCACAAAACAGCAAAGGTAAGACATACTTTATGATTAAGCGAAGTTTTTTTCTGCTACTCTTTGGCTGTTAGCTCGCCGAGTTTTCGTCGCACAGTGAGGAGGCAGACATCCTCGTCATCATCAGACTCTGTGCTCTCATATGATACCGGGCTTTTGTGGTTTGCGTATAGTGGTGAAATCATCAGATGCGGTACCGCTGACATGCGCTATTTTTGTGTTTTCGTTACATGCGCATATAATTTCTTGGGTATGAATTATGTTTTGTTTGGGTGGCAATGCTTGGTAGAGCATTGTATATCAGATCCAGTTAGAACTTACACTGAAACCTGCAGCAGTACAAATAGGCCTAACCTGAAACTAAGGCAGACAAGAGTTTCTGTAAAAAAGCAGAATAATATGGATAAATACACCATGTTCTCCCCTTACCAGTGGACGATACTGCTTCCATAATGAAGGAACCAAACTCTGGACCGTCTGATACTCTACAGGAACCTCGGACACATGCAAGTCCACTTCACTGCCCAGTCCGAGCTTCTTCAGTTCCTGTCAGGACAAACAAAAACATTAAAGCTAAAACCCTTATTTGCATTTTAAAATAGCATTTGCCATTTGCTAGATGCTTTTATCTTGAGCATGTTACACTAATGAAGGCTAGCACAGCTTGAGCCTGAGGTCTCAGTGGGAACTAAAATCTCACTGAATACAGTTTGTTAAGCTGAAATTAAGGCGAGTCTGATAGGCAAGCACGCGTCACTGACAAGCTCCAAAATCAACCATTTCTAAATCAGAAAAAAGGTTTAGCCCAAAATATTTTTAAGATATCCTGGAGAGAGGCGGTACAATGACTGCAGCACTGTACTCAAAAACAAGTTAGCTGAAGAAAACAGACCCATACAGTATGCGACAATAATCTCAACTCAAAGAGTCCACGTTCTGGATTTTTTTGTGCTTTAAACAGCATCTTACAGGTTTACGTTGAGTAAAGTCATATTAACCGCCCACTGACAGCAAATCTTTGGGCAAAACATTCTCTAAGGCTTTGTCAGTTTTAGGGTGCTAGAGCAAAAAATACATTATTTTAAAATGACGAAGTTTGACTGCAATATTCAACCGTCTTCATAAATAAAACAAGTACAAAAAAAACATGAAACAAAAGATCCAATCATACATATTGTAAGTAAGACAAATCTGTGTCAGAGTCGCTGCCAGTGGACCAACACCTCCCCCAGTCTCCCTGCAGGACAAATATCCCTGGACACTGACCCCCACTTGTATTGAAAAGAGGCTTGCTTGACCACGTCTGTGACCCCGCCACAAAGCGACCTTTTGTTTGCTTTTAATATCCCTATCAAGTCCGTCTAGACACCCTGACAACCAGCGTCATCCCCCACATGCAGCGTCCCCAGACAGCCTCACCACTGCACAGTGGGAAGCTGGCCGGCAACTATCAGAGCATCATGTGACCGCCACAAGAACAGTGTCAACATGAGCTAGAAATTGTTTGTTGACAGAAAATATTTACTGAAGAAATTGAAATTTTATCTAATTAAAACATATCAATTATAACAGCCTTATCTTAATCTAAGATCCTCATGCTGGTTTCTGTTTGATTTATGTTAACACCACCGGTACAGGAAATGAATATGGGCATTAAAACATCAGTAGAGGGGTAAAACACACCTGTACTGCTACCCAGCTAGCGTTGACCGTGTGCTCTCCAAATGGCCCAAAACCTGCAAAACATACATGTTATTTTGGTTGCTATATAACGTTACATTATGTCAGCATTTATGGAGTCTGTTCGGTTTCTTCATAGAGTGGCTAAACATTGTATTTTCACAAACAGAAGTGATGAAACCATGTTGTGTTTATTCTTCCAATATGGACAGAATGCAATGTTACCTCTGGTGGGATTACTCTCTGAATAAAAAAATGTAAAAAGCAAATGTAAATGCATTTGCAGAAGCACATATGTGATTGTAGTTTAATTTCCAAAAGGCTATGTTTGATTTTAGAGATCTTTCTGTTGTAATAAAGCATGAATAAGGCCTGCTTTGTGTTCTGGCTTGAACATGAGCGCTTACCGTGTCATTTGACTTGCAGTTCAAACTGATTGTTTTGGGTTTTCGGTCTTCAGAAGCAGCAGGCTCCTTGAATTACCAAAGTAAAATCAATCTGGCACTAAAAATCTGTCCATGCATCCCAACAGCAGCCCATGGATATTCACTCAGGCTTGTTTATGTAAGGATCTATAACTGATCCCCTTCCACCATCCTTCCAAGGGTCAGTGAGTCCCTGGGGATTGGGTGGAGGGGGGATCAGTCTGTCTGACAGGCTGCTGAAAAGGAGCAGAGTGAGGGGCCAGCAGCTGCCAGCCAGCCGCTATTGTGAAGCCGCTGTTCCCAGGCAATCTCCACATCTATCAGCTGGGACTGGGAGCTCCTGCACCCCTTTGTGTCTGGAAACACCAAGTCACTGCTTCTGCTAACCTCCACACATTTAAAGGTTCAACACTGCAATTGTAATATGATATCGACACTGGAACACAATCACTGGTTGGTTATTGATTATCATGCTACTTTGCTCTGTGAAATGACTGGTCCATGTCTGGAGAGAGGTTGTGACACTCACAATAAAAGTTGAAACTGTTTTCACTGTTACCACAAGAGCCCAGACTAGATCACTCTACACACATCCTACAAAATACCAATTTCATAGATGTGAGAGGCATGTTCTCTGTCATTTACTGTTGCTCTGTGTGCCGTTTATTATGTCTGCAACACATATCAACTATATAATTAATAATACATAACAATAACCATAACCTAATGTCTATTGCATCTATGATTGCAGACCACATCTTTATCATTGAGAACAGCATGACTGCAAAATCTGCAGACATCATATTTCTAGTGAGTGATGTTGGATATTTATTTTTGCTTAAATAACCTTACTTTACCGTACAGTGTTCGGTGTGGCCTTTCAAGACAGACAGGAAACGACAACAATAAGATCATTTCACCTCGCTTGTCAGTAGCCTAAAATTCTATCAGGAATAACTTCATACGACTTACATGTTGTTGTTATTATTATGACTACAAGCAAATCGTTTCCTCCAGCTGTCTGCGACTGCGGCGGTGAGAGGCAGTTAACAGCCCGACGCCATTAACGTGAGAGCAGCTGTCATCCCTACAACTTTTCCTACACTTCACCCTGCTGTTGAGTCTCTCGACAAGAAACGACAACAATAGTCGGAGAAAGAAGACAAACCTGTAACGACCACAGTCCGTTTACTGTTATCCATCTCCCGTCCTAATACTGAGGGCCCGTTGTTTTGTTTTTTTTTGTTTGTTTTATCCGGTCTTTAGTTCTGAACCAGGACCGTGAAGTCAGTCAGGACACTCCGCAGCTGACGGCTCCTTCTGCCAGACACAGATAAAACCGGTCCTCCTCGCAGCACGCTCCACCGAGGCGTGACGTGATTACGTCAGCAAAGGCGCTGATTTGTCATGAGGCCTCAAAATCGACATAATAAGCGAATGATTAAATACGTATAGTGCACAATAAATAAAAAATATTCAAATAGATAACTACATCTAAATTTCGCCAAAAATGAATTAAAAAATAAATGGCCAATTGGGAAAAAATAAATGGCCAATTGGGAAAAAATGACAGGACAGTACAAGTTTTTTCTGCTTTATTAAATTGTTTTTGTTTATTGTGGTAATAATCTATTTCCTTATTAAATACTGTATTCCCTTTTTTATTTATATTGTATTTATTGATGGATATTATATAGAAATGTTTCACAATGAGTGTTGTTGACTGTAGATGGCAGCATCTTAGAAAGCAGCCATAATTAGTCGTCGCAACGAAGAAGAAGAAGAAGAAGAAGAAGAAGAAGAAGAAGAAGAAGAATCGTGTCAGTGAAGGGTCAAGACGGAAAGTGTGACACAATATCAAGAAGAGATACTGTCACAATGGTACGTATTTTACTGTAGTGTTCAGAGATAACGCTGACAGCTGTCTTAGATTTTCGGTAGCACGCCTGCTAAGTGCGTTAGCCGCACTGTAGTGTTGGTCACAATGATGCTCGCTATGCTAGCTAAGTTAAGTTAGCGTTAGCTGTTTTCGCTAAACTAAACATCTTTGCCGCATAGTGTTATTTTGAAATGCACGCAGGCCTAACATGCAGCTACAGAAAACTTGTCTGTCGTGTTTAAGTGGTGATACAAGTATCGTGTGTATTGTATTTATCTTCAAACTGGGAGCTTGTCGTTGCCTTGCATAGCGGCAAGTAGGGATAGTTAGCGTGGCGCTATGAGTAGCGTTACAAAGGAGAAACCTAGAAACCTAAAAGAAATTCAAATATTTGAACATACATAACGTTGCTATAGGAGTTATGAAGCTGACAATTGGATGTTAATAACTTCGTTCCTCACACGCAGTCCTGGCAGTCAAGATTACCAATTTAACCAAATAATGTTGATGGCAGGTGAATTCCTACGCGTGACCTGTTTTTCCTTTATTTTACAGCTTCCACTATCTCTGTTGAAGACTGCCCAGAACCATCCTATGGTGAGGAGATCATTTCTGCTGCCAAAGAGCTTGTGTTATTAGTAGCACTGTAGATGAGCAGCTACTTGATGTGTTTTAATGTCTATTATATGTACATTAAATGGTTAATGAAAAAATGATACTTCAGCTGTTAAACCGTTCAGTGTTGTTAGTAAAGTGTATTTCAGGATGACGGATCAGAAAATGATTTTGTAAAATTGCTTACAGACTAAAAGCAGTCAAACTCTGTAATGCAAATAACTTAGTCTGTGAGTAGTACATGTAAATATTTGTACTGTTTTTAGTCTGTCACCCAATAAATTTGGAGTTTAAGAACGACCTGTAAGCAGTGACTCAGGTTTGGTCTGCTTCCTTTGTCATTTCACTGTACTGTCTGTTGTATCATGGTCTATGTGGTGCTGCGGTTGCTGTTTCCTACTGGCTATTTTATTTTCAGGTTAAATTAGTCCAATATATTTGGATAAACTACATCCAACCTTGATCATCTTGTTTTTGTTTCTGGTTGTTTTGTCACTTGCAATCTGTGTTGCCTGTAATTGCAGTGTCTTGATTTTGGGGGGGGTTACACTGTGAGAAAACGTATGCTCTATTTTCAGCCTTCCATCTTGCGTTGTGTCATCAGTCCACTAAAGCAGTCGGTTGTTTGTTGTGCTCTTTCTCTCCTCAGCTGGTGGAGCTGAAGAATGGAGAGACATACAACGGCCACTTGGTCAGCTGTGACAACTGGATGAACATCAACTTGAGAGAAGTCATCTGCACCTCAAGGGTAAAGCTAAGCTGCGCTCTCATTTCTCTGCAGTCACTAATACTTTACATACGGTGCTTCCAGCAGTGAGAAAGGAAAAGTAGACATCTCTACAACCCAGTGCGAGCACATGGCTTCAGCTGTCATATGTGTCAGTATTGTCTGCAGAGTCTGCTGGTAGATAAGATGAATCACTCTGAAAATGTAACATGTAACAAGAAAAGACTGGCCAATAAGCACAGAGGCTTTTAACAATCTCTGCATAGCACACATGTTTAAGATTGTGTGTGTGTGTGTGTGTGTGTGTGTGTGTGTGTGTGTGTGTGTGTGTGTGTGTGCGTGTGTGCGTGTGTGCGTGTGTGCGTGTGTGCGTGCGTGCGTGCGTGCGTGCGTGCGTGCGTGTTCCTTTCTTTTTTTTTGTCCAGAACTTTTTGGTTTTTTCTTTTTTGACCTACTTACTTTCCTTAGTTTTATACAGCCACTCGGTGCTTAATTTCCCGTGTCATCGTTTAATACAGTTGAACACTTTACTAGCGAACATGCTGCTATGGCTGCAACTAACAATTATTTTTATTCTGACTTAAACCTAATTTTAATGTGCTGTCTTAATTAATCAGAGTCTGCAAAATGTTGAAGTCCAGACCAGAGGTATTCCTGTTCAAAACATTTGAAAAATAGCGTCCCTTTGCATTGGATTTGCAACGGTGATCACTTACACCTCTGTTCATTGATTACTTAATAATCCAGCAGTTAGTTGAGAACTTGGTCTGGTTTTTAAATGGTGTGTTAATGTGTGAGTATTTGTATTTGTAAGAACCTCATAATTTTGACGCCCCTCCCCGTCCCTTCTAACAGGATGGAGATAAGTTCTGGAGGATGCCTGAGTGCTACATCAGAGGAAGCACCATCAAGTATCTGCGAATCCCAGACGAGATCATCGACATGGTGAAGGAGGAGGTGGTGTCAAAGGGCCGTGGGCGTGGAGGCACTCAGCAGAACAAGCAGCAGGGCAAAGGAAGAGGAGGACCGGGGCGAGGTGAGCTGAAACACTCCCTGCTGATCAGATGGACTGTAGACTGCTGTCTTAACATGAATGCTGGCAAATGTTGGTCATTTTCTAAGTTCTCTGCTGATAAAGTCCACATACTCTTTGGAACATTGAGGCTTTTGCACACAACATTTCCAAATAAAATGTTAAAATGCCTATATTTCTGTCATCAATGTAAGGTGTAAACCATGTAACTCTGGAGATTTGTAACTGCAGTTGAAGAATTATCTTCTATGTAATTAACCCAGGAATCCTCATTTAAAGGTTTCAGAACAAATCATAGAGAGATAAAGACAGAGATACAAGATATTTTTCTTCATTTCTGAGATGTCGGAGATGTGAGCTATTTTATATCACAGTAGTGATGGACTTCCCATTGGACTGCATCTCCACTCAGTGGGTGTCTGTCGTCTTTTCTACTTCCATATTTTGAGGCTGTCAAATTGAAGAATAGTTTTATACTAGATAAGATTGTGTGAAAGACATATTTAGCCAATAAAATCCTCAAGAAAATGTTAAAAAAAATGTTTTCCTACCGCAACCTCCAAACATTGGCTATTGCTTAGTCCTGATGTAATTTACTTGCTTGTCTCGGAACGTCCGTTCTAAGAAAAAGTTACAGTGCAGGCAGAGGTCAAGCTTTGAAAATGTCACTAAGCAAGGTTTCATTTCCTGCGGGTATTTTGAATGCGCACAAGGTGGCTTAGTTTAACAGGCTGGCTTTGTTGCATTTCTTTGTATATGCATCACAAAGAAACCGTCAGAAGAAAATTTGTACCTTCTTGTCGTTGGAAAGTAGAATAGTGGCACATCAGTAACAAGCAAAATAATATGTATATACTGTATATAATATCTATATATCATATAAATGTATGAGTAATTTATAAGTCATAAAAATATTTATTTACTATATATTTTTTATATTTATTTATTTCACAAAATGTGGCAAACTGTAAGTGATAATACCTTTTATACACCTCCTGCTCTCTTGTTATTTCTCGCTGCAGGTCTGTTTGGCGGCCGCGGCAGAGGAATGACCGGCCCTGGTCGGGGCCAACAGCAGCAGCAGACGCAGCAGACGCAGCAACAGGATAAGAAACTGGGCAAACCACAGGGAATGAAGAACCAGCACTGACAGACAACGTATCACCTACAGCACATACTCAGAGCAATTACTCCTCTAGTACATGAAGATAAAATTAACTCTCTGGTATTTTCTTCTGCTGATGTTTGTCAAGACTGACCATCACACTGACAGACGTTAAGAGAAGCTGTGCTTTTGCACTGAATTTTGTTTTTTTTAGCATTTGTAGGTTGCTTTTTGTAATTATGACTATAAACCAGTGTATCAGTCACAGCTGACAGATTTCGTCTTTAGTATCAGTTTATAATGTGTATCATCACACTGGAATGAGCTTTTTGTTTGCCCTCTTTCTCTGGTAGTTTTCATGATAAAGAGACTGCCCTGCCCCAACTTCTGTTGCATGAATATTTTTGAACTTGCTCTTTATTTTTGTGATGTCTGTGACTTTCTGTGGTTTGCAACCTTTTCGTTTTGTCAGCTGATCACAGCTGTAAAGTCGGGGGATGAGGATTCAGCTCTGAAAACTAACACTTTTGGTACATTTGTAAGATGACACATTATGATCATTACGATTTCCAGCAAGGGGAAAAAAAAAAAAAAAGCTTCTCGTTTTAAGTCTGACATGAATAAGTCCTAGTCTGTCTTGCTGGTTGGGTTTCATTTTATTTTTGTAACAAAAGACAGTGTTGTAATTTATTTACACAAGAATAAAACATCTTTTGTTAAAAGGTTTGTTTTGAACAGTTCACCTGTCTAAAGATGCTGCTGCTCTCTTTGTCAAAAAGACCTGAAATCAAATGCTGCTGCACTAAGTGTGTCCCTTCAATTACATAGAGATTATAATCATTGATTCATGTCCAGGATTTGCTCCTTTTATGTTGCCAAAAAAGCACAACTGGGATGAGTGGGAAAAGGTGCTTGTGGTCGCTATGCTGTCTAATAAGGACAAATGTTAAATCTCATGGAAGAGTTCATGAAAGTATCACCAGTTCTTTGCTCACATAAAGGAGTTCATATGAATGGGACCAACATTAGATGAATAATTATTTTGGTGGCATCAATCATACACATTGTTCGATGACATAAACCAGTAAACCTGATGAAAGGTTGAACTGGATGATCAGAATCTCATTCCTCACTCAGTAAAAAGAACAAGATTGAGACAGTTATGAAAAGCTGAACAGACAAACTGACCATAATATCCATAAATCATTTATTGATTAGTTCATGCAGATATAAACATTTCAAAATTTAGTAATTAATCCTTTACTCCCAAACATGCATAAGAATGTTTACTGGTTGCAGATGTAGAACTATGAACCTTGCAACACACATTATTATTGACACTTAAAAAAAAAGTTGTTTCATTATTAACATTGTAAGACTTGAAAGGCTTAAAGAGTTGTCTTGCTTCACATTTCCTGATGGTGTATCTTCTGAAGCTAGAGGAGTACATCCATGTCCAGGCCTTCAAACCTCCCTGTAGTCACGCACGGGTGATGTCACAGACTAAGGCCATGATATGAGTCTTAAGCCTCAAATGAGACCAGACCGAACAAACAAACATAAATCAGATAAAGTGAAGACATTAAATGAACTCTGCAGTCATTCCACACAATCCCTTCAGCTGTTTGATCATTTTGTTCAATGTGATTTCAGAGTGTTATGACTTCTTGTTTCTCTCCTGTGACATCAGGCTAGTGGCCCACTAATGTGTGGCCAAACACAAGTGAACCATAGATCTTCTTTGGACGTGGATGATTTTATCCTGGGTGCTGCTGACCCACCCTCCTCCCTTAATCTTCTGCCCCCAGCCCCAAACACTGCTTCAGTGGCATTTCCTTGGCTTCAATCTGTGCTGTCATTCCAGACCCTGCCATTTCCAACCTGTCCAGCAGGCGTCACTAGAGAGCTTTTCTGCCTCAGCCATCATCCAAACATCCACAGTTAGCCAACCATTAGTCTGCCTCGTCTGCCCTCACAGCCCCAGTGACCACTTGTTTGGACTGATAATATTGTTGCCAATCTTTTGCTTTCCGGTTGACTAAGTTAAGAATGTTTTTTGTCATCCTACTCCCCCATATTGTCTTCATTAAGACTCCATCTCCATGTTTTGATGAGTGGGTCCCTCTTTGGTTTGTATCTTATTCTCTACTATCAGGACACATGAGGACACACATATACCCACATGCAGATGACATAATACACATTTTCACTGACTGCAGATTTTGAATTTTTCTTATAAAACTGTACTCGACTTGTTCAAGACTACTCATTTTTCTCAGAATATAACAACTTAATTTTTATCCCCAACAGTGGCACTAATACGCTGTCTTATATTTCCTTAGATTTATGCACATAACTACATTGATTGTGCATTGGACTGTGAATGCTCACATTGCCCATGTGCTGTACTGTTGCTGAGCACAACCAGTGTAGACAATGATGCAGCACTGCAGCTGTGCTGTTGACACGCTGCTGTTGACGACAAGTGTTGAACAAATCTGAAATGTATTTATACCAGATTGCAGGATGACATTTTCACTGTATGCCAACAATGACCAGATGAAACAACTTCACTCAATCTGTAGTTTAGATGTGTTGTATCATAGCTGAAAAACCCAATCTGGATATGTACAGTTAATTTAGAGGAAAAAAAAAGATAACATTGGGAAAGGGGATTGGGAGAGATAGAACATGACAACTGGAAGAAGAACTGCAGTAAAGAAGAAGACTAGAGGGCAGAATAACCTTTAAAATTTAATTAAATTCAAGACGAACGCTTTGCAAAAGCAACTGAATTGCCAAAAGGTCCATTTTAATGGCACTGAAATGAAACAGCAGGATATGTTGAGTTCATGTGGGGGGAATGTGGGGAATATTTTCCTCCCAAAATGCATGCATGCATGCATAATAACCAAGATGGCATTTGTGAGGGAGGAAAATAACACTATTTTCCACCGCCTCTGAAGTCAGTGCTCAAGGAGCATGCTAAATCATATCATCTCATTGCTAGGCTGAATTGTCAACCATGCTAAAAGGCTTGGACTGTGTGTGTGTGTGTGTGTGTGTGTGTGTGTGTGTGTGTGTGTGTGTGTGTGTGTGTGTGTGTGTGTGTGTGTGTGTGTGTGTGTGTGTGTGTGTTGGGGGTGTGGGTGCTAATCTCAGTGCTGGGCTATTGAGTTCTCCTCCTCTTCTTTACCACCCACACATCTCTTCCATACACAGCCACACAACACCACAGTCTCCAGCCAATCACTACCTCTCTTCCTTTCAACTGCTTTTACCTGCGTCACTCTGCATGTGTTGCCATGGCGATCACTGATGCTCCCCCTACACTTTGTCTCTCTGCCTCTTTCAGCATGAGGATGAAACCGACTTGCGGCTGATGATGCAGGCAAGCTGCAGACGTCATCACTTCCCTTGGGAGGAAGGCCTATTTTTACCACTGGGCACAAAGTATACCAAGCTGCCCAACATATTTATGGAACCGCATCTAATCCCAGCCTGCCAGGAAAACATCTCCCCCCACGCTCTGCATCTCTCTCTCTCTCTCTCTCTTCATTCATCTCACAGAAACGCTGTTCCTTCCAAGGCACATTTTTACCCCTTGAATTGAGATGACAGCACTTGCGAAGGTTTTGAAAAATGTTGTTTAAGTATCTGAACTGTTTTATCTGTGATACTGTTTTAATCAACAAAGGCAGATTCCACACACATACTCAGCCTCCACAGGGAGGTCTGGGGTCAGTGGTCACAGTCACCAAAGGTGCAGCAATGCCAGAACTGAGGTTCACTGTGTTTCTTGAGGGGCATTTTAGCCAGGGACAGACAACAGTGAAGGAAGTCAGCATGACATCGCCCACAGGTTTCTGACTGGTCATTTTGAAACCAGGAAATAGTGTTATCTGTGGGAGGCAGAACTCCCATAAGGAAGCAAAAAAAAAAAAAGTGGAGCAATAAAAATGTACAAAGCGATTGGGTCAAAGCATCAATCAAAGCATCTGCAGACTTATCTTTGGCCATATAATGTGTGTTTACAATGTTGATAAGTGTGTTGATGCTTTGCCTTCTTTCCAAAGTGGACAAAAATTCACTGTGTTATCTGATACAGGCCTATATATCATATCATATCATATCATATCATATCATATCATATCATATCATACTTCACTTTTAATTTTTTATTATCCCGATAACAGTAACATGTTGATCTTGATGAGTAATTCTCTTCAACAGATGTTAGAGACAAAGTCTACAACCAAACTCATGTTGACAAATGCTGGTTAATGTTCAGTCAGCTGTGTGGTTGCATTGAATATGGTAAAAAAGGCGAGATAAGGAATTTACCATGATAAAGGTCACATCCAGGCCACCTTATCACAAGGTCTGTCAAGCTTTTGTGAGCAGTACTTTGAAATGAGCAACACATGGGTGATGCCAGGGAATCATAGATGGGGAGGTTAAAATTTCCTGGATCTTCATTGGACAAAGTAAGGTTCCTATGGCTCCTATATTCCTTCCATTCTCTCTGCTTTAGTTTCACAGGCATACAGTGACGGAAACAAGCAATGCTGCTTGGACATGAGACACAGACCGGCAGTTCCTGAAATACCATAATGTGAAAAATATCAATAACTTGATTTTTGGTATCGCAGAATATAAGTTACTTTGTGATATTAGGGGCTAAATTAGAACTAAGATAAAAGACGACTGAATGTGAGTGTGACCATGAACATCCAGCCAAATCCATGCATGGCTCCGACTAATTCCTGAGAGATGACTCTTCCCCCTTTCAACAGGACACAGACTGAAAGCAATTACTGACACCATAAAACTATAAGAAGCTCATTGTTGATGAACTGCAGCAGTGCTGGAATAAGTATTGATATCTTTTATTTATGTAAAAATTGCAATCCCACAAGTCCTGCATTTTTTTTTAAAGGAAAAGTATTAGCTTCAAAGTATCTTTAAAGTATGAACACTAATAGCACTATTGCAGAATAATCTTTGTTAAACTATTGGACTATTGATGCATTGATGTACTCTGTTACTGCTGGTGAAGGTGTTTGATTACTTTATATAGTGCTTGAAGAAGATAAAGTCTTATTTTAACCTGCAATATTCAGAGATCCAACACAATGAGTGCAAAGAATGGATCCAGTGAAATGACTTCAATAGCATTAATCCCTGGGGCACATCACTGTATACTGCAGGACAGTGGATAATGCCTTTAGCGTGTACACACTGCACTGATGAGTAAGACTCTGATATCTACACAGAAAACAATACTGAACATTTCACATTCCCTTTGGCGTATAATATCCTACATTACATGTGATACAGCATACCATACATCTGCATGTTATCCATACATGCCAGCCTATAAGCAATTTAGAGTCTTGCTGTCATCTGACTCTATACTGTGGGAGGAAACCTGGGCATGCAGAGGAAACCCATACATCACCCTACATGTGGAGAAAGAAAACAGAGAAATGACAAAAAGCGATATTCAAGCCCACTTCTCTTGCTCTGGGGTGGCAGTATCAACCACTGAGCCATTGTTCCGCCCAGCAGCGGCCCTTTTAATTAGCTTTTAACACATTCCAGATATATGTCTTAACGGCTGAACCAGCAGCTGTTCAACCCTGTCTACTCTTAAAATTGAAAGTATGTATTTGTGGTAACATTTAATATAAAATCACTCAGCCTCAGGGGTGTAATTAAAGACAGACAGACAGCAAGACATTTTTTTTTTTCCACAAAATCTAATTTGCATTTTTCTGTTTCACAGTCTGCTTGGAAAATGGATGGAAACCACCATTTAAAGTAAATAAGGCTCATTGCTCAACACTTAGGTCACTACCATCAGTATTGTTTTACGCTGGGAAAATAATATGAAATAGTATTGATTCTGTGCAACTGTAAGAGTGCTCTAGGAGAAAAATGTTTAAAATACATAAACATGAAATTCTAATCATTTTTGAATGTGTCATAAAGACTATGAATAAATAAATAAAAATATATATATATATATAAAGAGAGAGAGAGAGAGAGAGAGAGAGAGAGACTATAAATATGTCTCTCTCTCTCTCTCTCTCTATATATATATATATATACACACACACACACACACACACACACACACACACATATACTAGGGCACGATGGTCCAAGAAAAACATGCACTGCTGTAACAGCACCATGATCTGGAAACGATATGAATCGAGTATCAGATGCTTTGTCTATGTTTCTACAACAGCACATGTTTCGCCATGAAAAGGTGTAGGCCCAGATGAGGTTTTGTGGTTAAGTGTGTGAAATTGTCAGTGTGTGTAAACTGTTTGCACACACACAAACACACACACACACACACACACACACACGTGTCCTCATACACACACTGTCACTTCGTGCTTAGGGTTCCTACAGCCTACATGTGTGGAACTTCACCTACACTTTGAAACTACGTCATTCGGCTCAGTGGAGTAGGTTAGTAGGACTCATGCAAATACATGTATACCCGTACTTGTCAGGATTGTTATTTACTTTATTTAACCACTAATTGTGTAGTGCTAAACATACTGTGAGGACACAACACACCCCTCCCTCCATGCATGCACACTGAGCCCTTTTATATTTAACAATAGGTGTTTCATGATGTGATTTGTATTTTCACCTAAATTAAGATATCCACATATTTATGGTGATTGAATGTTACTTATGGCTCCCTTGTTGGAAGAACTGATATTGGTTCAAATAACATGATAACATTAATCTTGTTGTAAAAATACATACAACATTTAATACATAATAATTCATAATGACCACAACAGTGGTGGAAGCTTTGGTACCTCGACCATCGACGTTACAACCAAAAGTGTCCAGGTTCAAGGTCACGGCTCCACAGCTGCAGATAAAACAATACACTCCTCTAAACCCTGAATGTTCATATGTGAAAGAAACGTAAGTGCTGCAAAAGGAAATGAGATCTAAGATAAGGTTCTGTTTGACATCTGTTTTATTTTTGAGCACACATGCCCACACAAAATCACATACCTGCCGTTCTGCCACTGTAACATTGTTGGCTCGGATCAAGACCAGACATTTATCGAGTTAACTACTTTGAAAGAATACCTCACACAATATTTAATTACATCCATGTGCGCTCGCCAGATCAGTTCCCAGCAGAGCAATATAACACTTTACTTGTGTGCTGAGCTTCATTAACTTTCAGCCTCCACAGAAGATTCACGAGAAATTCATAGATGCGAGCGTGAAAGTAAGCCAACCGTTAAAGTTTCTGTCTCACAGCAGAAGATGGATGCTATTTCTCTCAATGCCTTGAAAGGACCCTTCTGCCTGAAGCACAAACCACACATCAACCACATGTTGCTCAATATAATACAACATGTCCCTGATCTCTGCTGGGCCCTGGCACAGCGGAAGCCAATCCTCAGCATTCCTGACAGCTCACGCCGCTCTGCCTTGGCTTGCAGCATTGACCCACAGTCACTGATAAAAAATGACTGCTGCAAGCATCATGCGAGTTAACACCTCAGCTCATGTTGACTCGTCTTTGAAGAATTTAAAACATTGAGCCGACATATGACACACTATTACATGATGATGCACTTAAAGGTTATTTACTAAGAGTGTCGTAGCTGGAAAACTTACTCAGCAGTACTCAGAACTTGTGTGAATCACCTCAATCTCAATTTTTTATTACTGCCGCGATGCATTAAATTTCCTTCATATTTTGTGTAGTTATGTATTCTTAACATGAAATCAGAACTGGATTTTGACATTTTGAATTTGCATTTTGTCATACATCATGCACACAAATGATTTTAGAATATCTGTCTGGGTCACTTTTCACTCTAAGTGTTGCCTAATGCACATCTGCTGTACTATACAGGTGTATATGAAAAGTAATTAATGCAAAATGAAATGATCATTAGTTATTTTTTCTTCTGTATTGTGCGTCAAGTAAAAAAACACTGTTGGGATACATTATGAATTTGATAGCTAGCAGTGGCCCATGACTGAAAAGTCTGTCTAATGAAGCCAATGACAGAGTGCAGGATTTCTCCTTGTTCTCTTGGTGTAACTGAATTACAACAATAATGCAACTCTCAAGTGATCCCCCAACAAAAATCTGCTTCTTTAAGTATCAAAGTCTCACTTTGTGTAGGCTTGAAAAGCAGCTGTCAAAATGTGTAGTTTCATTCTTCATAAACTGCAGCAGCTGTGTGATGTTGGTAACAATGGGATCTAATACTGATTGATCAACCAGAGTTTTCATGATTTAAAAACCAGTATCAAAATGTCCACGATACTGATACTCAAACTCACCCCTGCGACAAAGTCTTTTCTACATGCTTGTGTATGTGCTTGCACAATTATAGGGAAATGATTTGACCTAATTTTAATTATATGTCAACATCAAACTCATTTGCACAGTCATTATGAGAGGGAGCAAAACGTCAGTGTCAGGAATGAAAAAGGTGTCTTGTTTAACTCTTTGTAAATGTATGTCGCTCACATTCTGTGTCGGTGTGTTATGAATTAAAGGGAAAGGAGAATGAATGAATGTGTTGTGTGTGTGTTGCATCCTTTTCCAGCTGCCGTCTGCCCTTTCTTTCTCGACTACAGGCTCGGCACCCCCACTGTCTCTACAATGATACTCAGACAAAAATATCTCTCCTCTGTTGGTTTACCCCCCAAACCCCACCTCCATTTCCGCCACAGATCTGACATCACAGGGTCCATCATGTGATCCTCCCACACCAAGCTTTGCAGTGATAGATGGGGCCTGTGTCTACCTGTGACGCACATACCCCGTCTTTGTAACCCTTTGCAAGCCAGTACTGTTTGGTAATCAGGGAAACAAGGTCCATTGCTCCAAAATATTAGGCCCCAAATATTTTTGGATATTAATTCATTATTAAATCTTCATCTTAATAAATTAATTCACTGACTGCTGTATCTGTGTATGGCCAGAGCGCAAACATCACATGAAAGAGGAGGAGACCAAACACGAACTTGTCACATTAGTTTGTCACATTAAAAGGACAATTCACCTGCAATGCTCACATGCTTGTTATGTTATGTACTGAGGAAATTAACCTAAGGAAACACCAGGAGGAAACAGGATGTCTAATGTACATTAGTGTGGCTTGAAGTGTGTTTGAAGTATACAATAGTTATACGCCTGCATAAAAGTGCAGTCAAATTATACACACTAGTCACAAAACTGCATTATGAATGATTATTGAGTGAAACAGAATGAGTGTTGAATGTTATAGGAGGTAAAGTCTTGCTAAAATGTGCAAACTCCAGACAAACTGAGCTTCCATTATGAGACGTACTCACCAAACTGGGACAGAGGATTTTCACCTCATTCATGGAGAACAAATCCACTTAAAAGAGACAGTGGTGATATTTGTTAAACTCTTCCAGTCAATCGGGTCATGGAACATTAAAAAGGGAAATGAAAACACTGTGATTAGAAATGGACATTGATTTGATATCCATTTTTTAAAAAAATGGAATGGAAAGTGAAATTGGTAAATCTGCCATGGAAAATGAATCCAACTCCAAAACCAGAGGAAGCGTTGAAATCAGATTAGTTTCAGATTGAACTTCTCCTAATTTTGATGTGCAGATATGCAACAAGCATCTTGGCTGAGGGCAGAAAAACAGGAGTAAGCAGTCAGACATTTCCATTAAGTCCTGAAGTTTAATAACTAGACCACCATCATCATTCCGAGATTAAAGAAAAAAATAATGATCATTTCACTAGATTGAAAATGTAAACAAGACATGCACCAGTCAATACTCACCATGGCATCAAACCTCAATGCACCACCTCAGTGTTGTAGTTTCACCCTGGTCCCCTTGGCAACAGAACTGGCACCAAAGATCATCTAATGAGCTGATGAATCACTCTGTAGAGAGTGAAAGGACAGTCTTGATGTTAGAAAGAGTTTAAAAAATGTTAACATAAGGTCCAATAACATTTTCCAGGAGCTTTCAACCACATCTCATGGTTTTCTCTAGCGGATGCTCAGCTGTTACAGAAAAATATAAGATTGTCTGTATAACTGACCATGACTGAAGTCCATATCCTGCATTCCCAGTTTTACACCAGTGTGTTGTCTGTCACTGACATTAACACATTAATAAGTATAAAGGACTTCATTTCATTTGTTTTTCAAGGAAAATAGTTGGAAAGCTATGTTTACTTGGCATATGTAACTAAAAAATATGTTATCTTTTGCTTTCCCAATGCCAAACATAGCTGCTGTGTTTTGGGAAAAAACATCTCTCAGCCAATGGTCCAAAGGAAAATCAAACTTCCTACATGAAAAACATGTTTGCAATAATGGAAAACCCAACGACAAGGAAAAGATACTGGATGGTCATTGGGACTCCTGAAAAATAATATCATGGATTCCTTCATGCACTATTTGTTTTAAAGGCTGAACACACCCATGGTAGATACTCACTGGTGTTCTCTTTCATTTTGCCTGTGACTGTGGGTGCATGCACTGACTGTAGTGATGTGAGTGTAGTGATGACAGACTGAGTGACGTCTCCCTCACTCCCATTGCCGTATTGGACCTCGAAGGGAGTAACAAGTAACACCTGAATGACTCTATGAGTTTATGAAGTTTGGTGACTTAGGATTAAACTTATTATAATCAACCAACCTGTCCAAGCCACCTGGTACTGCAGCTTAGGGCCCAGTCTCTGAGGACCATGAATGTCATTGACTGATGTCCTATAACATATTTAATAGAAATCCATCCAGTAGTCATCCAGATATTTAATTATAAAGTGTGACGGGTCAACTGAGTGATGTTTTGGGCTTTAACAGCTGCCAAGGACCCACGAAAGCAGCAGTTAATGATAACCCAACATTTATAGTCAATACAAACGCCACTGGTACAAAATGTTTACCCTCAAAATGAATGAACATAGTAATATCATCTTGTCGGAAAGTCCATAAAGATGATGTAATATTACATTACATATTATTACAGTCATAAGCACTGCCTTCTGTGGTTAAGATTGTAGCCGGACACCGAAAAGAGGCGCAGAGTGAGACCTCATTCTTGTCTCCTCCTCTCTGGTCGGTTCGTCCCCTTATTTCAATAAAAGTCTGGAAACGTAATTTCTGCCCAATGCGCGCGCTCTGGTGTGACATAATGGAACGTGCGAGCCTAGAAAAGCTCGCGGCGGTGCGCGCGGATAGATAGTACACCAAGATCTTGCGCGAGAGCCGAAGACCCACGACGGTTTTAGTGGCGTGTTAAAAATATTAATTCAACACACGATATTCAACATTACTGTTTATTTCTTGAATGTTATGGGCAAGGGTCCGTTCTGAAGGAGTGCTGAACAGTACCACTTGTCATTTCGACCACGGAAATAATGATGAAGAAGGATATTAACTTGAGCCTGGCGGACGACGCAGACCTCAAACCGCATCTCCGCGACGCCGAGAGCATCCTCAGCTCCCCAGACTTGGGGCTGCTTAAGCTGGCCTCCCCGGAGTTAGAGAGGCTAATCATCCAGTCCAACGGAATGGTCACCACGACACCGACCAGCTCCCAGTTCCTCTACCCGAAGACGGTAACGGACGAGCAGGAGTTCGCCGAGGGTTTCGTCAAGGCGTTGGAGGACCTACACAAGCAGAACCAGCTGAGCGGAGCCGGGCAGACGAACAGCAGCCTGGATCTGGGCGCTAACATCGCCCCGGTCACCATCCAGCCGGATCTACCGGTGTATACAAACTTGAACAGTTACGGCAGCGGGCCACTGGAAACCACCGTCAACTACTCCACAGACACAGTCCCTTTCCCGCCTCCTCCGTCGCATCATTTGGGGACAGCCCCGCCGCCGCAGCCGGAGCTCTCTCGAGTCCAGCCGCTGAAGGAGGAGCCTCAGACGGTCCCCGACGTTCAGAGCTTCGGGGAGAGCCCGCCGTTGTCTCCCATCGACATTGACTCACAGGAGCGCATGAAAGCCGAGAGAAAGAGGCTGAGGAACCGGATAGCAGCCTCCAAATGTCGGATGCGCAAACTGGAGCGGATCTCCAGGCTGGAGGACAAGGTCAAAACGCTGAAAAGTCACAACACTGATCTGGCCTCAACGGCGAGCCTGCTTAGGGAGCAAGTGGCCCAGCTGAAACAGAAAGTCCTCACCCATGTCAACAGCGGCTGCCAGCTGCTGCCGCACGAGGTTCAAGTGCACTAGTTGGAGGGACGGACCTGCAGTTGGGCTACCGACCAGCATATAAGCTTCATGGACTTTGTTAATGTTGGTTTTTCTGTAAGTAACGTAGCCCAGATGTGTGCCGCTCCGAGTGGAATGTGTGCCGGGCCACGCAGGCCAAATTGTACATTAATAATGGGCTTTTAAAATGGCTTTGAGCAACCGCAAAATATAGACATACCTGGTAGAACACAATTTAAGATAATGGGTGATAAGACTCTTCTGCTATATTCGGCCACTAATATGGACAAGTTGAATTTTTATTCCCGAAAGACAACAGCAATAAAAGCAATTTCCAGGATCATTGCTCCACAGCCACCTCCACCCGGCGAAGAGCACGCAAGAGTACTATTTATTGGATTTTTAAATAAATAATCGCCAGTTGGTTTATTGAATTTATGCCGAAATGAAGAGCGTTTGCCTTCAATATATTTGATGTATGAAGTCTTGTTCTACCCCGTATGTCCGTTTACAGGTGAACAAGGCAACATTAAACTGCAATTTTCTAAATGCAATTTGGACACGGGATTTCCTGACGAGGGAACGACTTTGTGTGGCAGACTTAAATGACAAAGGCACATATCTAGATTTATTTTCCTGTAAAAATGTTTACAGACTGACTGTGGCTATACACAGCCTCAAACCTGGACCAAACGGATTTTCAATGTTTCTACAGTAATATGCACATTTATGACACAGATTAATATATAAAGAATTGGCTGTTAAAAAAATAAAAAAAATTGTACACCTACATTGGACATGAAACAGATAATATGCATATATGCACTGTTTACCATACATGTCTGTAGGAAACAATTTGCATGTTGTTGACATACTCGAATGTTGCCCATAGCTGGGTGTCAAAGGGTGCAATTAATCAGTGTTTATTATCTTTACCCTTTACAAACATGTATTTATCTATTTTTTACTATTCTGTGTCCATATTTCGGTGTGTTCTTGTTTTAATGTGAAGAGTGGTATCTTTTTGTTGCACTGACTGTTGCTGTCACCTCTAGCCTACAGTCAATTGGCTGTATGCTGCTGTGTTCTGAATTAAATGCTGCTGGCAATAAACACTGTTTCCTCCATTTTGGCAAAACTCTCATTTATGTGCATGTCAGCTAAAACATACTGAAGGTTTTAGTGTGTGCAACAGTAAACCAGCTGTGTGGTGAATGGGTGGTGTAGACCTTCAGGTGTTGCTCCATAGAAATTTGGCAAGTTCAAGACATACTGAAACCATTAGTTTCCTGAGGGCATTCAAGAGATTTAACAGAAGAATTAATGTGATTATTAAGTTTCATTATATAAATAATTTAGACACAGTAAGAAATTATGTTGTTGGTTTTATTCAAGTGCCAACACAAAACTGAGTCTACAACTAACTACATTTTAAAGTCAGTACAATATCATTTTAATCGTCACTTAATCTAAATTTGTTATGCACTTACAGCCGATGAAAGCTCAATTAATGAAGCCAGTGTGTGTGTGTGTGTGTGTGTGTGTGTGTGTGTGTGTGTGTGTGTGTGTGTGTGTGTGTGTGTGTGTGTGTGTGTGTGTGTGTGTGTCTGCATCACATCATCCCCCGCTGTCTTTCTCCCTCTGCTGGTTAACTGGAACATTGCAAGTGATGCTGAAGCACTGATGGTTGGAAATTTTGGTGAACATGTTGGCACAGTTTCTGCCATCCTGAAGAACCTCGAGGAGCTCCACAATGTCCACGGAAAAATGAGGATATGTTTGAAAGGCATCCTGAAAGCAGCATGCTGTCAGTCACTCTGAGGCAGGAATAAGAAGATAAGAATTGGGATTTTGACAAAACTTAGCATCACTTACAACAGAATCAAAAACAGATAGCCCAATATTACTTGTTTCCCTGAATGTCTGCCCTAAGGAGGCACCACAATTAACATCTGTCTTGAAGAGCTGCTTCTTGCTGCACACCATATATTTTACATTGTCTGCTAATGGTAAGTGAAACAGTGACATCCTGAGGCTGCTGGGACAACAAGCAGCTACATGTTTGACACCAGAATGACAATTTTTCTGCCGAAAGTAGATGACTGAGCTTTCATAACACTAAAACATTAGATTATTTTGAATAAATCTGCATCTCAACCTCACTGTCTGGGTAAAAACAGCACTTATGAGGCAGCACAAGGTTTTTTAAGTTAGTGAATAGCTTTAATATCTGTACCCATCTCACCCCCAAAGGTACAAAATCTTCAAAAGCAAGAATCAACTGATTGTTAGTAACTTTTTATTGTTTTACCACAAAGTACAGATAAAAACATCCACAGCATATTCTCTCATCTTAATGGCCCAAACTGAGGAGGATTTGAAGAGGCAGTGATACAAGACCAAATAAAGTACATGTTTCTGCGTGCTAGTAGAAGATCTAAAGTCGGCAACCTCTACCAAGCTTGATGGCATTTCTTTTTTGTGTAGATACTGTGGTGTGTATTGCTTTGTAACAGAGTGACACATTCATTCACGAGCAGGCCAAGAAATGAATGCAGATACAGTACAACATGGCTCTTTTGGGGTTTTCAGGTTTTTACTGTTACCGTTGACTCTTTTCCTTTTTTTTTTTTTTTTTTCTTTTTTGTTGCAAGCCTGAGTCGATACAACACAATCCACACATATGACTCCAAGGTACAGTATTTACAGATCTGGTTTATATAGAGAGGAAGACGTATTAGAAAGGAGAACAGTTTAAAAGTTTGGATTTTACTGAAAAAGCAACAGTCACAACCAGTGAGAAGTAAAACATACGCAGGCTCAAAAACGTCTCAGGGTTTGTCGTGATCACCTCTCCCTTGACTTTGGGGGGACACTTTGACTCAGCGTTTCCTTCTCTCAAACTAATAGTCAGTGGTTCAGGTTTGAATGCTACATTTCTTTGTGACAGTTAAGTAATGAAACAGTTACCCTCAAAATAAATGCTTTTCTGCTTCAGATTTGCTTTAATTACATAGTCAAAACCAGCGACTTTATGAAGTCCATGATTTTGATCACCACAATGATTTTTCTAGTGCTTTGCCCTCTCAGTCCACAGGTGCCATCCCCTTTACCTATGGTTTTACTGGAAACAACAGCAAGTCTGGAATAACAATGAGAAAAGTATTCCTAAGTAACCAGAGTTCATTTCGGTCCACCGAGCCCAACTTGTTTTATTACAATTTTTAAACTTTTAAAACCGGTCGCACAGCTCATTCTGGCATCCTACAGAAAAAAAGATGAACTGCTCCTGCAGCAATCTTTGGTGAAGTGAAAAGAAGGAATACCTGGAAAACCAGTTTTAACTGTGGAAACTGTATTAAAATAAGTGTAAAAAGACTTGTGTGTGTTTGTATGTATGCCCAGAGGCAGTGATGCTATGTAGAGTTAAAAGCAGCTGTTAGCAGAGATGTGGCGTCATTACACAGTGTTGCAACCAAGAAAACCTCAGAGCAGAATGTCTTGTTCCTGCATTGGCCTGGAAGTTGTAGAAACTCAACAGCAACTTGGCCTGTGAACATTTCAGCCTGCAGCTGTTTAATGCTTGTTTGACTTAAAACAGTCCATACTTCACCTGAAGATTGAGCACTGGAGATAACAGTACACACAAACAGACTCTGTAATACTGATTCTGAAGAAGTCTCACTAAGGGCTGTTTGTCACTAAGCAAGGAAATGTTAAATTGCTGAGTTTTGGCGTGCAGTAAAACAGATCAGCGCATGAATGACATGAACACTGCCAACCAGTCCTTCCAGTACCATCAAATGTACATTTCAAAGGAATGCAGTTAAACTCATGATTGGCTGAACATGTGAACTACAAACACATCACATGTCTGATCCTCAATACAGTCTTCCTCAGTGCAAAGTAGACCAAAGACATCTTCACAGCAGTTGTCAGTGTGATTTAAAGCAACACAGCTGGAATCTAATAACCAAGAAGTTCCTGTAGTGACTGTGCTGGTCAATCAATCGTCAATCAACTTCAGTTTTGACTATTCAATAAGAGACTGACAGTAGTTTCAGTGATGTTAAAACCAAACCTGTCTGTCCTAGTGGGCAGGCGATCTAAGGTTTCTGCCATGGTGCAACAATGTGCCTGTTTAAGTTGGGCACTGACTGTATGTCAGATGTCATCCTATTCTCCCCTGATTTTCACTCTCCTGGGTCAAACGATTAGATAATGGCAAAACACCACAGAAAATGATCTAAACATTATCTAAACTACAAAAAAAAATCAGAATTGTTTGCATCCTCCAAACCCATTCCATCATGTTTTAGATAACGACGAACTGTTTGCATGATTATTGTTGCAGGAACATTTGATATTTGATATCAGCTGTGATTAACTGCACAGCTATCAGGGAGATGAAAATGAAAAGTCTGCTGCGTTCAAGAGACACCGGCAGGATTTGTAAAATAGTGTAATATCAGTAGGTGTCATTGTTAGCAAGCACAACTGAGCTGCACAAAATGCTTTTCAGACATCCTTACATTTTTACATCAGTTGTTAGTGACAGCAGGAACAAAAACGTCTTGAGGCTGTTGGGACAAGAAGCATCAAAACATTTGTTAGAGCCATTTTAAAATGCTTCTCTTCATTAGCAGCAGAGCTGGAAATCACACTGAGTGGATTTGGAGGATAACAAACATGTTTCAGACTCAAATGGTCATTCCACTGCATCTTTCTCCTCAGTAGGAAGTTTGAATTTCTGATTTTGCAGCGTCTCTGGAAAGCAGCATAAGACCAAATGATGAATCCGATGAAAAAATGAAACGACTCACGGAGGAGCTGCCACACATCATCCAAACAAACCCTAAAACACAGACCTCCTATATTTGATACTATCCTCATAGAACTTCATTCCTTTTAAAATTCATTTCCAGAAATGCATACCTGTAGATATTATATATATTGCACAACATTTATATGTACATTTGAAATAAATAGACTTAAATAAAATGCATCTCCTAATTTTTTTTTTTTTTTTGACTTAGCTCTATCTTGTTCATATTTTCCCCACCCAGTGTTTAATGTATGAAAAGAATAAATGGGGCACCAGAATACAAAAAAGAAACGTAAAAACATTTTAAAAAAAAAAGGCCAAATAAAAGGATGAATAATGAAAACAAAACACTTGCCTGAAATATCCATGTTTAGATACCAGGTGAGACAGCAAATGACACACAGATTCTGTGCGTACAGAGAATCATAGAAGAAATGTAACACATCAGCATGGAGCAGATTTCAGCTGGATCACCCCTCCCTCATTAACTCCACCGCGGCCTTCTTGGTCACCATATCTGAGGCTGACATTTGACTGACATGAAACAAAGTGCTGTAAACATTGGAAGGATTTAAATGGCACTCTGAGGATGGACGCCGTCAAATCCTTCTTGTAACCACACTGAAGAACAGGGAGACAACAGAGGATGGGTCGGGAACCTTCAAGAACCTGGGCTGCTAAGAGTCTGAAACACTCCTGTTTGATTGAACTCACTTTGGCATCAGACCATCACCCGCACTGATCAAGGAAACCTGACACCTTTTAGCTCCTTTATGAGGAGGAACCAGAAACAAACACCTCAAGCACCATTCCACAAATGTCTCAGAGCATTTCAGACACTTATCATCCTGGTTCTTGTGCCCCTCAGCCAAAGATCTGGAAATCAAGAACAAGAATCAAGATCAAGAAGCAGGAAAGTGAGTGAGAGGAGTGATGGAGCATGGACCAGAGGCCCTGGGGTCCAGCTGAAGGAGGACATGGAGGAAGAGGGAGGAACAGGGTATGGGGGAGTAGTCAGCTTTAACATGCACAGTCCTGGTGAGGAGGAGCGGGCTGCTCTGTCAGCTGGGGCCCCTGTTTGGCCCCTGTGACGGCGGGATCTCCGGCGTCCAGGCTCTCAGACATCTTTTCGCAGATGATGTCGACCAGGCGCTCAAAGGTCTGCTTCACATTGATGTTGTCCTTGGCGCTGGCCTCGAAGAACTCAAAGCCTGGACAGGAAATAGGGTGTGTGAGAGGGTCAGGGGACGTGGTCACCTGTGCATTTGTTAAGTTTAGGGCGAAGGTTTAAGCATGGCAGCAGCTTGTCTCCATGGTGTAATATCACTGTGGTACCATAGATGTGAAGTGGGAGTGTGTGTGTTTGTGTGTGTGTGTGTGTGTGTGTGTGTGTGTGTGTGTGTGTGTGTGTGTGTGTGTGTGTGTGTATGTACAGACCACAGACTCACCAAGGTGTTCGGACAGCTGCCGGCCTCTATCTCCGCTCACCACTCGCTCGTCATCCATGTCACACTTGTTTCCTACCAGCAGCACCTGGGCGTTGTCCCACGAGTACGTCTTAATCTGAGTCGACCTGGGAACCAACACACCCAGCAGCGGTCACAGAGGAAAACTCTGTGGTCACACTGCGGCTGAAAGCCCTGAACTCTGAATTACTCCACTCAGGCTTTCTAATCAGTGTGTGCAGCGGAAATCTTCACCTTCTGGATCATAGTGATAGAATATAGTTACAAACTCTGATGCTGAAAAATAAAATCTACATGTGGCTTTTGTTTCACATCTAAAATGAGAGTTGAGAACTGGAACTGCCAGACTGAATATGAAATGTGTTATAACACGAATGATGGTCTGATTCTCAGGTGTGGTCTCAGAAATTGCAAAACACAGATATGTGTTGAAGAGTGTTGAAATATTGCACAACAAACTACACTTGCACACCTGTGTGCGCATTGGGCAGCAGGCCTGCCTTAGCAGCAGACCTCATCAGCAGTGGTGGAAAGTAAAGTACAATTACTAAACTACTGTACTTTAGGACAGTGAAAGAAAAACTTTGACTTTAAAATATTGTAGTAGAGAAGATAAAATGAAATCAGGATAAACTTGAAAGCCTTTTTTTAAGGACAATCAGAGTAACTTTACAGCAGAGATGACACACAGTCAAAAAGGTTTGAAGACAATGATCGCAGCAGCGTGCAGTTCTGCCGTAGACTCAGAGGAAGCTCTGGACTGTTCAAACAATACGTGCAGAAACTTGAGCCAGATCATCTGCTGTGTTCATCAATCAACAGTATCTCTTCATCTGTTTCTACACTGGTGCTGATTATCTAGACTCCACTTGATCCATCACCCACACAGCGCTCCCTCCCACCGCTAAAGCTCTGTGGTGTCAGTTTACACTCTAGCCAGGTGACACACGCCTGAGCCAATCACCCACCAGTCCTGGACGGCGTTGAAGGACTCCTCGTTGGTGATGTCATACATGAGGATGAAGCCCATGGCTCCTCGGTAGTAGGCCGTGGTGATGGTGCGGTAACGCTCCTGACCTGCAGTGTCCTGGATGAGAAAAAAAGAAAACAGCAACAGTTTCAGCAGAGGGAGCTTTTATTTACTCTTTACTCACAGACATTTCTCACAGATTAGGCTGAGGGTAAACTTTTAGGTCGTCACACAGTCTAAATGGTCGTTTTTCTACTTTCTCCTGTCAGACATTTGGCACAAGCCCTTACGTGCTTCTCCACAATGAACTGCAAACACACCGTGCAACCGCAGGTGATTCTAATTCTGGTTGTGATAGCTAGAAGATGAACACTTAGTATTATACATCAGGACTATATTCGCATTCGTATCGCATTGTAATTTAGCCAAATAGAGTGTTTGGTTTCAGCCTAGGAATCTGACTAGAGATGCTTTTTGTGCGCAAGGATTAACACCTTTAGTAGCCATAGCACTTTAGTTAGCATATAAATCTTATTTCAGTATAACTTGTAAAACTGTGAGAAAATTTTGCTCTGCATTTAAAGCTTTGGTGCATCAGCAAATATATATAAGAGAACATTTTAAGATCTATATGTATCTTCTGTTTTTTTCCCTTTTTCTTTTATATTTCTGCTTTATTTGATAGCAACAGCTGGAGAGAGAACTTTCCCAGCTACTTTGGCAGGTAACACACCACTGACTCAGTGTTTTAATTCAATGAAAGTGAAAACCGCAGGGTACAGAAATTCAAGCCAAATTTTTGAGTCACTGAATACTACTTTTTCTACTTTTTAATGCAACCTGTTATTGTGTTTAAAGACACAATCCTTGGCTAACAGCAGACCACTCCTTAGTAGCTAGAATCCTGTGCAGATCTGCAATCCAGAGTGCAATTACAAAAAAAATGACATTAGGAAATGACAAATGAAACTCTGTGATGTCAGCGTGTTTTTATCAGAGTTGATAGTTTGCAGATTGTGGTAATGAGCTGTTTTTAGATTGCTTTTTTTAACAGTGTGGGTGCACAGTGCAAAAGAATCAGAAACATATTCAAATGTTTAACACCTGCAGATGCACCAAAACCTGAGTCTAAAGATGAGACACAGACAAACAGACACACACATGAAAGGTCAGACGGACACACTGATCCCATGTCCTCCAGTAAAACCAGTGTATTAAAAGGCCTCCCGTGGTTTACTGAATCTGCCAGCAGGAAACACTTCATCAGCTCGCTGTGCCTCGCTGCCTCTCCCTCCCTCGCTCTCTCTCCTTGGACACCAACCCAGGTGAGGTTGAATTTCAGAATAAGCCTGAATGAATGCTCAGGGAATTAAAGCCCAGTGTTTCTGCATCTCTCTCTCTGAGCTGAGCAGCTTCTGGTCCAACTGCATCACTCTGCAGTCAGTGTGGAGATCAGAGGAGCAAGTGCAGCTACTGCACAGCTTCTCCCAGTCACTTCTTCTGCTGTGAGCGAGGAGCTTTTTGGTGTAACACAACAGTTAGTGGTGCAGTATTTACATACTGATATATTGGGGTTTACAACTGCATTATAGTTTGTTATACACCATTTATATTTCAAATGATTTGCTGCTTATAAATGCTAAATAGGGGGACTTAAAGAAAAAGGTTGCTGTTTAATGTTGTTATTACAGACACAGCAAATACATACCTATTGTCTACCTGTTATTAAATGTTCTGGAGATTTACCTTTATGCTGAAACCTCAACACACAGCTGTACACAGACACAGTGTACACAGACATACTCCTGTGTGACTGATCGAGCAGATCAATCACACACGATCGTTCTCAGGTCGCAGGAATATTGTATGATGTCTATTTTTAGACAGCTGTAACTCCATATTGTTTTAATGTTCTGCAGTTTACGTCCTGCTCACCCTCTCAGAGTGCTGCAGGACGCTCAGGATGAGAGCATCAGCTCTATACCTAAAACGCCAGTGTAGGTAGCACTGAGTGGCGTTACGTAATGGACACTTCGGAGTACTCGTTTTTCACCATGAGCCCTGAAAGTAGCTAAAGTTGTGAAGGTTTTAGATGAGAAAACAGCTTGTATGCACAATTAAAAGATACGTAAACTTGACATGAATACGTGAGAAATGAAGGGAAGGAAAGTCATTGAGCCATTTTTAAACATTTGGGCTAAAGCAGCCCCTTAAGCTCATAAGATTGCTTATGTTGTTATCACATTTTATACCATGGTCTGGGTGAATACTCGATTCTGATTGGCTGCAGGGTGTCCGTTAAAAAGTGTTGTAGGACACCTATAAAAAAGTTCTGGTCAAATAACCTGATTGTTCTAAATTATTGCGCTGGCTCAAACGCTAGTTGGTAACCGTGGCAACAGAAACTCAGAACATACGTAAACATACGCTATTTCACAGTTTATTTATCACATCAGCAAGACAGTAGACAACATCAGTGGTTTTACGATTGAGGAAACGGTTCACGCCTCCGCATCGTCCATTCTTTTCTGTTAATGGACACCTCGTCGGGCATTATCCCTTACTTATATGTCTTCTGATTATTACTGAAGTTAATAGTGAACTGCTTCTGTATATTTTAAATAGTGCAATATAGGTAAACTATGTTTTAGTTGTTTCTGACATGTGACGGTGCTGTAAGACAGTTAAACCCTCATTCAACATTTTCCCTGCTTCCCTGCTCTTGTGTTTTCACAAGAGAGTTTGATTTAATTCAATGAAACACGAGTCAAAACTAAGATAGAGACTGCAGACTTTATGACATAGGAGCTTGGAACATGGTGAAGCGGGCGCTGCATGGGCGGAGGTGGAGGAGGGAACCCGAAGAAAGCAAATTGAGATTTCAGAAGTTTTCCAAAATAAAAGCTGAAAAGCTAGTGTGTAGTGAGGTGGGCACAAAGGGCACACGTGTTCTGTGGCATTATCAGTGGATGGTTAAACAAGGGAAGTGATTGTGTCTTATTTGGCTTGTATTGAAATAACTCATCAGCGACTTTGATCATCAGTAATTATACTGTCATTTATAGACATTTGCTAAATCCAGCATCTAAAAGGGGAGAAGGTGCAGATTTTTTTCTGTTATATAATCATAGATTGCATATCTTTGGGTTTAAGACTGTTGATTGGACCAAATAAGAAATTTGGAGAGGGGACTCTGGGACATAGAGATGGACGTTTTCTTTAGTACTTTCCAACATTTGTTGTTGTTTATCATTTAAACAACAATCAAGTGAATCGATGATAGAAAAATGCCACAGTATGAATGTAGCCGTATATAAAAAAAGGATGTCCAATCCAACACCGTTTCAAGCGAGAAAATATTGATATAAGTCTCTAGAAATGGGATTAACTGTGCACTGTGAGATTAATATACATGCTGTATGTTGATTTCTGAGCTCATGACTCAAAACCATTTTCATTTTTACTCTAGTAGAGTCCCAGCTGAGAGAAATGGTGGGGGATGGGATTTTCATGTATGTGTGTGTGAGTGTGCAAGAGTGTGTTTGCTTGTGTGTGTGTGTGTGTGTGTGTGTGTGTGTGTGTGTGTGTGCGTGCGTGTGTGTGCAGGGAAAGGAAGGGATAGATGTGTAGTGATGGGGGAGGGGAGAGCAGCACCCAGTCATTCGCTTCTCATGCTCTGATTGGCTGATCGTGTCTTCCTTACCAGAGGCAAGACATGGCAAAGGCTGACAACAGAGACAGCCGTACACACACACACACACACACACACACACACACACACACACACACACACACACACACACACACACACACACACACAATGCTGTGCTCACCATCACAGCTCTGCCTGCTGCAGAACGTGTGGTAAAGGTGGAAATGATGTGATGATTGTTTCCTGCAGCTCAGGGAGTCTGCTTTCACAGCTGGTCTTTCTTTGCTCTATGATTGTGTTTACTGTTGAGCCCCCAAGAGCCAACACATGTCTGACTCAAGAAAACATCCCAATAAAAACACCACAGTGTTTGTTCCTGAAGGCATGTCAGCGTTACTCGCTGTGTTTTGGTATCTTGTTGTTACTTGTATTCTATTGTACTCTACGCAGGGCGCAGAGAAGACAGCGCCGTGTGTGTTTACTATGAACTGAGGACAGTTTGCATAATACTGTTTCAGACATTGTTCAGCTGTGTAGCATGCACTTTGTTTGAAGCATACCCAGAATTCATTTTGTGTCTGTAAGCTTTACCTGTGCCGCCATAGCAGTGCACAAAACCTCTGACAACTTCAGAAAGTTTGGTCAATAAGCTTGTGAGTGTTTATGAATGAGTTCAATTTACTTTGAAGAAACCAGTCAGTTAACTAGACTACAAGCATGTCTTCATGACATAAAGACCTGGATGACCTGCAATTTTCTGATGCTAAAATCGGACAAAACTGAAGTTATAGTAGTAGGCCCTAAACATCTTAGAAGGTCACTTTCTGATGACATAGCAGTTATGGATGGCATTGCGCTGGCCTCCAGCACCACTGTAAAGAATCTGGGAGTTATCTTTGACCAAGACATGTCCTTTCACTCCCATGTAAAACAAATTTCAAGGACTGCCTTTTTTCACCTACGTAATATCGCAAAAATCAGGCATATTTTGTCTCAAAATGATGCAGAAAAACTAGTCCATGCATTCGTAACTTCCAGGCTGGATTATTGCAATTCTTTACTATCAGGCTGCCCAAATTCGTTGCTGAATATTCTCCAGTTGCTCCAGAACGCTGCAGCACGTGTTCTGACAAAAACCAGGAAGCGAGATCATATTTCTCCAATACTCGCCACTTTGCACTGGCTCCCTGTAAAGTTTAGAATAGAGTTTAAAATTCTCCTCCTTACTTACAAAGCCATAAATGGCCAGGCACCTTCTTATCTTAAAGAGCTCATAGTACCTTATTGCCCTACTCGAACACTGCGTTCCCAGAATGCAGGTCTACTTATGGTTCCTAAAGTCTCAAAAAGCAGAACAGGAGTCAGAGCATTTAGCTATCAAGCTCCTCTCCTGTGGAACCATCTTCCAGTCTTTGTCCGGGAGGCAGACACTGTCTCTACATTTAAGAGTAGGCTTAAAACTTTCCTTTTTGATAAAGCTTATAGTTAGGGCTGGCTCAGGCTGGTCCTGGACCAGCCCCTAGTTATGCTGCTATAGGATTAGACTGTTGGGGGACATCCAAAGATACACCGAGCTCCTCCGTCCTTCTGTCCCTCTCCATCCGCACGCTCTCATGTCCTACCACGGCGTGTTACTAACTTAGCTCCTTCCCCGGAGTCTCTGTGCTTTGTCGTCTTGCAGGTTCCCATGGACAGTGGCTGAATCTGGATTGTGGATTTCAGCTGCGTCTCCTGCCTTGGCCCTGCCTGACATCCACTGCAACTGCTACTGCTGTTATTACATCCACTGTCACTGTTACTGTGACTGCATGTCTGTCTCTCTGTCTCTGTCTGTCTCTCTCTCTCTGACTGCTTTTCTTTCTGTCTGTCTGTCTGTCTGTCTGTCTGTCTGTCTGTCTGTCTGTCTGTCTGTCTGTCTGTCTGTCTGTCTGTCTGTCTGTCTGTCTGTCTGTCTGTCTGTCTGTCTGTCTGTCTGTCTGTCTCACTCTCTCTCTCTTGCTCTTCCTCTCTCACCCAACCGGTCGAGGCAGATGGCCGCCCACCCAGAGTCTGGTTCTGCTCGAGGTTTCTGCCTGTTAAAAGGAAGTTTTTCCTCGCCACTGTCGCCAAGTGCTTGCTCATGGGGGAATTGTTGGTTTCTTTGTAGATAAAAGAGCTTGGTCTGTACCAGCTCTATATGGAAAGTGTCCTGAGACAACTTCTGTTGTGATTTGGCGCTATACAAATAAAATTGAATTGAATTGAATTGAATTGAATTGAATTGAATAGATGTCTTACCCAGATCTGTAATTTGATCCTCTTGTCATTCCTGTAGATGGTCTTCACCTTAAAGTCGATGCCGACTGTACTGACAAAGGCTGGTGTGAAGGAGTCGTCGGCGTAGCGGAACAAGAAGGAGGTTTTGCCCACACTGCTGTTGCCAATGATGAGGATCTTGAACATATAGTCAAAGTTTTGGTCCGAAGACTCCTTCTGCCCGTAGGTCGCTGTTGCTGAGGCCATCTGTGGACCGAGGCGAAGGAGAAAAGTAAAACTTTAATGTGACCTCTACATTGCACAGGGTGTACAAGGCCTCATGCCTCTTATGGGTCTCACAATGCAGGTTTTTGTAACACAACATAATTCAAGGTGCATTTCCTGTCTGCCCAGTAAAAATAAAGGTACCATGAAAAAACAAAAAAACTTCCTGGGTTAATGTCCCAGATGAGTCTGCCCTGAATCCAGAGCCTACATAACAGACTATTTTAACATCACAGTTGGTCGGGCTCTCACTGCTCTCCACAAACCTTTTACACAAACGCGCCAGTCTGACAACATTTCAAAGCTGAGAGAAACGAACCACTTGCGTACATCAGTGGCTCAGGGCAGACTGTGCAGACTGTGTGGGCTTGTTATTTTATCCACTGAAGAGGATGTTGCATCCAAGATGAATTACACAGATGTTGCTGCTGAGTTTGGTGCCAAAAAAGTGAGACAGGGACTTTCATCTAATTCCATTTAGCCTGTGGTGTCTATTTCAGTCATTTAAATTACACAACATGGCAAGAGCTCCCATAGCACTGCCATGTTGAAATGCACCAACGTGACTTTGAGCTGCTATTTTGTTTGGCTTTACCTGAAAGTGATGAAATGTGACTATGGTAAATATTGCTGTTCGGTGTGTATAATGCTGTTTAAAAGTTGTGCACAATTCTGCGGGTTGAACGTGGAGTTGCTAAAGTTGTGCATAAAGCTTTTGGATGTGTTTAATCCTGTTTCAGGCGAGCATTCTGCTGTTTTAGCTGTGCGTAATGCTGTTGTTGTGTCACACAGTGCACACCAAACTCACAGTTACATTCTTACATGTAATAATTGTTTTACAATTGTGATATGCTGCACAATTGAACTTCAACTAGAATATACCATGTGCATTGTACTGTGGTTTGTGTGCATGAATTTAAGTGATGGTCAGGATCAAAATCGCACAGGATGTCGCACCCTATGGCTCTGGTGGCAGTGCTTTAAAAATAGATGATAGTGACCTTTCCCGAAAGTACAAATTTGAATTTTCTGTTTGATCCACACTCTTTTAACATTCTGTCAGGGTTAGAGATATGATTCCACTTTGAAATCTATGCTATACATCTGTACTAATGTAGGAGCTGTTTTTTAAAGGAAAAATATTATGCAATACTGTAATACTATAATAATTCATTATTAGCAGAAATCATGAGCAAATACGCAATCAAGAAGAGAGTCCAATCTAATCCCAAAAAGCTACAAAAACATACTCTAGATATACAGATATAGATATAATTGACTAAGAACATAAGACTGCAATCAGGTATCTGTAAGTAGAAAGCTTAAAGCTTAAAGAAAACTACATACTGTGGGTAATGAAAAAATGAGGTGTGGAGCTGCAACTGAGTTATTAGTCAGCTAGTTTAATAGTTGATAGTTAATAGTTAGCTAATAGTCATTTTCAAGCAAAATTCTCATAATTTTCTAGTTTCAGCTTTTCAATTGTGAATATTTCCTGCTCTCTGTGTCATAAATGATAGAAAACCAGTTATCTGAATGCAAATCCTTGAGCTGTGGGAAATTGTAACATTTTTCACATTTTATGGAGAAAATGATTAAGCGATTAACTGAGAAAAGACGATGAAAGATTTTTGCTGATGTTTGCTGATTTCGGGGCAGATGCAGTATGTAGCAGAGTGCCACAAGCCTCCATCCAGGCACCTCCTGATGTAGGCGTGGACAGAAAGCAAGGGTTTGGTGCTTGTTAGCAAAGGCAGTCTGCCCTCTCTGAATTAATGACCGTCTCCTCTAGAGTCATAAAAAGCACACTTTACTAAAATTAAATCCAAGAAACTCCTTGAAGAAAACAGCAGATACACTTTAATATACAGAGGTCATATAAGGTCATATACTTAATGAGTGTTTGGAAAAAGATGGGATTCTGTGAGCATCTGTTAGACTCAGCATAATAGACAATTGTGATTAACTAGTGAAGCTTAAACACTGCACATTTGCTTCATGGTAATTAATCAAAGCAGCATATTGCAGTGTCAGGGGAAACCAGACAACCCATCTGAGTCTCGGTTTGGTGAAATGTTGTAGGTAAATGGCTCAATCAGTCACAATCAGCTGAGGTATGTGAGAGGAATAATTCACTGCACAAGCAGCTGCAAGTCGAGCACCAAGTCAGTTTGGAGTTTGACATTCACCTGCCGGATGTGTATTTTAACATCGATGGTTTTGTGTCTCCATTATCAATAAGTCTCATGAGAGAGTTATTTTAGCTGGCAATAGCTGACAGCTCCTTCATGGCAGGAGTCTCATGCTTAAAGCTGAAGTTACAGTCAAGGTGAAACATACTGTAGTCTGACACCAACAATGACACCACTAAGAAGTAAGTATATGACAGTGGTAACTTTAGATTTAGTAGCATGCACACTCACAATCCACTAAGAGCTACATGAATTTCCGGGGGACTACTTTCTGTGTTTACTATCGATTGGGTTCATTTGGAGATTTCTGTCATTCAAAACTGTACGAGCCTCACACTGCCCGGCCACATTGACTTTGCCCTTGGTAAAGTTCATAAATCTCCACAATTGTGGTGAGTAAAACATTGATGCCTGATGTGCAGGTCTGCATAGTGCATTGGTGGAATTTGGGAGGTGGGCATGTTGGCTTCTCTGCACACATTTGAAACTTATGGCTACCCATAACACCTCTTAGTGCACATTACTGACACATTTCTGAGTGTCCTCACAAAGGCATAAGGGTCGGGTTATGCTCGAACAGAGCTAGCTCTTTACAACTCATCCAGCAACATCGGTATTCAAGATAGGAAGGCAGGGTGAACAGACAGCAGTCAAAGAGAGGGGGAGATGTCATAAAGTTTAAATAACGGCAAAATAGCAGACAGTCTCCCCTGGAAGATGTTCACATTGTTGACCTTGGTTGTGAAAAGTGACAGAAATAGTTGTGTAAAGAGGGAAAAAAGAGAGTTTGAGAGAAGTCAGTCACTGCATTGAGTGGGTGGGTGCAAATTTTTGAGCATCAATTTCAGAAGGTTACAGAAATGCTTGAATGCAGCCCGTCTAATCTGGCGTTGGAAAGGTGTGAGGGCGTCCGAGGCTATTGAAGCAGCCAACAAGCAGTTCTGAAGAGGATTCCCAGCAGTTTAATTCCAGCTTCAACACAAAAACCATCAGTTACGTGACTGAAACTCACAGCAGTTTCTGGTATGTAACTGCACTAGCTAATTCAGAGTGACAAAGGCTAAAAGGATGCAGAAAATCTTCCAAACTCTTAAGAGCACAACGACTTGAGCCCACAGGCCTCAGAGTCCCTGCACCCTGCTCTATATTTAGACTGTTATCTCGACTCGGCTGCAGTGGAACACGAGAACTCTCAGGGAATAAAGCACAAACAAAACAACTGCACCCTCCTCAGAGCCGCGGCCTATCGGTTTACACAGAGATGCTTGCTAAATAATGAAGAAGCGCAGACCCTTCCTCAACATGTTGATGGTTTTTAATGCAAAGCGGCAGAGCAGGCACCTAAAGATATGAGTTAAAGCTATCACCAAACCTGTTACAGCCAACATAACAAGTGGAGTTCAAACAGGAAATGAAAAAGAATGAGGAAGGCAGAAATCACACAAAAATGGTTTTGATCATTTTTGCTCTAATTTGCGTATTTTTCAGGCCTCTGATTTGAGACCATCTGAAAACGCAGCAGCATGGTTGTCGATTTATATTTGGTTGACGATAAGTTCTTCTCCGCCTGTGACGTCAATAATTCCTCACAAATCTGCAGCCTGGAGCTCCTTCAAAAGACTGTGTGACTTACAATGAACATTCAGGGTTATTAAGAGTCACTATGTGGTCGCTATCATAAAACAATGCCGCTGAACTTGACTGACATTCAACTGAGCCTTTTAGATGACTGAAAGTGTGAGTCTCAATGTTCTGCAGTGAAGTGAACTGCAGTGTGACTCACTGAGGGTGGGAGCGTAATCCACACCAACACAGATGTTGAAGGGTCCTCAGTGAATGAACTGACCCACAACTATCAAACAGTGGGCTAAATTCTGCAAAACGTTAAGGACAGATGGTTCAGTGGACAGGAGAGACTGCAATCACACAATTCAGTGATCCAACAATACGAAGGGCGACACACCTATGAGCTAATGCCACATGATTATCTATGGATTTTCTTAGCAGGGAAAGAGAAGAAGACATGTTTTATCACATTCAGCTATTTTAGTTCGAAGTTTGACTTGTTAAAAGGAGAAAAAGAACACATTCTTAGTGAGGTACCCACCCACAGGCATCTTGGCATAAATTCAAGCCTGTGAACTCAACACTATTCTTTTTTTTTTAATTGATGCTGGAATAGTTCTGTCCAACATGATGCTTCAAAGTCTCCCACTGGCGTTCAGTCAGGTTAAGATCTGGTGCTGGCTGAACTAGCTTCAAACCTAGCCTAGCTATAACTTCAGCATTTACTAATTACGCATCAATGATTTAGAAAAGGTTGCACCACACAAAATTTTTACGTATTGGTTGTTGTTGCTGAATATTTACACCCAGTAACTACCTGGTGTAGCCGTTGTGGAGCTAGCTGAAAGTAGCTAATGTTAGCCTGCTAATGTGATGCTTTCAGACTGAAGAATGAAGGAGGGAATGGGATATTATTAGTTTCCTTCCAAATGTAGCAGTACTTTTAATTGATTGTCCAAGATATCAGCCAAAGAAAATGCTAATTATCCCTACATTATTACAGTTGTATGGACGCTTGTTCAAAATACTATACAATGACGTTTAGTGTGAAGACTTGACATGACACATCTTAAATAGCAAAATGTCAACATCAAAAGACCTAAGACGTCTTTAATTTTCCGTCCATCTGTATGTCACCACTGAACTACTCTATTTGTCCCTGCAAACCAAAACATCATAAATCTAAAATGTGAGAACGATCGTTCCTCTGGCTGCTGGAAGTGAGATCTCAATTGATCACAGTCGGGGTTTGGTGTTCAATTTCGTCTTCAGCGAGCCTTATTAAAAATGTATCTGCTCGTGTTACTGTTGCACCAAAGTGTCCACTCAGCTAGGCAGTTATTTCAGCCCATGTGCTTTTTATCGACGAGTTTCTTCCTGCTGAGTCAGCACTGTTGTAGTCACAGCATATTAGGAAATAAGACCAAGTGTTAAACTTAGAAATAGGCATTCAAGCCCAGTTCTTACAGTCGGTTTTGAACATACTGTTACTCTAAGCCTTTTGATTGCCTTTGCTTTTTCATGGTGAATGCAGGGTCACCTCTTCCTGTGCAGTACCATTACTGGCTGCAGTCCATATCTGCCCTTTAAACCATTATTTCTCTGTTCTTCTCCTCACATTTCTTTATTGGGCTTCTTCTGACCATCGTGCTGGTTTGATACCTACAAATGAAATGCAAGCATGTGACATTTATTAATAGCAGCGATTAGCGGAGGTTAAAAATCGGCAGCCACTGTTGGAAGTCTGGATCTCGTCAAACCTTGTCACAGACTTTGCCGGCTGAGTGTCTGCTGTATGTGACGGTGTGGTGAGATTTCTGCAGCCTTTCCTCTCTGCGTCTCAGAGATTAGCACTGGAGACGAGAGTTGGCTTAACCTTCACGAAACTCTAATTTGATACAGAAGCTTACAGACTGAGGCCTATGCGCTTAATATCAAAGTAATTAACAAATTCTCATTATGCAAATGCCTTTCAGGCTGCAGGATGTTGCTGCTGCTTTCATTTGGCCTCCATTGTAAACTGCCTATGAGCAAAGCTACAGGTCAGGTGTGCCGCGCTGTGAGAGCTTCCACAGCTCAAGGGTTTGTTAGCTGTGCAGTGGACTATACGTTACATTTATTTCATTATTTTGTTCAACGCAACTTAGATTTTTTTTCATTTACACACCCTTAGGACAACTTAAGTTTCAGAGTTTTGCTTGAGGACACGTCAACAAATAAAAATCTCATGTGCAATAAGATTGAACTATCAGCCTCTGTCTAGACAAGAGGTTAAGACCAGTACTCTAACCCTGAGCTACCGAGCCCTGTTTCTAAGAGTACAACTGTTTCTTAAAATGTCAGAAAACAGTGAAGATCACCATTTCCTACAGCCTGAGGGGATGTCAGTCCAAAACTCAACAACATTTAGTATACAGTACAATTATATAAAACAGAAAAACTCACTATATCATCACATTGGAGAAGCTTTTTTGGTATTTTTCCTTAGAAGAAAAACCTCGGCTTATTGATTAATTAGCTCATCGTTTCAGCTCTACCTGTCCCATAAAGAGACAATTTGTATGTCACGAGTGAAACTAACTGCGGTAACAATTTGATACACATGTCATTATTTTCTCTGTATTATTTCTTGTCTTCTGTGCTTGCTGTCTATTTGTCCTTTTTGTCCTCAAATTTAACATTTGACACATCTCTAAACACATCTCAAATCTAATTTTAACCAACAAAGTCATCCTAAATTATATTTGCCTGTCAGGTGTGACAACACTTGTGGGTCTAAATAAAGGATCGGGGTCCTGATACAAAAATAACAGTAATGGTTTGCTGTTGTAATATTGATTAATATTGTTTTTGGATTTCCTGTAATCTGTAGTTCCTGTATGTCAAAGTGAGACAGTGGTTTAAAGCTGCAGGAAGAAATTAAAAAATCTCCACACATGTCACAATCACACTATTTCAGCCACACTAGATCAACTGAATTGAATTCGAGGTTCAAATCATCTCCCATGGTTTGACGACTAGAAACAGGATCCTGAGGTGAGACTGAATGTCTGGAGGGACATGATTTGAAATGGACACTGAGACTAGCTGCTGAGAAAAACTCAGCTCTTCCATCATGGAGGAGGTAGGGGAGGTGGAGGAGGAGGGACATTGTTTTAATCAGGCTTTGAATACTGGGGTCTTTGTAGGCAGACAGAGCTGATGAATCCACATCTCTGATGTCACTGCTGTTACTTTAACTTTTACATGAGTCATCCAGATATCTTAAAGTCACCATATTGGATTTGTATATACGTTTGTGAGGTAAGGTTGAGTCACTAAGAAAAATGTCATCACGGAGGGAAAAATATCGAGGTTCTTATATCATATAAAGCACTGAAGTGAGCATTTCTCAACATATTTTACATATAATGATCGAAACTGTGGAAGAAAAAAGGGAGTTCTGCTCATCCATCCATCTTCACTGAAGCAGCACATTGTCGGTTGTCTGCCTCTCTGATCAGGGGAAGTGATGCATTTTTATCAATTCAATCATGACTAAGAGTTGTGAGTTTCTGTGCTGGATGATGACATCATCAAGCTCTCCTCTAAACCTGTCACCTAAAGGAGATTGACGTCCTCCAGGAGCTGGATTGATGCAGAGCTAAGTGCTGCTGCAGCCGACTCCTCAGGCTCATTCAATCAGTATTGGGTGGCTTCCTGCAGACTGACAGCTAATCCTCCACTGATCCCAGATCATCTGAACACCTTCCTGCTTAAAGACAGTTATTGAGAAACCTGCTGAATCAACTGGGGTGTGGTGAGGTGTCTTCAGCTACACTTGGCAGATGTAAACAGTCACAGAGCATACGGCATATTGGAGTTTCACTTAAAACGCATTTTACTGAAGGGTGTGGTGGGGTGATCTCATTGGTTTATATTAAAATGAGCTACAGGTAAAAACTGAGTGCCAAAGAAAAAATATGGGACAGCTGTAAGATGTTTGCAGAGGTTGAAAGTAACTCGTTCTGCTGCTGCCTATAGAGCAAAGAGGTGGTTGTGGAAAGTAATGAAGTACATATACTCAAGAATGGTATTTAATGAATGTAAGGTACTTGTACTTTAATTGCGTATCTCCACTGCTCCTGTGTGCTTCTACTCCACTACTTACTTTTCAGATTAAGATTTGACACACAAAACTATAAAAACTTCCAAACAATATATGACATAGTTGAAATTATCTCCTCCTGGACCAAGAACAGCATTAAAGTACCAGTACCATACTGTATTAATATATCAAAATAGTTGCCTATGTACTTAAGAAAATTATTAAAATACTGTTTAAACTGCTCTGCAAAGAGGCTGCAGACTGTAAAATGACCAGCAGGAGGAAGAACTCCAAACTGTGAACAGACTGAGAGTATAAAAGGTTTAAAGATGTACTAACAAACTTGAAAATGATGTTTTCACACCCAGAATCACACAAGCAGGAAGATAAATCTAAACTAAAAATATCTAGACTGAACCAAGCACGATTCAAGCTCTGACGAAATAGGACGTTCCCGTTCTAAACCACTTGAGCCTAATGCAGTTTACACTCGCCCAGAGGCTTGTAAAACTCCAATCAATTTTGTGATTTTGGGGGGTGGATTATTGCTGTTGTTTAAAAGTGATTTCAGCAGCCATTTGACCTCTGACCCCTCTGGCAAACTGCTAGTGTTTGCCTCTTTTCTCGCTGTCTGCTGTGCTGTTCTCTTCCCACGCTAAACAAATGTGAAGTATTCAGTGTTTGTGACGGCAAAATATTAAAAAATATTCAGTGTTACATACTTCTTCTACATACTTTGTCTTCTGATCAGGGCGGAAAAGCGGGACACTAAAAATGGATCAGTGAAACACAAACTGGTCAGACTCATGTAGAAATATAATTCAGATCAACCTAACGTCCTTTCAGGGTTGACTCGATCCAGCAGTTCACCATCATTTATCACCGCTTTACTAGACAGCTTTCAACTAGCAGCGCACTAAAACAGAGAAGACGTCTCCTCAGTAACACAGCAGTGATTTTAAGCAGCTGCTGTCCTGCTGCCAGGTTGCCTGAGACGGCATTTTCCCCCTTTTCCTCCAATCACGTGTCTACTTTTCTAGGAAGCGTGGGGATGCAGATGAGAGGAGGGGAGGCTAAAAATAGCATCACTTCTTTCTTTTTTTTTTTTTCTCCACTGCAAACAGAAAGCAGAGAGGGCAGCAGTCAGGATGTGGGAGATGTGCTTTGGTGCTTGAGTCTGCAGGTGAATCCAGAACGTTTTGGATGTGTCTGTCTCTGTTAGGAGACCAGTTTACATTTACTCTCTGTTTTTACATCCCTGTGCATCTATTCTTTCAATTTTCAAAAACACATTGATTAAAAATAAAAAATCAGCTGTTGTAATAGTTAAACTTTTCTCTTTCCATACATTCAGTTGTTGACACATCAACATTTTGTGTTTGATGTCGCTTTTTAACAACCAGTTCTAGTTGTTAAAACAGCTTGGGCCTAAAAACTGTTTACAGCCAATATGCTTTGCTTATGTTTTAGCCTGTTGACGCTTTAAAACCTGCAAGAACTCCATGGTTCCCTTTCAGAGATCTTTGGTTTTTCTTATGAGCATGTCAAGAGTGTCTGAAGCTGCTTTGGACCATCAGGAGACAATAAAAATCTCCACTGGAACCAAGCGGCAGCAGTTCTTTAAGGTATGAATTGTCTTGATTTAGGAAAACAATTTGAACCTTCAGTCCATTTCTCAGAAACTCATAATGCGGACAGGTTGACTAATATGTGAAATGCAATAAAAGACACTGAGCGAACGTCACAAGGTTCTGCAGTGTTTGTCACAGGCAACATGGACGCATGTTGTCCCAGGAGAGACAGCAGATGCATCAGTCTTGCATTCTGGGCTGAGCAGAGGCAACTTTACTGTCAGTGGAGGAAGTGCAGACTGTCGCCTCACATTCAGACTCATTCAAACACACGAAACTTTGCAGTCTTTGCAGGTTAAACCAAAAACTGAAGCACCACAAAAAGGACTTTAAATCTTACTGTCTGCGTAGCTCTTTGTATTGTTGTATTATGTTGATTAAGTCTAATAGGCCAAAGCAAACTGCTGACTGACTAGGTTGGATCAATAATTACATTATTATACATCTTTCAATACTGTATAATGCTGTAAAGCTCTGAAAACAGTAGGTGAGGGTAGATGAAAGGCAATGCATGATCTGTCTGTCTCTCTCTTTAACACACACACACACACACACACACACACACACACACACACACACACACACACACACACACACCCTTTAATCTATAAACTCAAATTGGTCAAATTCAATTTGCTTCAAAATTCACAGATTTATACCAAAAAATGTTTCTTTACATGTGACCAATATCCATTCATGTAGCTAACATTTAAGAAACTCCGAACATTTATAGATATATTGGACATTTTCCTCCTCTGTGTGTGTGCTGCACAGCTATGCTCACTGGGCACTGCCAGTCAGTCAATAATACATAGTTCCTTTCTTTTTCTTACATATTCTTTTTTTTTTCTTCTTCTTCTTTTTTTCTGGGATCTGCTGATGTGTCATTTCATTGACCGAGATCTGATTGGTTTAGGACTGAATGATTTTCCCTACCACTGGAACATAACAGCCCTCAGTATGGCTCAAAATTTAATGTATTAATTTCCAATAACATCCCAATAATCAAGCAGATATTCGGACTAATACTGAGTTCATGGTTCTCACTTGTGACTTGAGGTTATTTCATGATGATAATCATTAAAATATTACTAGAAATTACTGATGCTTGCGCCTATGCGTTTCAAAACTACTCTGATTACTCTCGTTTTTTCTATGATTGGATTTTAAGTCTCTGATTTTTATTGTATTGTTCCTTCCTTCCTCGGACCCATTTAGACCCATTTTCCCAATTTAAACCATCGGACGGTGTGAAACGCCTTTTCCCGCAGGACAGGCCCTGAGTCAAACCAGAGATCCACTAAACCAGTAGCCTTCACACCCATCCGCACAGATAACACGAATCAATTCGCATTTTATGCAGCTAATACGGTTTAATGCTTTTCACAATGGAAACAGCTGTTCTACAGCAGTCATCTTATGTCAAAGGTTCTTAAATTTAACATCCTTTACTTAATATTTTTGACATAAGCGCATATAAACAATCAGTTAGGATACAGTATATTAAAGATGCGATGTGTGTCCATGTAATATCTTAATAAGAACAGAAATCCCACCTTTATAGATTTCTATCCGGCTGCTATCCACCGCGTCCAGCACCCGCAGAAACAGCACCACTGTCAAATTACAAAGGTTGTACAACACAACATCCGGATATGAATTCCAAAATAAAAGCCGCTGAAAATGAGCTTTTTGTCAGCTCAAAATGAGATTCGGAATGAAAATAAGTTTTTTGTTTTTTTTTTAAGAAAATCAAAATGCATGCTCATTTCAACTCAGGTCAAACTGTGAGCTTATATGAACTTCAGTCAAATTCATTGTTAAAAGCCAACAAAGTTAATTATGATTCTGAAAAAAAAAAAAAATCCTCCTTTAGAAGCAAGCCTCAGAGGTCTAGTAAGGTAATCAACCAATTCCACAGCACCGCATTTTTATTTTTAACTATCTATTTTTTACCGGTTTCGTGTAGTTTTCTGTTGCTGACTCAAGTGTCATCACTCGATTGCGTTCGCTAATTGAACGTGAGCGACTAGGCATTTTATTTTGAAAAAGACACAATTTTCCGGTCTTTCTATAATCGCCATCTTTACGCAGCAACATTAATGAACGACAGGTGGGCGGTATTTTAGAGGCCGTGTAGAAGATTGACAACCGGTTCGACGAATCCAGAACCGCGTCGTATCAAACTCCTGAAGCACTCCGCCTCAAATACTCAACCTGTCATTTATTATTGATGAGCGCTGCCGGAGAGACTGAATTATTTATCAGGGGGTCATCTGTAACCACTGCTGCCATTTCCACCCAGTAACAGACACTGGTTTTATGATGGATTTTGTAATAATCTCAATTCAAAAACCTACTAATATTAGCCTATAGGAATACTATACAATATAGGGATTAAAATGACTGTTACTGTATTAAGTAACGCCATACTGTAACTATCATAAGATTCTAACCATTATAATGTTAATTTTGTAAAGCAATAAGACATCTATCCAAATTCTGTAAAATCAAAAAAGTGGGATTTGTTTTGGTCATGTTCTGAAGATATACAGAAGGACGCATTGTTTGGGACCCTAGCCACTAGGGGCGCTGCCAATGATTCAGCTGTGGACAGTACGAACAGTTTTGTCTGCTCAAATTTAAGGTGCTACTCCGTTTAACAGTTGATCCATTGTTTGCATTTGTGGATGTGCAAATGTTCTTCAGGACATCCCAGTCCACAGGGGCCCCAAACGTGAGCTTTCCATTCCACAGTTTTACGGTGTGTGCTGCCCTCACTGGCACTCAGCTTGCAAACCTGCTAATCTGAGAACTCATGCTGAGGGTGTCCAGAGTGCTTATGTGGACAGACTTCACAACTGTCTTTGTCTGGATCCAGTCAGACTCTTGTCACTTTAAAGTGTTTGCGGGAAACACAAGCCAGCCCGGCCTGGAGCAATGTGGAGACATACATAGTTTATACGATTGTGTGTGGCCAAGCTAATGGCTACTGGATATCTGTGGCTATGGACTGCTATTCCATTATTATAAAGTGAGCTGTTTTATCTTTTAGGAGAATACACATACTCTTTTGCATTAAAGAGCAGTAAACTGGTGAACCGTTTCAGAATTCATCATTCAGGTCAAGACTTGGGGGAACATAGAGATTACAACCCTCAGAGAACCTTCAGTGAACGTTCTTCAAGGTTCTAATAACACAACCTTCATGGGACCTTTAGGAAATGTCCCTTGAAGGTTTGTTGGGACGGTAAGAATTACTGTAGGATTTAGCAATCAGCAGTACCTCATCAGTCTTGAGGTGGTTGCTGAGTATTTGATATCTCTCTCTGAGTATTTGATAGCTCTCCAGAGGAAGAAGATTGTCTCGAGCAATGTCCATTCAGTTGAATCCTCTGGGGTTTGTGTGGCTCATATTGGGAATTGTGGGCTCCTGTCCAGCTTCTGGGCTTGACAGTCAGCGATGGGAGTTAACTTGTGGGTTTTGTGGTGAAGTCTGTCATCCTGCATCTTCAGCTCTTTATCTTTACTGCTCCCTTACCATCCACTTTTTATACAGGAAATTGTCCAGACTGACGGGTGATGCTGAACACTGAGCACCCAGTCTGCCCTCCTCTTCATCAGTTTCCTGTTTGTTCTGCTGAACAGGGTTAGAAGGCTCAGGTGGAAAGTTGTCTGTCCTGTGAAAACCTGAGAGGTCATAGTCCTTCAGGTGTGTGGGGAGGGATGACTGACTCCTTAGACGCACTCTGTGCTGTTCTTCCGGTAACTCAGGCATCCTCATCAGTGGTGAGATGGAGATCCAGCTCCAAGGACCATAAAAGAAAGACAATGGCTGACTGTGTCTTTGTCTTCTCTCACACACTTGGTTTCTGGAAAATCATCATCCACCACTGAAGTCACTGGTCAAATCACAGATAGTCGAGAAGTTCCAGTTAGAAAACTTTATTGGTGAATAGGTGACTTGACAGGGTGCACAAGAATAGCTTTGTTAGAAGTTTAACTTTGTGTTCGTGACTGTCTGTGTGGTTTGTGAAAAGAGAAGAATACAAACAAAGAAAAAAAATACAAACCACAGAACACATTCCTCATGTTAAACTGAATGACAAACGGTTGCCTGGATTGAGTTACCATTATGTCTAACCCTGCCACAAGGTGGAACTGTGAGAGCACGATGGTGCCCACACTAAACTTAATCCTACATGTAAAATCTGCAAGCTAAGAGCAGGGCAACCACTCATTAATGGAAGCAGGCAGCTGTTAACAGTAAAAAAAAATATATGTAACCTACAATTACAGTTCTATGACAGCAGTATTTACACAGCTTCACAGTTTACTCAGTAACATCAGTTTAATCAGTCAAAAGCTAACATACTACATATAACTACTGTATTGGTTGTCTATTGTAATTTAATGCCCCACATTCTCCTTATTTACACAGAAATAAAAACGATCCCTGTGTACCTATAGTCTTTATGTATGCATAATTGTTTTGTGTATTTCTTTTACAAAGCAGATGATAATAATGTAGATGATTCTACACTTTGGGAATATCATAGGCCAAAATCAGAATTCTTTAGACCATAACTGTAGACTCAGTATGGATACTCTCAACCATTTTTCTGTAGCAACCTTCTGTAGCTTCGATCACCTTACTGAAAGCTATCAACTACTAAAAACTGGCACTGAGTGTTCATCCACGTCACCAGGTGGTGCCGTCTCGATGAAGTAGGGTCCCAGCAATGTGGTCTCTGTTACAGACCAATGCGGCTCCGTCTGTTCGCGCTGACAGTTGATTCTTCCAGACCAGCAGGGGGCGCTCACACATTTATTGAAGTCTGTGTGTAACGGCTCGTGCGATGAAGTCTGCTTCACTCACACTTGTGTTATGATTTTGTGTATTTATTTATTTATTTATTTATTTATTTATTTATTTATTTATTTATTTATTTATAATTTGTGTTAAAAAAAAAAGTCTGCTTCACTGTGAGTGAGTGCTCTCTCCCGTAATCACAGTGTTTCCTGTCTGTGATGGTGAATGAGCTCAAGTAAGGTTGTTATCAGTCTTAGCACAGATATCAGGTTGTCAAATTAAGGGAGCTAAAGGAAGACAAATATTGACAGATATTAGTATAAACTTCTACTAAACACCGCTCAGAGTCGACTCTGGTCGATTTTTTTTTTGCATGGGGCGTTGAACAAGTAGAGAATAACTGTAAAATTGAATGTATAATTTGGTACACACATGTCACTGTCAGCACTTGTGTTGTGCATATAGATAAGGATAAATGTTTTTGCTACAGGATTTGGATGGAATAAACCTTTAAAACTAGCAGTAGTTCGACAGAAAGTAGTATCTGGGTGACATAAACTTTAAAACCAGAAGTAGTAAGTCACAAAGTAGTATTTGGTTGGATTAAACCTTTTAAACTAGAAGTATTTAGAAAGTGATATTTGGGTGAAATAAACCTTTAAAACTACAAGTATGTAGAAAGTAGGATTTGGGTGGAACAAACCTTTAAAACAAGAAGTATTTAGAAGGTAGGATTTGGGTGGAATAAACCTTTAAAAGTAGAAGTAAAAGTAGTATTTGGGTGAATACTGCATTGGTTGTACTTTTTAAAGATCATCCACGTCGCTAGGTGGTGCTGTCGCGAAAAACTAGGGTCCAGGCAATGCGGTCCTCGGGCTCACTGTGACGGAGTGCTCTGTCCCGTTATCACAGTGTTTCCTGTCCGTGATGGTGTAACATTTCAGGTAAGGTTGTAATCGGTCTTAACACAGCTATCAGCTTGTCAAATTCAGGGAGCCAAAGGGAGCCAAATATCGACGGGAAAGAAAACAAACTTTGGCACAACACCGCTCAGAGTCGACCCACTGGTGCGTTGAAGAAGTCGAGAAATAATTGTAAAATTGAATGTATAATTTGGTACACACATGTCACTGTCAGCGCTTGTGTTGTGCATATAAATAAGAGTATTTTCAGGGCAGGCGAGCGGTTCGGCCTGCTTTAAATTAGCCAGGCAGCCTGATCGCTAGCTAACGGCTAACAGTTAGCCACAGCGCACCGGTTCAACAGGTGCTGAAGGTTTGAACCTTTAAATGTTGTCACTTCCTGTCTGAGATACACAGCAACGTCTTAACCACAAAAAGGTTTTTTCCTCATGTCATCGACGAGACCTCAAGTATAAATAGCTTAATCACCTGCAAAACAAGGAATGTAGTGCACGTGATCAGCTCTTTTTGCAAGGAGGCCAAACATAATTGTTGTCTATAGTTGCTGATCAGGTCAATCTAAGAATCAGAGGGGGTGATATTAACTTTCCAAGGACAGGAAAAGAGCTGTTTTTGTATTTATAATCGAGGAGGATAGAACTAAAGAGAATGAAGGAAGATTTTACCACAAGGCAGTTGCTGTGGTCGTTTTCATTTATTTTACATTTTATGATAAAGTGGTGAAAATTTGATAGTTATTAACTGTTGTACCCGATTCAAATGCTCACCTAGGTTTTATATTATATTCTTAAGTTTGTCAAGGTATTTTGTCATTTAGAGATCCGCTATTGTTTTTGTTTATATTTGTAGATGTTTGAGGTGCAGCTGTCTGTACCTCAGGTGCAATAAAAAAGATTATTTCCTTTCATATTCAGGCTTAGAAGCTTAGAGGACAGCATACCCTCTGTGGTCCAAACATCATGCTTCCCTGGGCAGGTAAAGAGTTTCTGGTTCGAATACAGTTCTTCTGGCGGCCGTTTTTCCAGGGCCGCTACCTGCTGCTCACTAACACCATGAGTGGAGGAAGCATGCTGGCTCTGGGAGACTTCCTGCAGCAGAGCCGGGAGATCCGCAAGGAGCCAGACAGAGTCCGAGACTGGACGAGGACAGGTGAGAGACAGACAGACAGACAGACAGACAGACAGACAGACAGACAGACAGACAGACAGACAGACACAGCCTGTTTGCCTGGTGTTTCATCGGGTACAACAGAGCACATTTCTTACCTCATCCAACAATACCTGTCAATAATGTTGGGTGTGGTCAGAGGTGAAATTCTGGTTTCCAGTCTGGTCCTAAATTACTCTTGAAACTTGACTGAAATAAGATGGAAAATGTTTACAGGAAAAATATAAACTCAGTCCAATACCCCTACAATACAGTACATTGGCCTGTTACTCCTCCTGAATCTCCATTTTCAGTACAAAATAGCAAATTCTAATCTCTCTCTCCAACCTAAAATACATTATACACACATCTCCAGCTTTAATAAAGCACAGTTTTATTTTGGAGAAGATTTGTTCAACGTGTTACAATTTGTGTATGACCGCCTCATTGTCATTCATTCTTTCTTCCTTATTTCTTTCCCCCTAAAGGTTCCATGTTTGCCGTGGGCTGCTCCATGGGTCCACTGCTGCACTACTGGTACAGCTGGTTGGACAAAGTGTTTGTTGGAAAAGCAATGAAAACTGTGGGCAAGAAGGTTCTGGTGGACCAGCTGATCGCCTCACCGACAATCGGCATGTGGTATTTTTTAGGTGAGACGGATTTCAGATTTTATTGATGACATCTTGAGTGTTTGTCAGGGTAAAATAAGAGAAAATAAGACTTTATTCTTCCCATGCCAGAGAGATTCACTAGACTATGTACATCATATACAAAAGAGTATAAATATATTGCCTTGTGAAGACTGGCTCAGTTTCACATTTTTGAATTGCACATGAGTAAAATATGAATAGCAAAATACAGTGTCTTTGTACTGTTGCACTGTAAGAATAAATAAGCTTGCACAGATGTAATAAATTAGTTCTTAACAGAGTCTTAACTGAGTCTTCTTAGCAGATGGAGACAACTTTGTTGTTCCATTCTAGGTTGTTGCTGAGGTGAACACCCAGGCATTTGTCAAGGTGTTAGCACAAAAGCAGTTTCTCTATGACCCTCACACACATGTAAGACTGAGCCAAAAGTCACATTTGGAGATGTGGATGAAGCGTCTGTGAATATCAGATTAGGATGGAGTTCAAAGGTCGTCTGTAGTTTGGTGTACGTGTTAGACATAAATTTGATACTTCCCCAGCCTTTGACCTGATCTGAAGCTGGCTTTGATCAAGTGTGGCGCTGACGCACATCTGACGTACAACTCTGTTTATTGCAGGTATGGGTCTCACAGAGGGACACACTTTAACCGAAGGCTTGGTAGAGTTTAAAGACAAGTTCTGGGAATTTTATAAGGCAAGTAAAACTGTCAGGGTCTGACCCTCCAGATCACTGCACATGTTGGCACAGTTACATCACAAGCTCTTTGTTCTTAACCAGAGGCATGACGTTAAGTTCACAGCTTGTTGCATTTCTAATTGCATCTTAAAATGAACATGTGTCTCTTGTCTGTGCTTCTGGTCTTTGGTGTTCATATAAAACATACTGAGAAAAAGCTGAATGTGCATTTTGTTCTGTTCAGCTTTTCCAGATATGAAGGACTAAATTTCCTACATTCAACCCATAATCCTTTGTGTTTTAGGGTCAGATCTGCTTGAGAGTTTAAAGAAGAACATTATAAAACCTACTAATAGACGGTGCATCACTTTTCATGCATTAGTTCATCTAGGGTTGGCCAGTATCACAGCATAAACTGTGTACCTGTAGAAGTGTGCCTGTAGAGTGCTTTCCACTCTTCCGCTGACATTGCAAATGCGCCCAAACACATGAAGCATTGATATCAACAGACAGTCATCTTTACAGTCCTCCTCCTGCATGTTCTACCCAGGTACAACCCCTCGCCTAAACCAGAGTATTTCCAGTCAGTGACATTATTCAGTATATAGAGAAAAAGAACATTTCAGGGCATTTCAAACACTCTTGGGGGCCCTCTGGTGGCCGCAGGGGCCTTGAACAGGGACTTATTTGGCTTGTACATTGATTTGTAAAAACAAATCTTGGTTGACGTGAGAGTAACAGAAACAGTGTTCGTGGTGTTTGTCTGCTGTTGATCTCCCAGCCTGCCCAGCAGACAGAGCAAACTTCTCCTCATCCAACATCTCTTAATGGTCTTTGCACTGGGTAATCCGTGCAGTTTTCAGTTTGCTAATCTGTGTTCTTTCCTGCAGGCTGACTGGTGCGTTTGGCCTGCTGCTCAGATGGTCAACTTCTACTTCCTCTCACCCAAATTCCGCGTTGTGTACATCAACTTTATCACGTTAGGATGGGACGTCTACCTGTCCTACCTCAAACACAGAGTAAGTCAGCCACACGGAGATTAAAGGGACTTCCTGTATTTTTACTTCTTATGAAGAGAACGTATGTTTTTTTTTTGGTCTTTTTTGTGTTTTATATGCTTTAAAGTTAAAATTACAACAACATAAAAATACACACACAGTACGTCAACACACATCAATTCTGTTCTTATGTTGTTTATTGTGTCTGTCAGAGTTTGCATTTGCTCTGTAGTTAAAAAAGTGAAGTGATATTGATTTCATGGATGTGTTTGCTGGTTTCTGTTGCACTGACAGGACAAAAACCACCCCACTGTGGTGGCATCAGACAGCAGTGCTGTGGATGTACCTCAGGAAGCGCTCTCACCCTCCAAACCTCTGGAGGAGAAAGCTTAGAGATCGAGTTCATGTTCAGCTGTGAAGTCGGTCACTGGAGGCAAAAGAACGTTTTGCTGCTTTTATATGTTCGGACTTGTTTTCCGCCTTTGGAAAATGTTTCGGGACAGTTTATTTCAGGTTGCTGATGATGGGATGGACTTTTGCCTTCAACAAACGTCTGTGTCTGAACTCAGAGAAGCTGTGGATGTTTGAGTTGAAGTGCTGGAACACTTTTCCCTTCATATCTGTAGAGTTTTAATGTGTCTCTGTCCAGATTGTCTGTCTGTGTCAAAATGATATGCACTCCTGTGCGAGCGTTCAGGGACGAAAAGCTGTTTCACTGCCTGTCATGCTCATACCTCTGACGGTGGTAGTTTTAGGCACGAGAGGAGCTGCTGCTGTTCACATGACATTCAGCAATACTACTTAACACACAGTTGGTTTCCAAAACTTTGTTCCAAAACAAAAAAAGCATCTTTGTTGTGTTGTTGCACTAACTGTCCAAAATCTAAGTGAAAGTTCTTTTATTTCTGTCCCATGTTTTGTTTCTGCTTTGACATAAAATAATCATTATTGATGAAAAACAGCTTCTCAAACAGCTGCTGTTTTTTATTCCTGTCATTTTAACCTTTGGAAACTTTGCCTTAATATGTAGACGAGTGCTACGCTGTTTTCATGCCAAATGATCTCGTCTTCTCATTATTCCTTTGAGGTACCTATTAAAACAATGCATGATAAGATCGTCTATATCTTCATGATTTCAAATGTAATCCTGAATTGTACTTCGAAACTTGATTCCTGATACACTGTGAAATTCTTTTATTTTCAAACAAGTTTTACACTCGTGATTGCAAATCTGTTTTAAGGAACTGTACTGTACTGTATATCTACAGCAAGTAAGTTATGATTGAATACTTAGTTTTACTTTTCTTAGTTTTGGCAGTTCAAGTGATAAATCTATTTATGCAATCAGAAAAAGATAACATAAGATGCATAAGTGGTGTCAGCATGAAAGCAGAAATCTGTACTAGAGAAATATAGAATGTGTATATTTATACAAATAATACATTTTGCTGCTACTGTGTTCACATCATAACAGATTCACAAGTATGATCTGGCAAAAATGCATAATTAGCAACACTAATGTGTGTGAAGTTCATTTAAAAAGGCATACATACAGTTTTTTTTTTTTTATTTTGACTTTCTGTAAAACCCTGATTCCAAAAAAGTTGGGACTGTGTGAAACAAATGACAGCAGAAAACAATCATTTTCAAACAAACTGTTTACCGACAGCAGTTTTCTGAAATGTTCCTGAGTCCATGTAGTAGTGTTATTTATTCATACAATCATGTGTTCACAAAGTGGTGAACCTCTCTCCATCCTTGCTTGTGAATGACTGAGTCTGTCCAGGATGCCCCTTTCATACCCAGTCATGATACTATCACCTGTTACCAATGAACCTGTTTACCTGTGGAATGTTCCAAACAGGTGGTTTTGGAGCATTCCACATCTTTCCCAGTCTTTAGCTGCTCCTGTCCCAACTTGTTTGCGTATATGTTGAAAAGGATTAGTGAATGATCACACTCTGTTCTGTGTAAGTTTTACATAGGATCTCATCTTTTTTGGAACTGGGGTAATTTTAAAAAGTAATGTTATTGTTTTTACTGAATTTTTGTATCAGCGTAATTTAAGAAACACATGACAAGAAAACGAAATGCCATGAAATTTGTCAAATCTAATAAAATTTAACAGAAAATTGATTTCAAAGTTTGTGATGACTTTCTTGTAGTACCCTGTATCTCATTATACATTTTGCTTGATGGAAAACATACAGTAGTCTTTCTTTTTTACCCAGAATACTAAAGTTTGGACATGCAGAGAATAAATATGACATTGTGTCGTGTTAAAAATGACTGAGAAATAGTTCAAATTTATGCATATGTATATATTGTCTCCAGCTACATGGTCAGGGCAGCTGAGTTGTTAGCTTTAAATGATCCAGACAGCCTTGCTAACAGCTAACATTTAGCTAGAGTAGCACCAGGTCAAGGAGCTGGGAGGTATGATTGCATGAGCTTTATGTACCTGTGTCAACTGCAAATTTACCAGTAACCTAAAAAGCTTTATTCTTCCTTTCACAGGGGAGATGATAAATGTAAATAGCTTCATCAAAAGCCTTTAATATACATGATTAGCTGGCCATGCAACAACCTATATTTAAAGTGTATTCACTAAGACAGGTCAGTGAACGCAGGAGCTCCATCAAAAGAGGACAAATAAAACAGCCAGGAGTCAGAAATGTCTGGGAGAAGATACACTGCTGGATTGTTCTTTTATTACAATTGATCAGGTCAGTTGATACTAACTTGCTCAGGAAATGAAAAGAGATTTTGTGCATTTGCAATCTATTGACACTATTTATTTATTCACACTATAAATAGTCATTTTATGATGATTTTTGTGCCTGGGAGATGTTTGGTTTGCTTTAATTTGGTGTTTCAAAGGTGTGGTCATCTGTGTCTCTAGCTCTCACTGGAGCTCTCATGATGAGGAATCTGCCTTTTTTAGACCTCATAAGAGAGACAGAGAGCAATTTTTCAGATGACAGCATACTCCCTCTGGTCCAAATGTCATGATTCCCAAGGTAGGTAAAGAGTTTCTGGCCTGGATACAGTTCTTCTTGTGGCCATTATTCCAGGGCCACTACCTGCTGCTCACCAACACCATGAGTGGAGGAGGCCTGCTGGCTTTGGGAGACTTCCTGCAGCAGAGCCGGGAGATCCGCAAGGAGCCAGACAGAGTCCGAAACTGGAAGAGGACAGGTGAGGCAAAGAGAGAGAAAAGTTGAGACTGGATGTCACTCATGAGGGGCAAAACCAGACACAAACCAAGGTACAGATAGGTGAGGGAGTGCGGTCCCAATGACAGACTGGTCGGACTTCACTATCCACTGTGGAACAATGCGGTCAAAGTTGTTGTAGCATCCATACCAGACAGTGATGAAGCTGGTCTGGACACTCTTGATGGCTCCATTGATGCACTGATGTCTCTTGATGCCTCCATTAAGGGCCAAGGCTGAGTGTAGTGGCTGTGGAGGTGGTGTGGAGGTTCCGGATGTGCACCGTGTGGGGTCTCTGTGAGATACTCCAGGATCCAGTAACAAGATCAGGGGGCCCAACTTTCATACCAGCTTCCAGGGAATGATTGTGTTGACTGCTGAACTGAAATCAACAAACAGATTTTGCTATCAAGGTGTGACAAGGTTAGGTGGACGATCGCGGAAATGGCATCTTCTTTGGACCCGTTTGGACAATATGCAAACTGGAAGGGGGTTTGATTTGACCCATGACTAGCCTCTCAAAGCACTTCATTGCAATTGCTGTGAGGACTGGTGGACTTGTCATTCATGGGTTCATGGATGGGCGCCACTGTCACAGGTGTTTGACACAATTGGCTTGTCATCAGTGTTGGCCTGCAAGCCCTGCCACATGCTCTGCGTCATTTGTTTAGCTGACACTGGATTGATCCCCTGATGGACCAGGACAGGTATATGGAGCAACTTCCCATTTTCAAGCTGTCTCAAATGGTTGTAGACGTAGCCATGGACGCTGTCAAGCCACATTTTAGTTGTCATTGTTTTATTTCTTTTCTGATGAGATGTTTTTGTAAGCCCATTATGGGCTTTTGTTGATCTCCAGTGGTTCAACTTGTCACCTTGGTACAGTGATGTGCAGGTGTACTCCAAGACTCTGTGACAGCACAGAAAGACATTGCTTTTCAGCCTGGTTGCTCTTTAAGTTTCACCAGCATAACCCATTTTTAAGCCTTTAATGTGTAATGTTTTAGTAAAGAAGGATAAAAAAAGGTTTAAAAGAAAAATCTAAATGTCCATAAATACAAACTGTGTTATATATTAGATGACCACCGCATTGCCATTCATCCTTTTCCCCTTGTTTCTTTGACCTTAAAGGTTGCATGCTTGTGGTGGGCTCCTCCATAAGTCTACTGCTGCACTACTGGTACAGCTGGCTAGACAGAGTGTTTGTTGGAAAAGCAATAGACACTGTGGGCATGAAGGTTCTGGTGGATCAGCTGATCGCCTCACCGACAATTGGGATGTGGTATTTTTTAGGTAAGAAAGATTTCAGATTTTATTGACACTAAGCAGTCTGTGTCCTTCCTTTCTGAGTACACATATACACACATCAACATTGGTCAAGGTGTTAGCACATAAGCGGTTTTTCTAAGACACACACTTCTGGGGCCGTTACATAGACTTACGTTCATTTCCCGGAGACTTATCCTAAGCATAACCACTAATTGCCTGACCTTAACCCAGTGCTTTAGCCTATAATTTTGCAATTTACGTTATGGGACTAATGCTTTGTCCCCATGAGGAAGACATCCCCACAATGTGACTATGTAAACAAATTTATGTCCCCACAACATGAATAATACATGTCCACGCACACATGAGACTGAGCCAAAGGTCATATTTTAAGACGTGGGTGAGGTAAGACAAAAGCCAATGTACGTCAATATCAGAGGTGGATGGATGTCAAAGGTCGTCCGTAAAGAGTTTGGATTTGACTGATGGTTTTGTTGTGACCGTCAGTCGTGTTTCATAAGAGTTGGACACTCCTCCAGCCTCTGACCTTATCTGAAGTTGGTTTTGATGAAGTGTGGTGCTGACGCACGTCTGATGTGTGACTCTTTATTGCAGGTATGGGTCTCATGGAGGGACACACTTTATCCGAAGGCTTGGTAGAGTTTAAAGACAAGTTCTGGGAATTTTATATGGCAAGTAAAACTGCTAGGGTCTGACCCTCCAGATCTGGAGCAGCAGATCACTGCACATGAACTCACTTATTACATCACAAATTCTTTGCTCTTTGTGAGATGTGAAATTAACTTCACACCTTTTTGCATTTCTAACTGCAACTTAAAATGCTTGTGTGTTTTTTTTTTGTCTGTGTTTCTGTTCTTTGCTTGTGTCTTCTGTTCATACTGAGAAAAAGCTGAATGTGAACATCAGTCCTGACCTCATTTTGTTCTGTTCAGCTTTCCCAGACGTGAAGGACAAAATTTCCTACATTCTACCCACAATCCTTTGTGTTTTAGGGACTAATCACTGCAGCTATTCGCTGCCCCAAGAGCTCAAACGGCATGTTAGCAAGCTGACATTAACATTTAGCTCAAAGTATGGCTGTGCTTAAGTACAGCCTCACAGAGCTGCTAGCATGGCTGCAGACTTGCAGTCAGTTTTGTAGATACAAATCATTGCCAGCTGAAACTGACAAAAATACAGTCCCACCAGTGGCAGCCAGTGGTCACTGGTGTTTGGCTGCTGTTGATTTCCCAGTCTGCTCAGCAGACGGAGCAGACTTCCCTCCTCGTCTAGCGTTTTTGAATGGTCTTTGCACTGGGTTATCTGTGCAGCTTTCAGTATGCTAATATGTGTTCTTCCCTGCAGGTGGACTGGTGTGTTTGGCCTCCTGCTCAGATAGTCAACTTCTATTTCCTCTCACCCAAATTCCGCGTTGTGTACATCAACATTATCAGTTTAGGGTGGGACACCTACCTGTCCTACCTCAAACACAGAGTAAGTCAGCCACACAGGAGATTGAAGGGACATTACTTTAGGTGTATTTCTAATTGTGCTTAAGTGGCCACAGGTTCTTTTTATTTTTTATGATCATTTTTAAATTGTAGTCAGATTTTTTTTGTTAATTGTATAAGTATTAAGATGGCTTAGAAGCCCATGAAACCTTAAAGCTGTTTAGTGGTCATACAATAAGTAAAAAAAAAACAATCCAGGAAGCAGAATGTCCCTGTAATCTCTTTAAACTCTTCTCCACCAATACTCTGTTTATGCTTTTCATTGTGCCTGTCAGAGTTTTTTGATTTCTCAGTGCTTTAATAAGTGCAGTGGTATTGATTATAATGATGTGTGTTGGTTTCTGTTGCATTGACAGGACAACAGCCACCCCACTGTGGTGGTATCAGACAGCACTGCTGTGGATATACAGCAGCAAGTGCTGCCTCCCTCCCTCCAAACGAATCATTATTGATGATTATCACTGTGATGACATATCACTTTGACCTGCATATGCTTTGCCTTAATAAGTAGACCAGTGCTATGCATGCCAAATAATATCCTGTCTTTATTGCATTATTGTGATTATTATTAAATATAAGATTTTCTTTCTTTTCATCATTTCAATTTTAATCCTTAACTGTAAGTGTAAACTTGAGTCCTGAGAAAAGATGTAAAATAAATTTGTTTTCAAACTGTGCAGTAGTTTTACACTTAAGGTATGCACTGTACTGTATATGAATGTACAGCGATGAATGTATGATTGAATAAAGACACAGCATAAATGGTGTGAGGATGAAAGCAGAAATCTGTGGAGCTATATATGTAAATGTGTGTGTGTGTGTGTGTGTGTGTGTGTGTGTGTGTGTGTGTGTGTGTGTGTGTGTGTGTGTGTGTGTGTGTGTGTGTGTCTAAATAATATAACAACATTTAACAGAAAATGTGCTTTTTAAGTATCTGTGTTATTTCAATGTGTTGAAGTAAGTTTAGAAATACAAACGTGAGCTGTAGCTGCATGCTGAATAACAGCAGGGAATGAGCTACAATCAAATCCAGAGCCATGTTCAAACATTGACTTACCAGCCTGGAGGATTGGTTAATCGATGTGCTCTAAACTGCACCAACCCACAGTTCAGAGCACTCCTCCTCAGGCACTCCACACATCCTGCTGTCAAGGATGTAGCCTGTGTATGAGCGTGTGTTTGAAATGTTGCTGATATGACTGCCAGCCTTTTCCTCTCAGCATGCCTGCAGCGATGCACCTCACCGCGCTGGTGTCCCTGTTTGCAGTCATGGTTTATACTAGTAAGTCCACATTTCACATTTTTACCTGTTAAACTACTGTCAAACTTGTTTAAGAATTTGCCTGAACGTTATGCTGAAGTCTTAGACGGATGCAAAGTTATGCAAATAGGAAACTTCCTGCAGTGAGAGGGAGGTTCAGCAGCTTTATCCGAGGTAAGTTTGGTGTAGGTTTATTTCTCAGTTTGCACGGAAACATTGTCTTCAGTAGACTTTTAAAGCCTACAACAGCAGTAGCTAGTAATATCTTTGGCCAAGATTGCATTAAAAGTTGGACAAGCCTTGTAGTAACAAAGAAACCTTCAAGTTGTATACAGAGGAATGCAAAAGTTTGGGTACACTGGTCAAAGTTTCTGTTACTATGAATAGCTAACCAAGTGAAAGATGACCTACTCACTTATCTGTCTTATTAATAGTAACAGAAATGTTCCCATGTCACTGTATTCATGTATTATACAGCTTGTTAAAGTGAAGTATGCACTGTAAAGTAAATGGGATGGTAAAGTAAATGGGAAGGTCGTGTTTGGGTGGAAACTTAAGCAAATATTTAATCAGTGAAAGTGATCCTGAGCTGAATGCGTCTGCTATTGCTGCAAAGACTTTTATGCACACACTCATTCACAATGCCAGCTGACAGCCAGATATTTGCCTGCAGCTCCAGTAAACACAAATCTTTACCTGACCTGACGTACCTTTTCCTAATTCAGCTTTATTAACTACTCAGCCTCATCTGAACCTCAAACTTCATTAATCAACTAAACCATCTCACCAAGGTCCATTTAGAAGCTGTTATGGAGCTCATTTATGTTAAGTTGAGATTCAACACTCATTCTTGCCCAAGAAAAAGCAGTTCCAAGTTAAATTTAGGGAAATAAAGTCAATAAAGTCTGGTTTGTTTATTTTCCCTCCATAAATCATATTCATTTAACTTAGCTTCACTCCATATATATTCCCTTGGTCATCCACATGGAGCTAAGTTTACTTACGATACTGCTGGGTAGCTTGGGTGTTTCCCTGTGTCATGGTGTGAAAAGTATAAAATATTAGAGAAAAATGTTCCATATGCCGCTTATCCCTTTTGGGGTCGCCTGCCGATCACAGGGCAACATATATACACAAACAACCATTCACGCTCACACTCACACCTAGGGGCAATTTAGAGTCACCAATTAACCTAAAGAGCATGTTTTTGGTCTGTGGGAGGAAGCCGGAGTATCCGGAGAGAACCCACGCATGCATGGGAAGAACGTGCAAACTTCACACAAAAAGGCCCGACCCGGGAATCGAACTGGCGACCTTCTTGCTGTGAGGCACACGCACTACCTGCTGCTCCACCGTGCAGCTAGAGAAGAATGTTTTATCCTCAAATGTTTTTTAGTCATGTTCCTATCCCTAGTTTGCCTTCATCATGAAATGCCAATGTATTTAAGACACAGAGGCAAGCATCCAGTTTTTCTACAAATATAGAGTATATCTGGTGATCTTTGAAAAACACCTCACCTCAGACTCCTCTAACAACCTGAATGTTAAAATATTCTGTCCACTGCACAATAAAAAAGATGTTTCTCCAGCTGTGACTCTGCTTCCTAATCTAAAGAAAGATGGTAGTTGAATTTGACGAATCTTCCTGCTTGATTTCTATAAAGTGAACCAAATTAAAACTGCACGTTAGCTATACTGATGTACATTAATGTTTCTTAACATCTTAGATTTTCATACAAAATAATGCGCTCATATTTTGCTTGTGTTTTACAACTAAAGAGGAACATATGTCATTTCCTCAGACCTGGATTAGGAAACACGGTTTCTACTTTAGAGACAGGTTAAAAATATTTTTTTACTGTAAGTGGTGTTAAATGACCCTCTTCGCAGTGGCAGCCTGTCATTATTTACAGGAACTACAGGAACTACAAGAACTACAGGTACTACAAGAACTACAGGAACTGAGAGCTTCTGCTTACACAATTTTGTTAGTTTGGTGCACTAAGATTCAACTGTAACTATAAAAAACTGTAACTAACTGCGTCTTTTCTGACCAAGCAGAAAGGTCTTCTAGAAAACAAGATGAGAAAAAAGTACATTTAAATTAAAATATTTCAATGTTAATGTTCAATATACATGAATTCCCATTTTTCCTAAAGATGATTAAATATTGTCTCGGTTGTCATATGGTGCCTTCGATGCTTAGTGCTTTAAGACCTACAGCTTCTGTCACAGTTATAAACAGTAGTAGTTGTAAACACTGCTAATGGCGATATGTAAGTTAATATAAATATATTTACTCAAGTACTGTATTTAAGTGCAAATTTGAGGTATGTGAACTTTTCATTTAATGCAACTTTTTATTTCTTCTCCACTATATTTTCATAGTTAATTACTATACTTAAATATCTACAGCAGAAAAATGCAACATATACATTAATGCCTCAGTAATATTAATACAAAACATTATGTGTAATAGTAAAACACTGACAGCAACCATTTTACTGCAAATGAGTAGAATACTTTGAGCACATTTTGCTTATACTATTTATATACATTGAATAAGATCTGGTTGTTCCTTTCTAGGTGCCACCACTTCCGCTACAGCTCAACAGGTGACCACAAGCCCTGCACAGCCCAGCAGTTTGCCTGTGACAAAGAAAAATGGTGTCAGTTTAACCACTGTGACAACCACCAACAACAGACAGCAGCCTCCAGCAACAACACACCAAGTTTCCACTGCAGTCACTTTTGGAAAAGTGTCATCATCGCCACTGCCCTCAACTTCACCACCTCAGACTACAGTGACCAACCAGACGTCCAATGAGACAGTTTCCCATGGACCGACACTCTCACCAGGATCAGAAACACCAAACACCACTGTAAACACGACCAACCCAGGTCAGAGTACTGTCAGAGCTGAGGGTTTCTTTATTCTGAATTAGAGAATAGTAATTAAATCCACAGAGCTACACCAACTAAAATCCTTGGACATTTTCACACAGAAATGTTTCTTGACACAGAAATTGTTGTTTTTTCTGTAGTGAAATAGTTCAGTTCAAGAGCATGGACTGCAGGAAACAATGGATGTATAGTCTCTGTGCATCTTGGCAGTGCCTGACTCCACCAAACTCCCTGATACAAAACTGGGCAACGAGGTGAAGCTGAGACGGGGCAAATGAGGCTTGGTTGCTGAGACCTTGCAGTTAGCTGTCACTCAAAGCAGCCTAACTATGCATAATATTAAGATTTTATACAATTTAAACAAGTGAGTTATATAAAAATTCATCCCCTCTCAAAGTAGCTTTCAAGACCAAACCTGTTTTTTGAACAAGGCTGCAAACATTATTTACTTTGTATCTGTTTTAAATTTGCCAGCTTAGTATGGGGGTCTATGGGGACTGACTTGTTTTAGGAGCCAGCCTCAATTGGCCTTTCAAGGAATTGCATGTTGAAGCTGTGCTGGCTTCATTTTTCAGCTCTGGAGGTTGCCACTTGTGCAAGAGTTTCATTCAGCAGTAAAATAACAGGTTAATTTGTTTTTATTTACCTTAAAGCTGCATGGACCAATTTTAGCCACTAGGAGGCAGACGATCTTATAAGCTGCCAAAACAGATATGAAAACTATACAATCTTACGAGAAAAGAATGTATTTAATTTTCTGCTCTCACTTAATATTTTTACTGAAAGCAATTGTGAAACTGTCAAAACACAGTTGGACAGCAAATACAATGCTAGTGAATACAAATTAGGCTATAGACCATCAAATGTGTTAGGTTAGATTGTCACTCATGCCTTAAGTCCCAGTAGAAAGTACAACACAGTAATTAATGTAGCAGACATATGCACAAAGTCCACAACAGTTAAAATAAAACGAGTGAAATACACAAAACTTAGGCCAACAGTAAATCAGCACTCACTATAACAGAGTGTTCTATTATCAACACATTAGCCTCAGTGGCTAGTTGGTTAGCAGTAAACTGATTGCAGGAAACTAAATTCTATTAAATCATTCACAGCTGTAATAAAATAGTACCTCTCCAACAAGGGTATTAGGAATAGGAAATGTCAGTGTTAGTTTGGCCACACATGAAGTAAAATGGAGGATGCAACTATGTTAGTTAACCTGCTATGGAACTTTGCTAGTTGTTGGCATAGCAACAGTATCCTGAACCGAAGCCAGGTACCGGTGACAGAATAGATTGACTGTCATACATTTTGCACCTGAGGTCTCTCTGCTGGCACATTTACACCTGAAATTATTTTCTTTTCAAATTCCTCAGAAATGTAGTTTATCCAGTTTGTAGAGTAGTTTGGAAGCTAACTTTTTTTTGTTTGTCTCACCCTCAGGTTCTTCACAAAAAGGTGACTTGATAGAAAATCCCGGCCTTGTGGCCATCCTTTGCATCTTCTGCATCGTTTTGGCCCTTGTGCTGGTGGTTGTCACCATAAAATGTATTAGATCATCGAGGTCCAACTTCGAGAGGCTTGAAGATGTGCCGATGGTGAGTTTGACAACAGCAACCTGATGTTTTGACAGATTTTAAACTGGTTATCACAACTTTAAAGAGATTTTATATTTTTTATCAGCCAAAGTGTATCCAATTTTTATGAAACTGGGTACACAAGACATTTGAATGCTAATTAGCATTAATACCGCTAAGCTAACACACTACTTTAAGATGGCGAACATGGTTAACATCATACCTCCTAAACATTAGCACATTTGCATTGTCATTGTGAGCATGTTAGCATACTGATGCTAACATTTATGTCAAAGTATCGCTGTGACTAAGTACAGCTCGACAGAGTGGCTAGCATCGCTGTAGACACTTAGTCTTGTTTTAAATTTGATGCAATTTTCCTAAAATAGATTCCCAAATTCTAGTAGACATGACATTTGGACATGACACAAACTTCTGTAACTCTTGAGCATTTTATGCAGTTGTTACCACATTTAGATGAGACATGCACATATCATCTCCAAGTGAAGATGGAAGTTAACAAATAGATTGTATGAGACTGATGATATGACAACAACATAGTGTGGTTCTGTCTTGTGTGTTCAAGCTCCCTGATATTTCCACTAGCAGGGGCAATCTTTACTGCGAGAAGAACATGATTGCAAGGTGAACGAGGTGTGACTCCGGCAGTGGCATGATGTCTTGTTCCACAGGGAATTGAACTGTCAACCCTGGCAGCGTGTCAGGGTTTTCAACTGCCATGCATCATTTTCTTCCTTTTCCCTTCAGCAGAGAGCACAGTGGTTTGCTGCTCTCTCTCTCTCTCTCTCTCTCTCTCTCTCTCTCTCTCTCTCTCTCTCTCTCTCTCTCTCTCTCTCTCTCTCTCTTTTTTTCAACACAAACAGGAAGCTTGACTGGATTATCAGTGTGTGAAAAGGTGTCAGAAACAGGACAGTGTATGGTGAACATGTCAAGACTAAGCACTTTGTACAGAAATGAAAGCTTATCATCACACTCCATCAGTGTGTCAGCAGGTGTTCAGACTCTCAGTATTGTGGACTTTTTGGAAGTCATTTCAGGTGAAAATTAAACCAAGCTTCAGGTCTCCGCCATGACTGTAAATCTTTATTGCCATTATACTGTAGTTGCTGTAAAGAGATTCCAGGATGTCGTGTTGGATTAAGGTAGGAGTGTACCGTATATAAGCATACACAGCAGCACGTACAGCACATGTCCAACAACATAGAGGTCCAAACACACAAACAGCTCATTGTGCAAACTGCAGGTGATGATGAGCAGATAACTTAGAGGTTAAGATAGAGGTTAGATAACTTAAGGGACAGGTCTATATACTGTATTTTAAAAGGCAACTGCTAAGTGAAAACCTTTATATTTCCTGTACTGTATGTGGAGCTTCCAGACATAATCAAATAGACCTTCACATTGAACCCAATTTTAACATTCACTAATGGACAGATATTCATTTGTGGTGGTGACCAACAGCTTCTATCAGTCACTTGGCTGTTAAACTACAGTGGCTCTGTGGTATAAGAGCAGCAGGGCTGGAAACAGGTGTGGAGGTGGGACGGGACTTCAGGTGACTGCAGAGCAGGGGGAAGGGGCTGGAAGTGGGTGTGAGAGAGGAGAATAAGCCTAAGGGCATCTGGTGGACAGCTGGGGGGTGGCAGGTCTGTGGGGTCAAAGGAAAGGACATGACCTGTGAGAAGTGAGCAGGTGCTGGGGTCAGGGACAGAGAGGGGGGCAGTGCAGAGGGCTGGGGATGAGAGAGGGTGGCTGAAGTGAGGGACTGAGGACTGAGGCAGATTTTGTGACAGCTGCAGCATCACTTCCTGTTTCTGCATTGCAGCTCGTTGGCATTTTTGTATCTGTCAATCCTACTTTTTTCAAGAGTGTTTACAGGGTTAGAAGGGACATCTTGGCACACTAGTCGACACTAGTAACACTTGTCATTCATACAGACATTTAACACCACACTGGATGCAGTTTATAATGACAATTATTTGTTCTTTTCAACCACTTTTCTATCTCGTTTCATTTCTCCAGGGCAAAGTGAGCGAGGATTCTCCGTTCGCCCACTACTCAAAATGACAGAGGAGACTTCATTTGAGACTGAGGTCCAGGAGGAGTCCAACTGATGTTTCTGAGCAGAGAAAAACACAGAAATGTTGTCCACTCTGGCAGTGGCAAGAAAAAGACAAGTTTAATGTTAGTCTCCCATGCTCTTATTTCTTCACATAGCACTTTTGTCAATGGCCTTGGAGTATTTCTGCCTCGCTTGTGACCCCTGACCTGCTTATTTGGCTGCTTTGAATCCCACTGATTTAGACTCTGACACTTAATCAATTCTTCCTCCTTCATTCAAAAAGAGAATCAGCCTTAAATGCACAAATGTAATGTAATGTCCAATGTCCAATTCGTAATTACACTCTTACATGTAACAAGAGATGTTATAAGAATACAGACCATTTTAAGTTTCCAGAATGATTTGGGGGTTTGTGTTCTCAGCAGTGCACAGGAAGATATATTTCCAGTATTATCTGCATGTACACTGGCCTCTTGGGGCAACTGGAATGTATGTGTGAAGTATAATTTGTATAATGTCATTTATTTCCACGTGTGACATATAAATAGAATGTCTTTCCTGGCCTGAGACCTCCAGTGTTCAAAGTCAAAGTCAAAACTGTTTTCTCTGTGCAGATCTTCTAACATATAAGGTAGACTCACTCAAACAAATCTGTGAGGCAAAGCTGCTCTCATTCATTAATTTTCATTCTCTTAACCTCTAACAGACAGCTCAGTCGTTGATGACTGAGAGGCACAGCCTTCTTCAGATCAAGAATAACATATCCAAACTACTTTCATACTACTTTCAGCAAAGTAATTTTGATGCACTATAACGCATTTACACTCAAGGATTGTTGCAAATCCATATTTTTAAAATGTGGGTGATCATCATATAACCTGGTCTCTTCTGGGTCCATTATCCATTTCCTGTCAGACAGATGTAAAGTGAAAATTTGTGACATTTTCAATAAAATAAATTGAATAGTCCCAAAATTCTTAATTTTGTTGTATTTTTGTGATCCCTGCACACACAAGCTGTCAATTTAATCATGTCTGTCTTGTAAAAGACATTATGTATCTCAAAGAAATTGGTTAAAGGATGATTCTAAACAAATGACTAATCAACATGGAGTGGGTTACATATTAATACGTAATAAGACAATAATTAATATATCAGCAATAATAATCCCTTTAACAGGATGTACAACAATGTATTCTGCATAATGAGTAGATGATAGATATTAAAGGTGTAGATAGTGACGTCAGGAAAAAAACAAAAAAAATGACTAACTGTGAAAAATATGCAGGCAAACAAACAATCATGAGTAGACTAACTGCAGATAAGCCTGTGACCTCAATAAATGATAGATAAGCAGGCAAACACAAACTTGTATGTGCGTGCGTGCGTGCGTGCGTGCGTGTGTGTGTGTGCGTGTGTGTGTGTGTGTGTGTGTGTGTGTGTGTGTGTGTGTGTGTGTGTGTGTGTGTGTTTGTGTGTGTGTGTGTGTCTTTCACAACCAGACAAATGTTGAGCAGTACACACATACAGGGCTCGTGGTTGCTGTTGTAAAGTTGTTTACGTCCCACAGCTACACTTCCTGTCATGTGATCCGGTCGTCGACGTCACAGTGACGGCCGGGCATGCAGCGTTGCATGTTTCAGAGTCTAACTAAGTAACACACCCGCAACAATAAAAATGGGCAACAGTGATAAGTTGAGCAACATGACCTGACTGAAAGCTCCAACAGCTTTTTTCCTGCAAGGAAAAAAGGGCAAACAAAGAAACTACGAGAGGAGAAGGCCGGTCGCTGCGGTAAGTTTAAATGAGTCTTTATAATTAAGTCTCCATGGTTCAAACCCGTGATACTACGGTTAATGCGCCCAGAAATCGGCCGATGTGTTTAATATGTACATGTTTCCCATGACAAAACAAATGTGAAAGCTGAGGGGCTGGAAACCGAAAATTCTGAAAAATCACTGCTTTCACAATGGGAGTCTTGTACTAGTCCTTTAGACTACATACAAGGACATAAAGGTTGTTTGTGATACTCAACGGCGATTTTAGACTGATATTACCTTAATTAATATAATATCTAATCTACATATTATTCTCATTGTGTTTAATGGTGCATTTGTGTTGCTTTACCGCATGTTTTCTTTAATACTCCCTTGATATTCTCGTAGAAACATGAAACATTTCAATGGAAGTTTGCCATTGTATTCATGTATCTTTGCAATAGTCCCACATGGACCTGTCTCACAATAACATTTGCTTAACATTTTCCATAGTGTCTATCGTGTGATCAGTAGTATGAGTAGCAGTAGTTTCCAGTCACAGTTGTATTGTGTTGTATTGTATTGTAAGCAGCACTTGTCAGATGAGCTGGTGGAATAATTCGGCTTCATGAGCAAACCAACATGGAATGTATTTCCCTAAAATATTTATGCGCTCCTCCTGTCTTTATCTCCTTCCTTCCTCCATATCTGCTTCCTACATTCTGTCTCTATAACCCCCCCCCCCACACACACACACACACACTTTCTTTCTTTTGTCCTTTTTTCTTTCATTCTGTCTCGCTCCTTCTTCTCTTATTCAGAGGATGAGCAAAAGCTTTAGCTAAAACTTCTCATTCATTCTACCACTGTTTCTTTTGTTTTGTTGTTTTATCTCAGCCACTTTCACACACTAACATTTTCAGAATGGGAAACAGTGTGGGAGGAAAAAAATGTTTTTGTTTTTTTCCATTCACTCTCTAGCTGGGATCATTTTTAGCCTTCTCTCAGTTAGTCACTGTGTTATTCTAATCTAAGCAGTTGGCTTTACTTTAACCGCTCTCTCGGACTGGTCCATTGCTCTTGTTCAGTGCCTTGCTCAAAAGTATTAGTAGAATGAAGAGAGTGTTCCTCATTCAGCTTTTCCAGTCAGTCTGTGGATTAAAACCAGCAACATTTGGAAAAAGCAAAGGAAAGAAGTTTGATTTCAAAGTTTTGTTTCAAAATACAGCTGGATTATTGTAATAGTTCATTTTCTGTTATTGTTGTACTGTTCCCGATATTATTGTTCTCATGTCTAAATGAATAACAGTTGACAACTTTTAAAAAAAAGTTAAAGAGTTAATTGGTTAAAACACTAAAACTTTGTCTGAATTCCTCATCTCTCTTCAAAATGCCAGCCTTGTTTTAATTGTTCTCCACCAGTTTTGGGGAGTAATATGCAGTGAGATATACTGTATAAGGCTGTCTTTTTACTGTACCTGCTCTGCTCACCTTCACACTTACAGTGTAGTTACATAATCTTGCATGGTCTCCTCAGAGTTAAATGTGTTCTGCAAGACCTGTTCCTCTGACACTGGAAACCTTTGGAATCTGTCAATGTCATCAATTCAACAAGAAACACAGAAAATCAGCCATGACTCTCCTCACTGTGTCCATTAGATGGCACCCTGCTCCAGCACTGAGTTGCCTCCATCTGCACTTATCATTCATCACCATCTGAAACTGTTTGATCTGCAAACATTTGCAGAGCCACTGCCTAAATCTGCTTTTGTCTGTCTGCATGGTTCACTGGTAATTTGACAGAAAAGAGGCATTTATCATGTTGCTTCCCCAGAAATCACTGGTGAGACGGAGTGGCAACTTTTATTGGCAGGTGACTAAAAGTCAGACCTTGTCAGTTTTCACGTTTGTCACAGCAGCAGTTTTGTATAATTACTGTCGTTGAATGCTGGTTGAGGATATGGTGCAGAAATGTTGTCATTTGTCAGAACTGCTGTGTTTGATAAAAGCAGAGTTGCTGGTTTGAAACTGAAGATGAGACGACACTGTGCTGATCCAGTTGAAATCAGTCTGCAGCAGAGAGCAAAACAGAATAAAAAACATAGAAACAGAGTAGAAAAAACCTAAATGTCGATCGATTATGACGATGACTCGCTCTTGTCCCTCAGTGATTGCAGTCATTATATCCTATTTGCATGAGTTTGGCCTCTCAGTGAGTAACAGTAAGCCACTGTTTGAGTTGGAAACCAATACGTGGGTTTAGCTTAGCTCCTTCCTGTATAACAAGGGAGTAAAATACAAAGAAATTTGGCTCCAGTGAATTCAAACATCTTTCTCCAAAATCTAAATTCTATGTCATGGAGTATTTTATATCTATCCATTTATACCATTTGTCAGATTAATGCTCATTTGTGACATCATTATTCAAGTACAGTGTGTAGTAAAATGTTACACTGCTGTGGTCCAAGACTGTGTAATAGAAATTAACAAAATTAGTAAAAACTAGTATGTGCAACGAAATGACATCATGTGTACATGTAGTGGAGTAAAAGTACAATATTTGTCTCTGAGATGTAGTGGAGTAGAAGTAAAGTAAAGTAAAGTTGCATAAAATTATTCTATTGTACTTGTGTACATGCAGTTCCACTCCACCACTGGAGGGGGTTGGTGTGTGACTCACGCTGTCCCTCAGTAGATATCTCATTGCACAGTGAAGCTCTTTAATGTTGCACAGACTCTTTAGCCTTATCAGCTTAATTTTAACAAGCCTATCTGCTGTGCGTCATCATGACAGGCATCACAGGACGCCTTGGTGGTTCACTTTATGATGGCTGACTGTAGAACTTAAGACAAAGACCTGCTGCTGAGATAGTTAATCATTACAGTCCTACAGTACACACACTGTGAGCTTTTGTTGCACCATGACACGGTATGCGTTACATATCATAAATTCACTGTCACTGCTCTAAAATGTGAAATATTTGCACTGAATATACTCAAGTGAACAGAGAAATACAGATTTTTGTCACTGTAAACAGCTATAGCAGAAAATATGCTGCGTATTTATCTTTGAACTGAGCACTGTTTACGTGTATTATCACGAAGACTGAAGTGGTTGACCTTCCTAATGCACCTGCCTGTAATAAAGCACTAATTAGAAGACTCATTAGTATCTGAGAGCTTGCCAGTTTGGCCCTTAAATAGACCTTTCACACAGCAGGTAAGTTGTCATTGCAGAAAAAAACACACATGGCACTAACAACATCAATCATGGCTCCTTGGTGGAGCAGGAAACTCTTCACCTTTGAGCTATAAATGTCAGCTCACGGCAAAGAGGAGACAGACTGTTGTTGCTCTGAGAAGGGAAAGATTGCCTTACAGACAAACTGACCAAAGTTTCAAAGCGCTGCAGCTGATACTGTCAGAAAGGCATCTTGGAACTGGGAACTGCGATCAAAAAAGGTCTCGCAGAAGTGGAGTCGTGGAGCGTGTCGGGGGGTAGAAAGCATGAAATCTGAGCTTTTCTTTTTGTTAGAGGCAAAAGAAATAGAGAATACAGCAGCACAACTCGTAGACTAATGAGGAAGGATTCGTGTACGAGAGAGAGAGTTCATGCTTCTGTCAAGGCTGCAAACATTCCCCTGTTACATTTCAATTAGAGGACCTGTGATATAGATGCAGGGTGAGGGGTGCCGTTTAGGCTGAATCATGAGACTGAAACATTAACAACTACATTTGAAAATATCTGGTCTTTTGATAAAAAGTTGACAATCAGGTCAAGAACTTTGGGGGAAAATATAGCAATGACTCGTGAGGTGCATTTTGGTAAGAATAGTCCAATCACAGAGCTTGAAATTCTGTTTCGTGTCGGAGCTAAAGATGACGCTTTTAGAAAACTGAAACCAAATTCTGCAGCTGAAAAGAATTTACTTTTGGATTCTGGGGAATTTTTGGATTCACCCGGCATCTGTGGCTCCGTGTTTCGTTCACAATTTGAAACAACGAACAAATTGTTTTGTCTTCACTAGCACTTTGATTTGAGCCTCTGACTTTTGCCCTCATTGATTTTTTTACTTACACGTGTGCTTTCCCTATTGGGACATTTCACAACGTCTGCAGGGAAAAGGTTGATAAAAAAATTTTTATTGTGCATTTCAATACAAGTGTGAATAATGACAAGAATTCAGTTTATTGGTGCAAACACAAAACTGTGACACACAACTAGTTTCCTGTTGATCGTTCTGATTAATAGGCTGTTGTAGCCTGGATGCAGATTATTTCTGTGCTTTCCCGTCACTCTCATTTCTGTGATTGTGCATGTAAACACCATATCCTTTTTACATTTAATGGGTAATTCCACATTTCACTCACAAAAAGCCTTGAATGTGCAGGCTGGGATCAGCCTCCAGTATGTAAACAGCAGGTCTTGTTTACTGTCGGGCTCGGTGAACAGCACCGTCTGCTTTTCGTCCATGTTTTCTTCAGGAGGCAGCAGCAAAGTGATGAGCGGCAAAGGCCCGCGTGCTGACTGTACGTGGAGTAAGGAAACGACAAAAACATCACACGGCTTTAATAAAACTGATAAACCTGCCATAATGTGATTTTGTTTGTGAGGATAAAGCTGCCAAGATGAAGAGTACCTTCTGTAATGTAGGCAGGGACTAAAATGTGGTAAGAGATTTCAGGAAACAGATCATCTGATCATATCATAAGTCTGAGACTAGAGAGGTCAGATTAATCAAATTCTGTCGGCTCATGACTAAAACTCTGTATTCACGCAAAAGAACAAATTTACTGTACATATGCACTCTAACATGAGAGCTATACAGTTGCGTGTATATGGATTTTTTTCAAAAGTCAAATGAGAGTAACATAGAATAAAATAAATTGTCTGCAAGCACAGATGCCTGTTTTCCATCCACACGTTTAACGCTAAATGGGTTGAGAGACGCTGCTGTTAGTTTTTTTTTCCATTTACCATCCTCAAAGGGGTAAAATAAAATTAAAACAGTCTAATCTCACTGATATAAAAGGAATACTCTTTCTTCATTTCTGCATCACAGAAAGCACTGCTGAAAACTAGTCACCTGATGTCCTCCTGTACTCCTGACGTGATTACTTCAGCCTCTGGAAAGCTTCTCACTGGAACAGGGCTGCACGGTGGAGCAGCAGGTAGTGCACGTGCCTCACAGCAAGAAGGTCACAGGTTCGATTCCCGGGTCGGGCCTTTCTGTGTGAAGTTTGCATGTTCTTCCCGTGCATGCGTGGGTTCTCTCCGGGCACTCCGGCTTCCTCCCACAGACCAAAAACATGCTCATTAGGTGACTCTAAATTGCCCCTAGGTGTGAGTGTGAGTGTGAATGGTTGTGTGTATGTGCCCTGCGATCGGCTGGCGACCCGTCCAGGGTGTACCCCGCCTCCCGCCCGTTGGCAGCCGAGATAGGCTCCGGCCCCCCCCGCGACCCCGAAATAGATAAGCTGCGTAGAAAATGGATGGATGGATGGAACTTAAACACATGTTTTTTAGGACACTTGCTGAAACGAGTGATGCTGCATTGATGCTGCGTTTAACTGCATTAGTTTTAGTGTATCTGATGAACTGGCAGCTGTGTGTATGTTACTGGAAGATAGTTGAAAGAACTCTGTAGCATTCTACAATAGATCCCATCCTTCAGCTTATTTTTTACCTAAACTTCATCCTCTCAGCCTCCACTCACTCCCGAAATATTTATGATTAGTTAGTATTATTCAGTATTTATTTTAGAGACAAAACAATCAATCGCCTAATTGAGAAAGTAATCAGTTGCAGCCCTGATGTTGAGGAATGTCCGCTGTGTGTTAAAGGGTTAAACTATGCAAAAGCACGGTTGATCCTCACATTAAAATCACAACTGTTAAGTGAAACATGAAGACGGTGGAAGTGTAAATCTGAAGATGTCTGATAGCTTGATATAGCTGACCGTTTGGAGGCTGAACATGAATAAAACATTTATTGTGAATGTTTTTGTGTTGTGTTTTATTGTGTTTTGAAGAAAAACGAAAGTGACTGGTAGATTGAATTGAGTAGTTATGGCCCAAAGGGAAGTTTAATAATTCATGACTTTCATCAGCTTCTGTTGCCTGACAGCAATTTACAGAAATAAAATCAAATTTGGTCAGCAGAAAACAATAATCTTACAGGAGCTGACACAGATCTGCTCTGTGCTCTGTGCAAACTTCTTTAACATTCATGAATGCAACTAAAGCACTCAAGAGCTCCTCTGCCATCAGGGTTGTCTCGACTTGGACCTGAGACTTCACCTTTTTCGCACAAAGCCTGCATTACAAACTGGAGTTAGACATTTTAGACGCAGGGTTGTCTAATAAAAGACCTCAGACTGAGTTGCACTATGGGAAGTGCAGGATTCAGTGATATTTGAGCTTGACTTGCACAGTAAGAGCTTAAAGTCCAGACATCTTGACCCTGAAGTTTCCTTGGGCAAGACGCTGAACCCTGTGTGTTTAATTTTGTTTAATTTGCTTTGTTAACTGTTCAGTTTTCTGAGGGTCTCTGTCCTGTTCCTAAAAAACCTTTTGTGTTTCCAAAGTGTCAACTTTTCATCAGCTAAGAAAAACAGCAGCATGTAACAGTGACGTTTGTCAGATATTCCAGATGCTTTTTTAATGCTTTGTTTAGCCTGAGAAGTAACATTTCCTAAACTTGTGAGTGATTTAATTATGCAGTTTATTTGAAGAAATGCTCAGAGTCAGAACTTCGGAGATTAACAGTTTTAACTGAACATCGAACCTGCTGACCAGGATTGTAATCCTGGAGGGGAAATATGGGATTGTTGTAACATGGACTGTTCCTCAGTGTCCTTAATGTGACCTACATGCCTGAATCTAAGGCACTGTGAACCACTTTGTACTGATCTCAGGTTAAAAGCACAATATAATTGCAGCTTTATAATTTCTTGTCCCTGATATGAACTTTTCTGGCTGGACAGAGAGTCTCTTTAGCCTTTGTGATGCCTCTGGCATACTCACAGATAGATCCGCCATCACTGAGCACATGGTAATGACAGGTGGTGTTGATGAGTCATATGAATAATTCGTAGATGAGGGTCCTCATTAATGTGTAGTTTTTAAAGGCCACTTACACTTTCATTTTTCTTCTTTACATGTATTAGACATACGTGTTCCTATGCTACTTATTTTGTACTTTTCTCATGTTGAATGTGATTGATGAGAGCAAACCATAACTTGGTGAAAGTCAAGGTTTAATGTGATTCAGGTTTTCAGGAAAATTCATTTTGAATGGCAGAAATGAAGTGGTGAATGATTCATTTGCCAGTGATCAATACCAGACAGTTTCTGTTCATCTTTAAAGTGGTATGTGTTTTGACAAAACTGTATTACTAAGAGTGATGAATGTTAAATTAAAACCACCTCTGCTTTTTCTTTGGTTCAGCTGCGGTCTTGCTGCTCCAACAACTAACCAGTGGCAATGTCACGGCTCGAGGTAAATATGATTCATGGCTTCCCCTCTTACACACACTACACTGACGTATGTGAAAAGGTCTATGTAAGATCCAAACCTCAGTCTGACTCTGCAGCTGTGCATCATGTCGTGTCTCTCTGTCTGATGACTGTGTTTGGACTTGGATTACCTCATGGTCAATTTACCTGTATTTTACCTGTATTCCTAGGCTTTGTCCGCAGTTAATGAAGACACAGGGGACATGACACACACACACACACACACACACACACACACACACACACACACACACACACACACACACACACACACACAAACGAAGAATGACTGATAATGAACTAGTCAGTCACGTCAGTTGAAAAGCGATAATCGCTGCAAAATGGCTTGCAATTATTCCTCTACACTACAGACTGCTTTGATGAATTCATCAGATAGATGTGCTAACTGGGAAGCAAATACATTTTCAAGGGCATACTGGTGATTATGAATTTGATCTTCCTCTTAAATAACCTTAACCAGAGAGGGTCCAAAAGTTACAGTGGTGTGTTCAACTTCCTGGAAAGCTTTCATGAAAATGTTCTGTTTCAGTCTGCCTGCAGTGTTAATCATGGAGCACACACACCTACAGAGACATGTAGAGGGGGATCAAGAAGGAGAGGGTTGATTGGAGACTGGCTCTATTTATGGAGTGATGATAGTCATACCCTTTGCACCCCCGCATGTCATTATATATACAGGTGAATGTTTTGAGCTTTGCATCAGAGGAACAGGCTTGCTCTGGCTGTGAAACACTCACACATGTCACTCGCACAGTGGGAAGGTTTGTCCTGCTCAGCTCCTCTCACAATTATGATGAATTGATATTAATTTTTCTAATTAGGAGAACAGTGACTCATTCGATTGCCGTCGTGAGTTCATGAAGGATCAATGTGTCCTCACGAAATACTCTAATCACCTCTGAATGTCTTATCTGCTTATCTGGATGTGTGTATGTGTGTGTGTGTGTGTGTGTGTGTGTGTGTGTGTGTGTGTGTGTGTGTGTGTGTGTGTGTGTGTGTGTGTGTGTGTGTGTGTCTGTCTGTCTGTCTGTCTGTCTGTCTGTCTGTATGTCTGTCTGTGTGTATAGTGTAGTGTAGCAGTCCTGTACTATGTGTGCACTGTATTTTTTATGTAAGCATACAGTATGCATGTACACCTGTGTTTTATGCAATATTGAATAGAGTGTATAGACGAGTGTGTCCATGCTGTGCATGGCAGATGGGAGCCCAGTGGATTGTGGGATACCTGTGGTCCTTAACCTTGGATGCATGTTAGATGGTGGTCAGAGCAGCAAGGTGTCTGCCGCTGTTAACATTCAAAACACACACCAACACAGCCTGAGTGTTTGATGCTTCCTACTTGAATTCAGCAGAAATCCAATCAATATTAGTTTCCTTTTTTTTTTTTTTTTTTTTTTTAACTTTGACAAGGCCGCCTGATTGTAGAGGGAAAAAAACAAACTGTGGGGAGCAGGCAGACTTCAGAGCTATTAGCCCCATTGGTAACACACAACATACAGATCCTAAATATTAAGCACTTAGCTCTCCTGACATCCATCTGGTTGGTTATTCTGAGCACAAAAGGCTGAATTATGAAAGCAATTTTCTGTATATCTGCAAGAAAATGATTAGAATTAGTGGAAGGTGTCAAGGATCTGTTTAGTGACAGAGGAGCTTTGATTAACTGCAGTTGAGGGCAAATTGCCACATTTACACAATAGGATAATCAGCTGATTGGCAAAAATGAGTCCTAGAAAGAGAGAATGAGAAAGAGCAAGATAGAGAATTAGAGAGGAAGACAGTATCAGCAGAGCTCAGATGTCCAAGATGAAAAAACAAATGAATAAAAATAAAACTGTGATAAAAGAAAAGAAAATTAAGACTTGCTAGAGAAGCTACATCTGAACTAAAACTGCACTGGCTTCTGTTGGATTGTTTTACCACCTGGACAGAGCATAATTTAATGCTGCCATCACGTCATCAATGCTGCAATGACGGAATGGCAGCAGTGTGTTTCCATATGATAATGATAAATAAGGATGATTATCTTAATCTCAAGATCTAGCTGAAAATCTTGTTTTTGCTGGCCTCCAGCAGCTCAGCTTCTTCACCTTGCAGCAGTGATGTAGAGGTGTACTGTAGAAGGTGCCGTGACATCACTGTCAGGTGTTGTTACAAGTACAATGAATCCAATATGACACTTAATCAGGAGCCCTTGGCATCACTTTTTAAGACACTGCATACCCCTTTGGCATCATCAAGTGCAGGATACTGTGATAGATTTCTCACTCCCAATGCATCAAACAAGGTTGTACAAAAAGAATAGTCTGTATTTGGAGAAAGGTGGGCTGGTTGAATGGCACAAGAACAGGACTTCCACCTGTGAAGTGAAGTGATCTAAGTAACTTAATGTACGTTAGGTAACATATGTAACTTAGGTATTTATTTTAAGCCAAGCCATGATCTTTTCTTAAACATAACCAAATCGTTTTGGTGCCTAAATCTAACCAAATTAAGACAGTTTCACAATGTTGTTTGAAAAGGGCAAATACTTTTAAAGTGTAACCATGTGTTGCTAACTGGATGTTGTATATTTATCATCGCCAACTTGCTAACACCCAGCGGTGCTAAATGCTAATGTCAGCATGCTCACAATGACAATGCTAACACATTGATAAGCAAGTATAAATTTTACCATGCTTACTGCCTTAGTTTAGTTTGTTAGCACGCTAATATTTGCTAATTATCATCTAACACAGAGCACAGCTGAGGTTGATGGGAATGTCATTAGTCAGGAAAGAATTGGACAAATACAAATTTTGACCTAATAATGGCACAATAGTAAAAATCATAAAAGGAGAAAGCATTCATAGAAGAGGCATAGAGATTATTTTACTCACACCAGAATCAAATGCGGCTGCGGCATACTTCAAGGTTTGAGTAATGACTATGTTATTGATGTTTCTGTTCCATTACACATTTATCTTGAACACTGGTACAGCTGAGGTTTGGGCTTTCACTCTGTGTGACCACTGTGTCTAGGTTCACTGTGTGAGAAAGTAATGACACAGCGTCGTACTGCTGATTAATGGAGAAACATGGCGAGGACCAGTCCCGTCAGCTCATTGCTTTTTAGAGGCAGAGCACCCGCCGTCCCATCTGATCACACACCAGCCGTCCTGCCTCCATCTCATTCTCACTCCCTGTGTGTGGCATGGCTGGAGATCAGCCAGGTGAGAACACAGCCAGCTGTTTCCTCTGCTGCTGTTTGGCTGAAGGAAAATTTGTCATCCAGCTAAAGAAATCAGCGACGTGTTGAAGCAAACCAGGACAGTGCTGCTGTAAATGACGTTATCTTAGGCTGCTGTCAGTGTCATCCATCCATCCATTTTCTATGCCACTTATCCCTTTTGGGGTCGCGGGGGGGCTGGAGCCTATCTCGGCTGTCAACGGGCGAGAGGCAGGGTACACCCTGGACGGGTCGCCAGCCGATCGCAGGGCACATACACACACCATTCACACCTAGGGGCAATTAAGAGTCACCAATCAACCTAATGAGCATGTTTTTGGTCTGTGGGAGGAAGCCGGAGTGCCCGGAGAGAACCCACACATGCACGGGAAGAACATGCAAACTTCACATAGAAAGGCCCGACCTGGGAATCGAACCTGCGACCTTCTTGCTGTGAGGCACGCACACTACCTGCTGCGCCACTGTGCAGCCCGCTGTTAGTGTCATGTCTATTTAAATATTTCACTGTTGGTCTTGTATGTGTTTTTGACTTCTTTGACCACTGTTTGATATCTCTGTTGTTATCGCCTATTCTGTGTATGATGCTATTTAAATTTGTTTTTCTTTTATTTCTCTGTGATTCACTATCCTTGCACCTATGTATTGTATGGTGTTGTATTTTGTGAAGCACTCTATAAATCCTTTTGGAACAGCGCTTTAGAAACAAAGCTTATTATTTTTATTGTTGTTATTGTGACTGAAAAGGATTCTTCAGCTTGCTTGATGATGAACTTGACTATTAGTCATTGGCCATAACTAACCTGTTTTGGAGCTTTGACCTTAGCACACAGCCTTCACCAGTAGGAGAAGCAGATGAGAACTGTACATGTTTAATATTTCAATTATGCTTCTCTTTTGAAACAACAGCTGACAAACGATCTCAGCTCAAAGTCCACTTACTGGCTTGTTCAGCAATCACAAGTGTAAATCCCACTGAACTGAGGTCTGATATATCTGTGCACTCAGTAGTTGGAGAGCACAGTCTTCTGAGAGTGAATTTTAGATGCAGCATCAGGTGCACAGCCAGGAACATTTAAGCTGCTCGTGTGTTTCATCGGAGCTGCTTGTTGGATGGTTGATTAGTTTTGGAAACCTCCTCTCCTCTCACTTTCCTGATGAACTTTTTCAAGTCAACACTTTGACACCCATTTCACTCCAGCTGGGTTGGCCAGCTGTGTGTGTGAGAAAGTAAGGAGAGTTTGAACTTCTCTCTCAAGCTCTTGTTTTACATTCTTTACACAATGACTGCATTTCTGTCAGTTTTCAAGTGAACATCCCAGACTGAATGTCTTCCAGGAGAGACTGTCTGGAAATGTGCACCATATTCCCACATTTAAACGATATTATGTCTCCCCCCTCTGTGATGGCCAGCGTTTATCGCGCCTTCAAGGGTGGCCATTCATCAGGTATTAAGATTTTTGATTCAGACAGCACATCATATTAACTGCTTCTTTTCGAGCACAACCCGAGTCTTAAAACCATTCATTTCAAGTCATAAAGTCCAACTTTGTGGAGCTTTATATCCAATGCATTGGTAAAAGTCATTTGTTTGGATCGATATCCAATAGTGGACAATAGAGACAAAGACTGTTTGAGATGACAGTTGTGTATTGTAGCCTGAGATGGACGACAGGCCTGTTAGTCACCAAGCAGGGAACTAAAACTTGCACTGCAGTATGGGTGATCAATATCCACCTCTCATCACCTCTCTCTGAACCAGCTGGTGAACTGAAGCACAAATTACATAGAAACAGAGGCTCTGAGCGGCCTGAGGCTGGGCCAAAATAGGCATGGATTTTTCACTTTATGTGTTTTCTCGGCTTTGTCAATCTCATTTGACAGTTTTTAGTGGAGAGAAGTCATTTTAGTTATGTGCTTTTTACACAAACACACACTCACACAAACTGTTATTTGTCAACCAGACACAGTTGCTCCTCCTGATGTCTTTCACTGCTGCAGTGCATTACAGGGCTTCATTGGATATTGGATATTGGAATGGGTTAGCAGGGAGAACATGCAAAAAAAAAAAAAGAAGAAGAAATAAAATGTAATGGTCAGGAATAAGACAAACAAACTGCTTATGTGGTGTCAGATGAAGTGTTTGTGCTTCGCCTGCAATACCCGCAGGAAAGATCAGGCAGATGCAACATGTCTGTGTAGATTCGTTATTGATTCACTATGTAATGGGTTGAACAGTAATTTGCAATAATTTAATTTAGTTTGTTATGACAGGACTCTGAGAATTCTCGTTTGGACTGTTAAATATATTTATACGTAATATAAATTTGTAGTGCCATTTAATTGTATTGCATTATCCTGAGAGGGATTCCTAATATTTAGTGTACAGTATTGACATAAATCAGGGTAGAAACACTTCTCAGTATGGTGCAATATAATTCAACAGCACTATGAACAAAAGGGCCGTTATGTTGAATCAACACCTCTTTAAAATAGTTTCAACAAACACTTTGCAACCTTATTAAAGCTGGATTGGTTGGTTGAAGGGTTAGACTATATCAGCTTGCTTCCAGTGTTTCATTGATGCTCTGTCATGCCATTACTCATACATTTTAAGGCTGCAGCATTTCACTGAGGACACTGACGTTTTAATCACTCATGGTCTTTCTCCATCTCTCTTCGGGTGCAGGGTCATCGAGAGTCTCTGCCTGGGGTCCACCAGATTGTGCGGCGGCGTTTCTCTGGGCCACTGCTGCTACCTCCTCTGTGGAGGAGACACTCCTGCCAGGAGCACCCATGTGACACCCGGTGGGCGTCAGCAGGGCACTCTCTGCCGCTGGACCGACTGGAAGTGCTGTACAGCCGGGCACTGGCCAGTCATGATGAGCACAGGTCAGTGACTCACCCACTGTCTTTCATTCTGTCTTTCTTTCTTCTATTTTTCTTTCTCAGCTCATTAGCTCTGAGTCTCTGTCTTGTATGTTGTTGTATGAGTTGGGTTGAGTCCAGCTGGACACTGAGGAAACAGCAGGGTTTCTGTCTGAAGAATCTGAAGCTTTCTGAGTGACAGTGGAGAACAGGTCTGCACACACACACACACACACACACACACACACACACACACACACACACACACACATGCACAAGCGGACACACAGGAAGAAGGGTGGAATGTGGTTTGTGGTTTCAGGTGATACTGAAAGGCCTCTTCCTGACACCAAATGCCTGGTAATTGCAGTAACAGGAAAAGTCATAGGTGCACGCACGCGTGTGCGTGTGTGTGTGCGCGCGCGCTTGCCTTTCCCTGACGTCTACGTTACTCGATCTCTTCTTTCTCAGTTTGCATACTCACACTCAAACATTCAGAAACATTGTGTATGTGTCTGCTGTTTAGACATTAATGATAGATGGACTCTATAACGTAATAATCATATTTTTTTAATGACAAAGGAATATGCCCATATTTTTTCTTAAGACTGATAAACACAAGTGGGTCTGGTGACATCCAGTAATTTGCAGTCTGTTGCTTTCCTGCCGTGCTAATAAAGCTGAATTTATTTGAAAGTATGGCATGCAGCCAAGTCTACCAGGAATTAATGACAGAAGTGTAGGCTACCCACTGAATTAAATTTACAGTAACCTGTTAAATAATTTACCATAATTTTAATCAAAACTGGCCTAAATGATTAAATACTCAGCATAACTACAGTTTTTGTCTTATAGTTAAATGCTAATTTGCCAATTTTTTTGCCCAAATAAAGTCTAATTTCCACAGATTATGTGCATAAATTACAATTAGGGCTGCAAATAATGATTATTTTTATTTTTGAGTTATTTTATGATTAATCAAGTTGTGTGTACGAGTCTGCCCTTCAGTGCATGACAGAAATATTAAAATGATCTCCATTATCAGCCCTGAATGGTCGTACAGCATGACTTGTGAGAGGTGCTATCCACATCCCTGTAGCCATTAAGCCCTTAGTGTTATGACACTATTTGAAATCAATTATACAGGTTTACAAGGCCACAAACTAGCCAATAGGCTTTAACATAAATGGAAATCTGGATACTTGTGTGCAGACAGGTCCTACTGTTTAATGTTGTTTGATTTTTTTGTTTTAATACATTGACTCTGGACTCTATTGAAAATACTGAGGGGATAATCCTGGTGAAAAAGAGTATATATAGTTGGATTTCCCAGAGCCCAACTTGTCTGGTCCCAAACCCAAACCCAATAATATGGAATAGCAAATCCTGAAACTACAGTCAGCAAATATATAAGGTTTTCTTTAATAACTGACTTGAAAGATCAATAGAATATCAAAATGGTTGTCTATTAATGCCAGAAGAAAGACAACACAACCAGCTTGCAGATGAAGTACTGAATCTACATTTGTACATGTTCCTGTTGATTTTTGCTGAATACTGATGATTGGCAGTTGGCATAGATGAGAGAGAGAGAGAGAGAGAGAGAGAGAGAGAGAGAGAGAGAGAGAGAGAGAGAGAGAGAGAGAGAGAGAGAGAGCAATAAAAGGAGATAAACCGAGACTAGGTAAGCAGAGCAGAGGAGAAAGAAAGAACGGACAGAAAGAGAGAGATAAAGAGTGAAGGAGGGAGTGAGAGTTCATAATAACTTAGAGGCTGAGAGTCGTTTCAGCACTCCGGCTCGTGGACAGCAGCACCATGCTCCACTTTGCCGCGCGCTCCGCTTTTTTTCCGTTAACGGTTTGAAGCGCGTTTTCTTCCTCCCAGCGTTTTCCGCGTACGTTAACGTTCACGTTTAAAACGCGGTTGTAGAAATTCAGTGAAGCAGCTGAAGTAGAAAATGGAGTGTACCACGCTGAGCCGAGAGGGAGCAGGGCTCGCCAAGCCGCCCAAACATCTGTGGCGGCAGCCCAGGACTCACATCCGGATCAAACAGCGCTTCAACTCGGACACCGAGCGCTACCTGTGCCGCAACCGGACACTGGAGAAGCTGCGACCCGGGCTGAAAAAACCCCGCATGTCCTGGCCCTCCACGGTGAAACGGTAACCTCTTTCACCTGTGAAGTGTCTTAACTCACCACAGGTTCATCGGCTTCATTTTTCACTTAAACTAAGTTAGCTTTCTAAAGAAAAAGTCCCAAACTTCCAACGGGCTACCGAACCAACCGGAGCAATGATTGATGGCTGACAGTTTTATTAGGCAGCGCTGATAGATGGAGCTCACCGGGACTACTCCCAGTTTATTTGTCTCTCACGAGCACTGTTATCTTCGGTATGAATCAATGTGATTATTTATCAGCGTAGATAGAGAGAATAAACCAAAGCTATGGCAAATTCTGATAGACTGGTAAGATTTGATAAGTCTGCCACCACATAGTAAAAAATGGTCGTTTTAGTTTGGGCTTTGTACTTAATTTGCAACAACCACCACACTTAAAACTGTATAAATAACCACCGAACATTAGCGGTCTACCTCTGTACACCCAGATTAGGTGACATAAACTTCCAGGAGATGAACTGGAGCAGCAATAGACGACTGTCTCTGAGTTATTATTTTCATGTTTACCTACAAGATGTATCCTGGGTTATCAGTCTGTGCTGGCTGTTGTGATGAAGAATTCTCTGCCTCCTCTGTGTTGCTTGCTGCCAAGACCTTTAACCCTGCTGGCACAAAAATGCAGATGATGAATATCAGGGGATTAGTGAAGCACTGACTGTTAAGATACCAGGTAATTAATTATCAGATAGGCTGTAACAACGGAGTCCCACAATTATCAGGGATCTGCATACTCTCATAAATGTCATTATGCTGAATCACTGAATCCTCATGCAAGTTTGCTAAAATCTTATAGCTCTCCAGCTTTCTGTCCTGGTTTTTCTCTGGAAATGCAGCAAATTAGACCATAACAGCTGAGATTTCTCTCTATTTGAATGGAACACAATAGGAGGAATGATTGATTTCAGATGGTGAGGAATGTGTTCTCTGAAGCAAACGTTTAAAATGTGCGAACCACTCTTTTACAGTGGAGCACAGAGCTGCAACCAGTGATTATTTTCATTGTTAAATAATCTGCCCACTATTTTCTCAATTGATTAGTTGTCTGGTCCATAAAAAGTCAGACAATTTTGAAAAATGTTGATCAGTGTGTCCCAAAGATGATGCCCTCAAATGTCTTGTTTTGTCCACAACCCAAAGATATTAGGTTTACTGTCAAAGAGGAGCGGAAAATATTTACATTTAAGATGCTTGAATCAGAGAATTTACTTTTTTTCGTAAAGAAATACTCTAAATTATTAATCGATTATCAAAATAGTTGGCAAATAATTTAATAGTTGACAACTAATCAATTAATTGTTGCATATCTAGTGGAGTGCAAATCATATTAACCCTCATGTTCCCAATATTCTCCTTAAATGTTGCTTAAAATAGATTTCAAATCAGAGCAAACATGTTGGCATCATAGGCTATACAGTCTGTATCTGCCTGTGCTGCTGCATGTCACATGTTTAATGTCACAGTGAAATCAAAGGCATCAATTTTATATATATATTTTTTTTATTCCTGAACTAAGACATCCACTAGCACATTATAAATGCATTGTTCATCATTCTTTACACATGTCCCTGTTTGGTATCTGTGAAAACCTATTTGACACTTACACTTACTTGTCTGCACAATAAAATTTCCATTGTTGTATCGGCAAAAATGTCTGCGGTGTTGAAGAGCCATTCATTTTCACTGACTTCTTGGAGCCTTGGAGTGTTTGATATTGGCAGGATTAAAATCCCATGAAATAATGCACTGTGGTTAAGTGGTGTCTCTAGCTGAGGCTGGCTACCTGTGCCGGGCTTTATGTCGTACTCGTTGCACTTTAAGGGATGATGGAGGAGATGTGAGCCATGGTTTAGCTAACAGTAAACTGCTCTGTAAACCTCATCAGTCAGGCTGACGGAGGGCTCTGACTCCCTCTGCTTCAGAGTGTCATTCCTTACTCTTTCATACCCAAGCACTGCCAGAGAAGAGATTGATGGCTGCTGTTTGTGCCTCACCTGTTTTTGTGATATTTTGCAATTTTTAGTTTGACAAAACAGCCTTGCTTTTGGGATTTATTATTTTGGAAATGGGGGAAAGAGAAAGAAATAGATGAAAGGAGTAGAGATTTTACTCAGATTCAGTCTCTTTCCATCTTAACAAGTGAAACACTACCCATCTTCACGCTGTGAAGAACTTATTAACCGCAAACACTGACCCTCCACATTTGGACAGTGTCTCTGTGTTCCCTACAAGAAAGAGAAAAGGTTGAATACAAAAGATCACTGTGATCGGCTGCAGCAGAGTTGAAGAGCTATGAAAACCGCTGTCAGTTTAGTTCTGCTCTCTAGACACTGCTTGCTGTCAACATCCAATGCCATGACTCGTTGCACCTCAAAGGATTTTCACACACAAGCTGAAGTGCTGTTTTTGTCCCCTGATACTGCACCGAGAAGATCGTCACCAGATTGTAAAAGGAAGAGGATTCTGTTTACGTCTCGACACCAGTGAAGCATGGGCTCTGCAGTCTGGTGCTCTTTGTATTAAGACCCTGGCATTAACGTGTGTCTTGTACATTATTTGGTTTGTGCATTTAGTTATTTAAATGACCAGCGAGTATGATTTCAGGAGATTCATTAGCAGAGATTGAATATGATATTTAGAATTATGTTTTCATTAGCATTATGCATAATGAATTAACCTGCATTATGTTGACACTTGACACTATGTGTTTTAGGGTTACACCAGGAAATTTCTCCTTCACTTCATCTTGTAATTTATACATGCTTTAAAACAGAGAGTAAACACCTCACCTGTGGCTTGTTCCCAACAATTGTTTTTCGTCGTCCAATGTGTGTTTACCATCCTCATCTGCGACTGACTTGGCAGATCTTAAATGCATCTTTGGTTCACGCATGTGAGAGAGTTTTTTTTCGTTGGTCTTTCTGCCTTATTTTTAACTAGTGAAGTGTAGAGAGGCAGGAAACACAGGGGGAGACAGGGGTTTGCGTGAAACAGAGGTTGAATTGAACCCTGGACATTGTGGTTATGTGGTTTGAGCCTTAAACATCAGGCTGCCAGTGGCTTACATATTTTGTCTAGTTTTTTTTATTCCAACCTGGAATAATGCAGCACAATGCAACACTTTAAGTGTGTTTTGTTTCTTTTCTTTGTGTGTGTGTGTGTGTGTGTGTGTGTGTGTGTGTGTGTGTGTGTGTGTGTGTGTGTGTGTGAGTGACATTCTTGGATTTGCAAAGGTTATGTCTTTGACAAGAAAAAATGCCAATTAGCCTACAACACTGTGTATCTGTTCTCTGCATTTAACCTTTTGTAGGAGGGACAAAGGTCTGATACATTTCTGTTTCACACAGCTGCAATGCAAACAGTTACAATGAGAATAGATAAACACTTTGTTTTTGTCACACAGCATGCTTTCAGCTCTCATACAGTATATCTCTGCACTGTATCTTTGTCACCATTAACCCTCTGGAATAATTGTCATCAACCCCCAGCAGTTCATAATAATTAACAAACACTTATGCTGTTATGTCATTCGTTTCTGTGACTGTATGTGTCACTGAAAGTAAATTTTCCTTTGTTTGAATGTCTGCACACAGGTCATACACAAAGCATTTTTTGTTGCTTTAAATTTGTAGATGTATGACTTCAGGACTGGGTTTTTTTCACACTGATGTGGGTCACTTCATAACATGAATGTAAACAGTCCAGATAAAAGATCAGATCTGGCCAAAACATTTAAATGGAGAGTTAAAGTTTGAAATGAGCACAGCCTAAACCCACTTTATTTTAGCATGGTAAGGTAAAAGATGACAAGGTAGAGATGGAGCAAAAGCTTCTCAGTATTTGCTCTTTAGATTGAAATTGCAGTATAAAAATGGATGCAAGCTGCATCCGTGAGGGTCCCAGTCTCATCCAGAAGTGATGTAAACATAATGAAGTTGATAAAGATTCAATAATATTCAATATAAAGAATGTTCTCAATACAGCCACATCAATTTGATTAGGTGTGTGTGTGTGTGTGTGTGTGTGTGTGTGTGTGTGTGTGTGTGTGTGTGTGTGTGTGTGTGTATATATATATATACACACACACATACATATATATGATGCAGTATGTGTGTGTTGGCATGTGTCTGTGTGTCACTGCGTCTAAACAAATTCTCAATAGAATTGCAAATAGATGGTCTGAATTCACTGACATCCTTCTCTGTTCAATGAGCATTAAAACCTGCTGTCATGGTACCTTGGCTGCGCTGACAAGGCTTTCCCTCACTGTCATCACGTTACCTTGACTATATTGCTTCAGTTATCTCCCGACAGTTTCTTGAATCCTGCCAGTGTGAATGCCGTCTGCGCTGACTATCAAACAGTAAATGATGACGGTGGAAATACAAACAGGTTGAGCTGTAGGTAGGAGTAAAAGCAATGACTCAGCCAGCTTTATAGCCACCTCTGGCACTGCCTTTATTCTTCACAGAATACATCTTTCCTTTTTGTCCCAGAATAATTCTGATTGTGCATCATTCCAGATGACTCAGATCAGTTTTAAATATAAAACACCCTCAATACAGGTGGGGCGATGATTTATGAGGCCCAATATAAAACATGAATGGTTATGAAGCCACCTCTGTTTTATGTCATTGCATGGTTATTATGATACCTGGTTATGGCCAGCATACATGATGGAGGAAAAGATGTCTTTGTTACCAAAGACATGCAATCCTTATCTTAAACTGTTATTTTCTTCGAATTGATACTGTAGCAATTCTTTCTGAGCATAAGCCAAAATGTTGACATTTATTTCAAAATTAGCTGTATAATATGACCTGAGTCAGTATACCACAGATCCACTGTCCATATTTGGAGGAAGGTGGGGTGGTTGGAAGGGTCAAGCACAAGACTTTCACACATGAGACTGGGGTTTGTGTCCCATGTGATACCAAAAGTGAAGGTTGATATCTTTTGTGAATGAAGTAACATAATGTAACTTAATGCACATAAGTAACATAAGTAATATACTTATAGTAAGCCAAACCATGGTCTTTTCTAAAACATACCCAAGTAGTTTTAGCACATAGACTTGATCGTAGAATCCTGCATGTTGAAAAATGATGCTAATGGGTTACCCAGTGCCTTAAAAAGAGAGGCCAAGGGGTCCTGACCAAGTGCCCATGTGAGTGAGAATGTGTTGGATTAATCAGTCATTATACTCATTAGTTGAAGCATGGTAGCTCTCAGGATAGGAAAGTTATTGTTACATAACTTTAGGAATTGAGATGTACGATATGAAATCAGTGCCATCACAACTCCAACTTCCTGTTCATGCCAGAATCTCACTGGAGGCATGTCGTGGAGATCAGTGTATCTGGGATCAAAGTTAATTTCTGTTACAAAATCAGGGCAATGAGCACCACTATAACTTGTGCATCTACCCAGAGACTCAGCCATTCACTCCAATGCTCTTGTCTTTTTATGGATTTTATTTGATTTGTAGTACTTAAAAAGATTATTTTTTTGCTCTTGAGTTGATTGTTTGGCACTAGTGATGAACTTGCAACCCAAGTGCAGAGCACAGACAAGGCAGTGTTGGTAGGAGAAGACTTTGTTTATTGTAAATGAGCATCTGGATGAGGGGATGATGGTGGGGAAGGAGATCCAGCAACTGCAGCATGAGGGAGGATGATGGAGGAGTGTGGCTGGGCATGAGTGTGAAGGGAATGAAGGGGAAGTGTGGCTAGCAGGGACAGTGCAGAACCTTGGAGACAAAGTCACTGAGACAAAACTTGATTGGCCTTGAATGGTCACTATTGCAAATTGTGACATAACAATCTGACAAAGAGTGGTTTAGGAGCTGGGGTAGATATAAGCAAGCTGATGAACTGATGAGAGGCAGGTGTGCAGACTGGGAGGGATGATGTGCTGATTGCAGACATGTGTATGATGAGCAAAGCCAGGAGCCAGAAGAACGAGGAAAGATCACACCCACGCCAAAAGACACATCATGAACAAAGAGAGAGTCAGACAGGGGAGCAAAGGGAAACACAAGGAAATATTCTGAGGGTGGGAACACGGCCGTGACAGGCATCCATTTCCGAATGCTAATATGTAATCCTGAGGCACACTGACAGGCACTTAAATGTCACAGTGTTTGTTGGCAAAGTGAACAGGGCAAATGCACACCAGAAAATAAATTGTCTTTCAGGAGTGGGTATAAGCTGAAGGCTACTCTCCAGGCTAAATTGTAATGAATTATCAAGTAGAGATTTAGCATCTTGCTCAAGGACGATACAGCACACGTGTTGGCTCGCAAAAGAGATGAACTGGTGGCCTTTCAGCTACAGGTTGTTCTCATGCTGTTAGGTCTGGAGTGTCTTCATACATTCCAAGTGGCTGCACTCCCAGGCCCTGAGTAGTGAGAAAGAAAACTGTGATCTGGCCCAATGGTCAACTTCAAACAGGAACGGACTGCTTCGAAAGCACTTCTAATGTGGGGATGGTGAAAAATTACACCCGTTGCTATGGAGCCCATCTGTTTTCCAGGGATAATGGCATAAAGGGTTCCCTACTAGGATATCAGTGGAGGGGAGAGCAGCCATCGAGACGGAAAAACTGAATGTTATTTAACCAACCTCACATTAACAAAAGATTCAAAAGCAGGTAGTTCACTGAGGGAGGGTTAGTGAAAGCTAATGTAGAAGTGTTGAAAGCATATACCTGCATGAGCTGACCTGCAGATGTCAGTGGATGTTGCTTTTATCATGTTGCATTAATTAATAGAGACTATTTAATACCACTGCAACCAATGCACAGGAAATTGTGATTGAATATGGGTTTTCCCCTCCTTATAGTTTCATGTCACAATGCTTTTGCTCATAGTCCTGGTGCTCCTTTTGACGGGTCTGACAAAGAGTTAGTGGTGATTGGAAAGGTGAAGATGTGTGTCTAGTTGCCGGGACATTGATTTATTATTATTGTGATTTATTGAAAAGTTGACAGTAGAAGCACGAAGCAGCCTGCACCCTTCCTCCACACTGTCAGCCAAAGGCAATCCCAGTGGTCCAGGGAGGCACTATTCAGTCTCTGAGTTTGTTTTTCATCATGGCTGCTAGCCAGTAACAATTAGTCAGGACACTGGAGACTGCTTTCAGACAAATGGCAGGTGGAAGACAAGCTAAAAAAAACCTCAACACTTTTTGCAAACGGGCTCATGCAGTAGTAACAAGTAGCTTGAATAAAGTTTTCAGAATATATGGCTTTATGAAGGCTCCACCATATTAAAGGTCAACATTCAGTGTCTCTAAAGTTGACTATTAATTTAAAAAATGAAAATTTCCTTCATATTTCATATTTAATTGTTGCAGTTTGTGTCAAAGTACAGTATTTTTGCTTAATTGCACTAACCTATTATCAATTTTGTATACTGTACACACACACACATATACATACACTACACACATGTACAGTTCTGCCAAGAATACAGAGAGAATGAAACCAACAGCTCTCTGAATCACCAGGCCAAGATTTCAGACGTTCTTGTCTCCATGTGGCGATGGCAGATACGATTTACTTAAAATGGCACTATTGCATCAAAATGTCATAAGAGATCAAGGTGTACCTCCTGTTGTATTTGGCCATGAAAATATAATTTTTCATTGAATTCCTTCAAAACGATTTTTTCAATGCGTAATGAATGTAACGTATCCCCTAGAGAAGAGAGCACGGCAGAGACTTTGTTTCTCATTTCGTCAATTTGTCTTTGCTGACGACAGATGAGGTTTAATTATTTCCCTAGAAAAACAGGCAGGTACTCAAACACGCAAAGGTGCACACAAACACAGCAGATAATAGATAAGAATGTGGATATTTATCTCATGTCTCTGTGTTAGGCATGGAGTCGGAGCCAAGAGGTGATTAACTCAGCTTAGCTTAAAGGCTAGAAGCAGGGGGAACACCTTCCTTGGACTGTATTCAATCTGTACACAAACATAAATGTAAAAATGTAAAACTCACACATTATTTTGATGTGATGTCTGGATCACTGCTTTTCAGGCCAGTGGTCACTGCAGAGTTTAATTTAGTGTGTTAGCTAAGCTAAAACATTCTGTTTGGACTTCTGAGCGCCATGACTCCAGCAAAAGTGATATGACAGATGATGAATGTGCAGCCATTTTTTCCGTATGTTTTATTACAAATGAGCCTTCCACAATTTCATTTTATGCACAAGAACTTTCAGCCTGATGCATAGTACATAATAAAATAGCTGAAAACTAGACACATCACTGCAGTAAAAGCACATCCATTTGCTGTTTGTTGCTTTCTTGCTCTCTGTGCATTTGCCTGTGGCTGACGGTAAGACTCATGCAGAACTGACAGTGTTTACTTATTTCCCAGGCAGACCAGTCGCCTGTGGCAGAAATAGGTCAGGAGTTTATTGGAAGCTGCTGTTGCCGCCTGCTTGATAAACTTGTTTGTTGATTTAACTCAGGATATGATGTTAAATGGTGCTTTAGAATACATTAGTCACTGCCTTCGTCCCTGCAAAAGAACAATAAATGACACTCCGGTGCTCAGCACGGGTGTGGCTTTGATATGAATCATCAAACAGATCTGAATATTTAAAGATTGGAACTTAAATTATCATAAAACAATATACTGCACAAATATATGTAGCAACATGATACAGTTACAATCAAAATTATTCAACCCCCATTGCATATTAGGCTTAATATAGCTGTTTGCAATAAACAAAGAAGACAAGAACAGTTGAAAAAAAATAATAAAACTAATATCACCATGGTTTTTATCCGAATTCAACTCAAAATACTACTTTTAATCACTACTGCAGTCTCAAAATTTTTCAACCCTCTGTCTCAAGCACACCTGATGCAACTAATCAAAATTACCCAACCCCCTGTTTCAAGCACTCTTAGTGCACCTAATCAAGGGCTTCATTAGTTCAGGTGTGCTTGATATGGAACACATAAATACCTGGACTGGCTACGAGTTTGTTGAGATTGACGCTTGATTGCATGTTAGAACTATGGCTAAGTCAAAAGAATTGTCTAAAAAGTTCAGAGAAGAGATCATTGCCTTGCACAAATTCTGAATGTTCCGAGAGATTTAGACCCTGTTTACACTTAGGAAAAGCGCATATGTTTTCATGCGGTTTGGCCTCTTGTTTACAAGCAAACAGAGTTTTTTTTTTCATGGAAAACGATCATTTTTAAAAACTCCGGCCAAAGTGGAGATTTCTGAAAACGCCAGCTATTTGTCGGCGTGTAAACTGGGTTAAATGGCGTTTTAGGTTCCGAAACGTTACAACATGCAACTGAATACTTAACGTCATGTGAGCGACCTATGTTTACACTCGCGCCCATAGGTTTGGCATAGTTATGATGCGCTCGACGGCGTTTTTATCTGGGCTCTTGTAAACGACAACATTTTTGAAAACGATGTTGTGTGCACCATGTTATTTTTGAAAACGGAGGGGCCAAAATATCCGTTTTCCAAAATACCCTGCTACGTGTAAACTTAGGCACAGTTGGAAGCATTGTTCGCAAGTTCAAAGTTAAAGGACATGGCAGAAAGAGGAAACTATCAGCAGCTGCCATCAGATTCCTGAGGAGGCAAGTGGTCAAAACCCTCGAGTGACTGCAAAACACCTGCAGCAAGACTTGGTGGCAGCAGGCACTGAGGTTTCAGTTTGCACAGTAAGACGCATACTAAACACTGAAGGGCTCCATGCCCAGACTCCAAGACATACACCACTACTGACCCAAAAGCACAAGAAAAGTTGGCTCCAATATGCTCAAAACCATATAAATAAGCCACAGAAGTTTTGGAATTCTATTCTGTGGAGCAATTAAACAAAACTGGAACTTTTCGGGCCTATCTAACAGTGGTATGTCTGCCTACCGTGAAGCATGGCAGTGGCTCAGTGATGCTCTGGGGCTGCTTTGCTGCCTCTGGCATGGAAACCTGCAGCGTGTGGAGGGCATGATGGATTCAGTCAAGTATCAGGAAATCTTAGGAAAAAAACGTTATGCTGTCTGTGAGGAAGCTGAAGCTTGGGCGTCATTGGACCTTTCAGCAGGACAGTGGTCCCAAGCATACCTCAAAGTCCACCAAGGCTTGGTTTCAGAAGAAGAAATGGAAGATTCTAGAGTGGCCGTCACAGTTGCCTGACTTGAACCCTATAGAAAATGGTGGGATTTGAAGTAGGCAGTTGCAAAACGCACACCCAAGAATATTACTGAACTGGAGGCCATTGCCCATGAGGAATGGGCTAAGATCCCTCAGGAACATTGTCAGAAGCTGGTGTCTGGCTATGCATCACGTTTGCAGCAGGTCAACAGCAAAAGGGTGCTCTACAAAGTATTGAAGATACTTATCATGAAGGGATCGAATAATTTTGAGACTGCAGTAGTCATTAAAAGTAGCATTTTGTGTTCATTTTTTGAATGTTGCATTTTTGAATTCATTTTGTGTTGAATTTGGATCAAAACCCTTGTAATACTGTATTTAATTTGATTTGGGAAGTTTGAAAATGATGGACGATAAAGGAACACATTCTGCATATATCATACTGTCAAAGGATAACACAACAAATTGTTCCCTGAAACCCTCATTTTTTCATTGTAACCCTAACCCTTTATTCATCAAGTCCACTGACAATCCTTGAAGACATGGGGCCCCATCTCAAACTGTAAAAGTAATTTTCCCTTGTGATCGCACAGTTTGTGTAATCGCACAATCAGACTGCATAATATCAACCCTTTCAGTCTGTAACAATTAATTATGAACACCAGATAAACAAGAAATTTGATATATTAATAAGACAACAGAGGTTATCTGTGACATGCTGAATTTCTTTTATTATCTCTCCAGTGGCATCCCACACACCAGAAAGAAAGCCATTTATATCCAAATGGCACAAGTGTCTTAGCATCACTATCGCCTCACAGCAAGGTCGCCGTGGACTTTGCACACTCTCCCTGTCCCGTTTCATACCAAAATTCATGTCTTTGTCCATTATGTAAGAGGCTTCACCAACACACTGTCATCTAGCTGGAGCTGGTTCCTGGCTGCTATACTGTGGCATTCACTGCCTCTACATCAAATGGGTAGGTCAAAGGATTAAAGGGCATTAAGGAGTGTAATTTGTTAAACCTAGCCTGTACTAAACCTAGCCTGTACTTTGCATCTGCAGCAGAGTGGGTTTTGGGGTAACGTGCCATGTATGTATTTCTGAGTAGCAAGCAATCACAACAGAAAATATGGCTTCTTGTCCATCTGGCAGCAACAGCAATAGCCTGGTGAGCACTGCAGGAGATGAGTAAAGCACTTCTTGTCCATGTATAAACAATGCCCACTGATTCAGTCAAGGCATAACAGATGAGAGAAATGAATGCATTTGCTCTGGGTAAACCTTGATGAATTACCGAACAGTTCTCAGTGAATAGAAGAGAGATTTGTATCCGTGCCCTTGCACTGACCTCGCTCTTGTCAGAGGCTGAAGTATGAGTCTTATTTCATTTGTGTGTGGTAGGTCAGAGGGAAAATTACACTTTGTTCTTGTTGAGACAGATTTTCTGGATGAAATGGATTTCATTATCATGCAGTGATCGCCTTAGAATTTCACATCAGGTCTATGTGTCTGTTTGTCTTGTAGCTGTGGCTACATACAGAATACCCCCGACAGTCCCATACACAGCATACAGTAAGAACCATGAAGGTAACAGTATTGTACACTTTCAAGACAATTCATACATCACCAACTTCTCAAACAACAGACAGTACTCCTTAATCACATCAACTTGCGGGGTGGTGGGTTACAGTGAAATGAGGGGTATTGGAGGAGAAGCCAGTTGCGGCAAGTATTGGCAAAGTTTCACTATTTTCAAAATGGGATTTTTTTTCAGATTGAAAACTTCTGAAACAGAGATGTGTTTTTAGGGGCTCAATCAAATCCAAGAAACAACGCCTTTAGAACAGGACCTTGTAAATTATGCATAGGTTATGGTGCAGGCTTACAGGCCTTTTCAGGTGAAAGATTCTGAACCTGGTTTGAAATTAACTCATGGAAAACCTAATGAATGAACCCAAAACAGACCCAAGTATGATCCAAAATGCAGTCGAACCACCAGACCCAAAATAAGGACCGAACACCAATAATGGCAACAGTTTAATGTAGTTTACCTGTAGTATTTTACCTGCAGTGATTACAATATTACACACCATGTGATCAGAGCTTGTAGATAGTTTGCTTGAATATGCTCAGGTAGCAGACAGGTAGCTGCTGTGGACAACTACAAAATTTTGCCTTTAATTTGAATTGCAGGGGTGCATTTACACAGTATCTATTTGTTGCATGCCTAAAGACAGTCACTTATACAGTCTACAGCGTACTGTGCTCACAGAAAGAAGACTATGCAATCACTATTGGCAGCAATGTCTGGTACTGTGAGCCACCTCAGCTGTTTATTCAAATGCAGCTGTTTTGAAGAGGCTTGCTGCTTCACGGCCTGATTGCTTGTTAGCAACATCTTAGTCACCTTCATCCCTTGCCATGCCCCCCTCCTTGCCACCTCACACAGAAACAATAAATCTGCAATAGCTGTAATTGCTTTAGTTTGACCGGTAATATGAGAAGCAAACACAACAGATCTGTTCCAGAAGTAAACAGGAGGCATAATGACTCTGATTCATCACATCGATGTAGATCTGTTGGTGTGTTGAGACAAAGAGGCAATGGGATAAATCTCTCTGTTTAAGCAGGAAGGCCTGGCCATGTTGCAGGGAAACATTAACAAGCAGTTGTCTCCCTGTCCCTGTTACAAACATGATACTGTTACAAACATGATACTGTTACAGCAAGTTAATCATCATCATATCATAGCCAAATTAACTGGGATACATCAGTGTGTCGGAAACAAAAGAGATTGTGGTGGAGACAGTAAACTGCCTCCCTTCTGACTTTGTTTTTGCAATGTCATGTAAACACATTGTATTTTAATATGAAATTAGCAAATTCAGCAGAATGTTGAATAGTTTGGTTTAATCTAGTCAAATCAGCTTAATCAGTAGCAGTCTTTTCAAATCAAGGGGTCATGAATTCGTTTGTGAAATACTATATTAATACTAAACTAGTGACTTTGTGTTGTGGCTAAACTATACATAACTAACTAACTATACATAACTATACATAGTATAAAGTGACAAAAAATGTCAAAGATGTTACTTTGTACGTAATAACTTGTGTTTTTAGTCCATTATGAAGAAGTTCTCACTGCAATATCTAAAAGACTAAAACAAAGTGGATGGTGCTCTCCGATCTTATTCAAGGTTCAGTTCTGGCTCACAGAAAATTGAATGGAGTTCAGAAGCGTTTATGGTGTCGCACAAAGTGCTGAAATAAGATGAGGCTGCTGCATGCTGCTTTATTCCAAAAACTTAATGTGACACACCTAAGGGCTGTGTTACATGTTGCACAATGTTCAGCCGATTTTTGTTCAAAAATTCACTGCAGGTCTGTGATGCTTGCGCTGCACTAACAGCAGTCACATTGACACCCTCTGCCTCAAGAGATTGTTATAATTTGATTAAAGTAATCATTTGTGTTTTCATTTATTCCTAACATAATTAAAGCTGCATGAGGCAAGATTTGTACGTTACATGCACCCACTTAAACAGCCTGAATCACAAGCTGGTGCTGTAAAGAGACGGCAGGGCCATGTCCCAGTTGAGATGGTGTTGATCAGACCTGATCAAATTTCAGCATGACATGTGGAGACACTGGGACATCTCCTATACATGCAGAAGGAGATTTAAGAGCAAAATACAAATTCAGATTTTACTAACTGAGGACCTTGGTATGCATTACAATCAACAGTTGCAGTTTTTACCCACTGTCTTCACTCTTAAAGAAATGTAGGCCTTTGGAGTCCACATTTACTCAAGTGAGTTTAGCAGACAGTGATTTCAGGTTCAGAATTTTTGAGCAGAGCCCAGAAGCAGCTGAACTTGAGAGAGTCACTGGCTTTGAGACAAACAGGATCAGGACATCATGAGCTCTAATAGCTCCGGTAGCTAATGGAGCATATGACTCCAGTTTGTAACCTTTTAGGTAATGGCTGCTGGCCTCCTCTTAATTTTCTCTGATTTACACTTTCAAGTTTTTAGGTGTGACACTGCACACATTCACACTCCACACACACACTTGGCTGAAATCCCCATGGCAGACCAACGCTCTCAGTTATTAGGTGAACCTGGACACAAAAAACATTTTTAACACTGAGCCACAAAGAAGGACACCTACACGGCACAAATCTTGATTTCTGAACTCATGACACTTGTTCAAATCACAAAGCTTGTGATGGATGTGTTCCTTTTGGCAATGGCAGCGGGCAGCATGTTAAGTAGTGGCAAAGGCAGGAAAAACTGCGTAACTGCGGTGCCAACAGCCGGTATGTTGAATCCATGGTTGAATATCTATCTCATGATGAGCAAACAGTGGTAGGTGGTGTGGTAGAAGCTGTGGTTATGCTCCTTGTTGATCGGTATCACACGTGTTGATTAAATGTGGAGGATGCCGTTGTGAAACTGCATGGGAAATGCTGATATTTCAGCGAGATTGCAAGTTTATTTAAAGCAGCATTAGGAGCTTCTGACTAAAACCAGCCAGCTATCTGAAAGCCACATGCCTTACAGTCATGAACAACAACCTAATATGAACCTAACACCTGGACAGCTAACTTTGCGATTGCATACTGACAAACAATGAAAAAGCTGTTACAGGGGGAGAAATGTTTCCATTTTGCTGCAAAATGGCCAAGTACAGTTGCTTTTTTTTTATGTAGATAAAATCTGCCACAACATACCATTAATGAATAAATCCCCTGGCCTACAAATCATCTTGTCCAGATGTAAGGGAACACGCTAGTTTGTTACAGACCCCAGCAAAAAGCACAGAGTCATTATTCTTTATATATTTTTGCACTCACTATGGTGCACCTAAGAATATTCCACAATGCAATGGAAAAAAGTCATGTTCATGGCATGTGCATGCTCCACATTTTATAGATGGAGTTGTGTGATTGTGTGAACATCCATGTGTACTGACACAAATGCTGATCTCAATTCTCTGCTCACTATTGAGCATTCAGTTTTTTTATAAAGGGAGCAGGCCTCATTTGAAACATTATTCAGGCCACAGTTGCGTTGGCGTGTGTTTTCCATTCTCTGTTATTGTTGTTTAAACATAACATTTTGTTTTCTTGATTCAGGCCAGGAGGTTCCATTTTGTATGATGAAATTGATTTAGAGGGAAAACCATGCCTGTACAGCATAAACAGACACATCGCTGAGCGGGTTTTACGTCTCACAGTGGGCTGTATGATTATCTCCAGCCATCACAGGGTGGTCAGGGTGAGCATGCAGAGCTCTGTCTGTTTCAGTTGTTACAACTCGGCATTTCCAAGTAAATCATTATTCAGGAGGAATGTCATTTGAGTTTCAGAATACAAGACAGACAAAGATCTGCGTCATGGCACTGATTACGTTGCTGAAAGCTGCTAAATCTTTTTTTCTTCGGTAAAGTGAAGCTCACACATGAATTTCATACATAATTCAGTTCATTTGGAGTGTCTGCTGTCTTTTGATTGTGACTGTGTGATTGCAGTGAACTGGACAAATCTGACTTCATCAGCAGCATATTTTGGCCATTAAAACAGCTGTGTTAGTTAGCCTGTGTGGTAGGATTGAAATTAAATTTTGACCTTTTTTTTTAATTAAAACCAACTGAAAACGACAAGAAAGAAAGACTCTGTATCCATTGGGAACTGAGATGAAGGAAAGTGTTAACACCCTTTACAGCAATGTTTCCAGTGCCTCTGTAATGGTTTGAATGTGGACTACAGATAGGGCTAATATATTAGTTTCATACCATTTCCCAAATAAGATTAATGTAGAAACCTTTTCCTATTAATGTTCCAGATGTCAAGTGAAGAAAAATGGCACAAGCCTCAAATGTCATGGTCTTTCTTTACTTTCAAGGGAGAGAAGTTGCACATGGAATATAAATTGTTCTCCCATGAGGCGAAGAACCTCCTAATATTCTGACCTTTTGGTGACAGTCAGCCTCATAGTCTCACCCAGCGTCTTCATCTAGAAGAGAAGACTTAAGTGTGACCTTCTGCTTGAAACATTATCAATGAACCAGCCTCCTTAGGACTGTCAAAACGTTTGCTCATCCATGAGTTCCCCTTTGTTTTGGATTAGCTCTTCCTCCCTGCATGTCTTGTGAACGGACCATTACTATGAATAATACAGAGAGCATATCATACTGTTCATGAAAGACAGTGTTGGTACTGAAAATATAGTAAATATATATGAAATTTGATAGATGTGAAAACATCACTTATGATGTTGAAGATGTCAGCGCAGCACACTCAAAGTAAGCTGCCTCAGCTATTACTCGGTAATCTTTTGATTTCCTTGTTGTTAGATCCTGGCACCTCCAATGATGCCAGGATATTATGAGTCATATGTCTTCTCTTTTTTTCAGTTTCTCCACATACAGCTTTCTCCATGTTCCCCAGATTTATGCTGGTCCCTCCTTCTGTTCTGTCTTCACAGCTACTTCAGTATAATGGCGAGGAGAAGACAAACTGTATTTTTTAAGAAAGAGACATTTCATCCTGTCTGCTGCGCATTTGTAAGATAAATGCTATGCTGCAATCCCTTGAAAACTTTCCCAGTTACCTTGAAGTTTGACCTCCTGTCAGTACTGCTGATGAGCAAACGCGTTGTGTAAATGAAGCAGTGCAATGTAATGGTAACAAGCAGATTGGACATGTGTAAATGAAGAGTCCTCAGCTTTAGTAACACATTCTGGTGCCACTTTCCTCACCATCCGGTGTTGAAACATTGTACCTCCCAGCAGTGAAGAACATATGTAGTTTCTAATTAAAGTCAGTGCCCCAAAGTGGTCTCAATTATGATAGAAGTACAGTAAATCTAACAGAATTGAAGTCAGCAGAAAAAAAGAAAAAAGAAAAAAAAACAAATTATGGCCTGCTTCTCAGGTGTATGACAAAAAATGCTTTGACAATGAACATATTCTCTTCTTTTTGTTATTTAATCAATCTGAAATAAATGTTTGACTATTGTGACTGAAGGTTACCTTTTTCATCCACATTTAAAAAGAGTTTTACAGTCTAAGGTATACACACAATGAATCTGCTAATTGCACAGAGAATAGCCATTGATTGAGTAATTTCTCTGTAGGATATGTGACAGATAGACAAAAACACAAACCTTTAAACATTTAATATATATATACATTGAAATCCCTCTCTGAGTAAACATGTGAAATCTCAGAAATGACCACAGGAAAATTCGAATGTGCCTGCTGTGCCACTGAATCCATCCTCATGCCAAGATTAAGGATGAGGTAATCAAAGCATTGTGAACATTATCCATGAAGATGTTTTCAGTGCAGACTGTCCTTGTTCTTTTGGAGCCCTGCCTGTCTTTTCTCACCAGGTGATGTGTTTTGATGGAGCCACGTGTCACTACAGCTGAGTGGAGCTGTATCGCTGCCTGAGGGCTTTGGAGATTGTAGTGGGAAGTCAGTCTCCTATCAGTGATTCACAGATGGATATCGTGACTGCCATGAAAAAGAGAGGAGCAGCAATGTGAATGTGTGATGTAAAATGAGATAGGTTAGGAAAGAGACAGATAAGAGGAAAGACACCAACCAATTTGCTTAATGAGGCAACAAAACATTACATTTACAAGTTGTATAGCTTTGCAGAAAAAACATTTTTACACTCTTAGCACTGAGAACTGCTGAGAGGCTGACGGAGTGTCAGGACAGGGGGTGTTAACATGGGTGTCATTGTCATTTCGTATTGCAATAATATTCAGAAATTTAACTTGAACATTGCAAGTTATCTAATGCCTCTTTTAGAAGACAGCCTGACAAAGATCACCAAGATCCTGTTGACAAGGACACAACTACATGATGCTGCACATTCAGTGGTTGATTTGTTTAACCTTTACAAATGACAGCAAAATGGCCTGAGTGTGCCACAAAAACATTTCACTGTTCATGATTTTCATCTTTTCTCCAGGACATTTTGTTTTCAAATTTTCAGTTGCACTGAAATATGATATGTCTGATTACAATCCCTCCTATGCTAGCTCCCTGCTCCAGACACATAAATCAGAAACTGTTTTCTTTTGGTAATCAAATCACATCCTGTATGCACTGTGTTTTCCTCAAAGCCACTGTTACAATTGACTTTTGCCCTTTGGGGGTTTAAACTGTGTGTCCACGGAGTGTTTGCTGATAAAACCAAAGCGGTAACAGTTTCTTACAAAACAAACTCTGCAGAGCAAACTAAGTGCCATATGGGCTTCTGCCCCTGTTTGCTGCATTTGTTCTGATCTTTTCTTTCAGCAGCAGATTGAGCCATATGGAGTTAAAATACATATCCACCTTCAGATTCCCTCAGAAATGTACTTCTTTTTTACTACAAACCCTTTGCAAAGGCGTTCCTCAAGGAATCCTTTTGGGTCCTCTTATTATTTAAGTACAATAAACTTGTTAGACGTTATAGAAGCCCTTTCAGTATTTATAGATGAAGATATAATCAATGACATGATGAAAATAGTTTTATTCATCACGTGTTTCAGTATCACCTGGACAATTATCTTCAGATCTACAGTGTTTAACTACACAAGCTGTGTGGCTGCAGCCCCGGCGCATGCAAGGTCTCCAAGCGGAGGTAGAGCCTCAGCAGATGTCCTGTTTGAATAACAACCCACTGTTTGCCATTGAGGGGCTCCCAGTTGCCTAGGAGATGCAGCAGACCCTGACAGACAGCTCGATCTGATGCCGTGTGATGAAAGATGTGATGGTTGAGTCTTTTTCTAGCTGACAGTCTGGCCCAGGCATTCATCATCAGAGTCACCTCACTTTACCCCAAAGTTAAGGTCAGATAAACAGGTAGAAGAGCAAGACACAGCCTTTGTTGTAATATACACAAGTTGGGTCAAATATCGACCGGTCCAGGGTGTACCCCACCTCTCGCCCGTTGACAGCTGGGATAGGCTCCAGATGATAACCGCTAAGACAACAAAGCTGACAGCCTGCCAACAAGGTTTCACAAGACATATGGACAGTCCTTATAAGTGATGGATTTGTGTCATGTTGTGGACTATTGTTAGTTGAGAAGTGCTGCACTTCAGGCTTATAGCTCAGATTAGTTGCGCTTGGCTCCCAGAAGTGACTGAAGATATGTACTTATGTGGAAACCTTTGTGATGCTGATGGGCAGGAATGTTACTGTAGTTTTTTTCTTTAAATGTTTTTAATATTGTCCTTGTGTTGAGAAGCGTAATGCAAATCCTTTACTGAAGGCAGGTTTAATGAGGTTTGGGAGAACAAAATCCTACAGTGCTCTTATTGATCAGTTTGTCAATTATTCGGTTAATCACAAAAATATCTGCCAGAGGCCCAAGGTCACTATCCAAATGCTTGTTTTGTCCAACTACCATTATAAAACCAAGATATAATCAATTTAAAATGATATAAAACATAGAAAAGCCACCACTTCTCACACAGTGTTTAATATATTTCACCAATGAATATTTTTGCCTGATAAATCACTTTAATGATTAGTCATTTAGCAAAATTGTTCTGAATTATTTTGTTCATCGACTAACTGATGAATCAACTGAATTTTTCAGGAGGGTTTTGTTTATATCACCACCAACACTAAACATTCAGCACCGTGTTTTTTGCTGGTATGTCATTATCTTTAGCATCATAATTGCCTCCCAACACAGAGCGCCGGCTGCAAAATATGATGAATGAGTCATTTTGAATAATTAGGAACCTTAAGCAACAACTGTCCTAAATTAATGAATGACTCATCCTGAATTTGAATATATTTAGTACAATATTTATATTTAACAAAAATAAATCTTCCAAAAATAATGAATTGAAGGTATGAAAGACAAAAAAAAGACCATCTTGGTCTGCTGTGAGAAATGTGTTCTATAAAGGTTTCTAGAATGTGTTAAGTGTGTTTAATGTCATGACTTTGTGGTGTTATTTCCAGCCGTACAGGCTATCAATTGGAGACCAAAACAAGGCTTACTTGGTGCTCCACAACCAGCCATGAAAGCAAACATGTAACATTTGAACTTGGACACCGGCAGATACAAATGGGGAGATGTGATCTGTGGTCGTTTGATCAGCGGGAATGTGCTAAAACCCTGGTGAGAGACTCTACAACATAGGATGCTGGCTTTGATCCCAGCTCTTGGCCCTTTCCAGAGGAAGTTGTCCAGAATGAGCCTCTTCGTGTTCCTGGCTCTTCCTCCCCAGGAGCTGGCTGGGACTCGATGATTCCATCTGGACAAGCTTACCACACTGCTCTGTGCATCTCTCTTCACTCTGTGACTGGATCTGTTTTTCACCCTTTTACCTTTGCATTACATTTTAGGCATACTAAGTAACTTAATAGCACTTCAACAGCAGATTAAACTTAAACCTTGAGCATGAACAGAAGACGTGCAATAATTACTCACAGTAGATGGAACAAAGGTGATATTCTGTAGTTGTCTTTCTGTCAACAAAGCACATAAAAAGACAGAAGCCAACAATGAATTGATCCTAACAAAAAATATTTTCAGCACTTATTCCTCCGTGCATACAGCACCATTATTGTTCTGCTGAAACAAATTAATCAGCCACTCTGTTGCACATAAATACATTTTTCTTCTTTACGATGAATGTGGGGACTGTGATTTATCTTGCATCCATCCCACATACACTCTTCTGCCTCTGTAAATACTCAGCAGTATACCACATTTACAGTTTAAAGTAGTCCCCAACAACACTAAACAGCAACTATTGACTACAGTGCCCATCTATTCTGGAAATTATTTGGCCTTTCTTGAAAGAAATTAAACTATATATTTGTGGCTCTTGCTTCTTAAAGATTCACATCTGCAGTAGGAACAAATGGGCTTGGGGATTAAGAGAAGGACTAACACATTATTGGTCTTTTTTGGTTTTTCCAAAGTTATCCTTTTAGTGCTATGGAGAAAGTCTGTCTCTTCTGACAATATGAGAGCATAGCAGTCAGTGACTCTCCCTCTTGTGTGCCTGAGGTGCATTTCTGGACCAAATAAATAGATATTTATATTCATTATAATCATAACTAGTGTTACTATTGCTGCTGCTGCTGCTGCTGCTGCCTACCAAGCAATCATCTCATCTTTGGAGTGACCGCAGATTTCTTTTAGTGTCTGAGTTAAGAAAGAGCTCCGCATGTTTCTCTCGACACCTTTCTTTATTTCTTTTTGATGCAGGTTATTCTCAGTCATTTGGAGGGAGTTTAATTCTTAACCAGTTTTGCTTGGTGTTGATGGAACATCATGGTTTAGTTTTTGATTCCAATTAATCAGTGTATCACAGTTGAGTGCAGCACATGCTGTAACTGTTTTTGGATATGTGGTTGGTGTGTTGACAGTGTTAGTCTGCGTATAATGAGATTCAGGGAAATGTCCAGGGATTGTAATTATGCCTCTGTGACAGCTGGGGCCTGAGGCATCATGTATTTGGATTGTTAGTCCATACGTCCTTCCATCCCTTTCTCATGAACACGATATCCCAGGAACACCTTGAGGGAATTTCTTCCAATTTGGCATGAATGTCCACTTGGCCTCAAAGGTGAAATTTTTAGAGTTCGGTGGTCAAAGGTCACTGTGACCACACAAACCACGTTTTTGGCCATAAGTCAAGCATTCATATGCTAATTATACAAAATTTCACATTTATGTCTCATAGGATAAAATGATGAAGTGATGACATTTTGTATCCAAAAGGTCAAGAGTCAGCTTTTCTGGCCATTATTCAACACTGTAACTCAGGAACAGAAGGGGAGACTGTGACCATATTTCACATTTGGTCAAATGGTGAGTTGGTGACACTGATCTTGTTTGTCCACCTTCAAACTGTGGTGATTGTTTAGATCTTCTGTGCTGCCGGGTTGAAGATATGTGTGAAGCATCCACGTTTTACAGTTTTTAGCTTCTTTGCAGCAACATCCATATTTGAAGCATTGTAGTCGACCACAAGCTCATTGGTTCTGCTCATATTGAGCTTCAGGTGATTGTTGTTGCACCATGTGATGAAGCTCTCTATCAGTCCTCTGTCCTCCTGGAAAAATAATCTCTAAGTGAAGACAGTGTGTTTCTCACTGGAAATTATTCTCTGGAATCATACATGGCAATATAGTGATAACTTCCATCCATCCATTTTCTATGCCGCTTATCCCTTTCGGGGTCGCGGGGGGGCTGGAGCCTATCTCGGCTGTCAACGGGTGAGAGGCGGGGTACACCCTGGACCGGTCGCCAAACACACAACCATTCACACTCACACTCACACCTAGGGGCAATTTAGAGTCACCAGTCAACCTAATGAGCATGTTTTTGGTCTGTGGGAGGAAGCCGGAGTGCCCGGAGAGAATCCACGCCTGCACGGGAAGAACATGCAAACTTCACACAGAAAGGCCCGACCCGGGAATCAAATCGGCAACCTTCTTGCTGTGAGGCACGCGCACTAACTGCTGCACCACGGTGCAGCCCCGTGATAACTTCCATTTCACCAAAAAATACACTTAATACATTTTATTAAATTCTTTACTACATATATTATATGAGTCTGGACAGACATGGATGTAAACTGCACCTTGACTGGTTGGTGGTAATCCTAGCTTCTTACTGATTTCATAGCACTCAGTTACAGGCAACATCTTGAAGCTCATGACTGTGAGTTGGCAATAGTTGATATTTAGAACATAGTGTTCATCTTTTCATCAATTTTTCACCCAGGTTCAGTTGAGGGGAATGGCTGTGTGTATGTGTATGTGTGTGTGTGTGTGTGTGTGTGTGTCTGTGTATCTGTGTATCTGTGTATTCTGGCTTGTTCTTAAATGTAACAGAGGATTGTGTGTGTGTCTGTGTGTCTGTGTACTGTCGTGCAGTATTCCACCTTCTAGGGGTGCCCTTAAATTGAGCCACAGCCTCTCAATGAAAGTCTTGTTCAGATTTTTTTTAATATATATATTTTATCACCAGTCATGAAATTTTTCCCTGGAGGAAAATTTAAATAAAGAATACTGAAGATAAACCTTCACAGTGGAAAAGATTAATTTGATGGTTAGTTTTGTAAGTGACTGAAGGATGCTGAAATCAAGTTATTCTTCTTCAAGAGATACAAATATGCAGTTTTTCTCCTTGATGGAGTGAATGCATTAGTCTTTCAGCCCTCCTTCCCTTTCAGCTTGTCGAGTTCCCACTCTAGCACTTGTCAGTCACCTTGATCAACTATCGTCAGTCATTAAACTGCCTACACACACACTATTGCATTTAGTCTGAGCTGCACACAACATCAGTAGATACTTTTAAAGATTAAAAATCTCATCAAAGTGCATCAAACGGCTGTGTGAGGTCACACTACATTCTTTAATGGGTGTCAATTGGATGCCTGTAGCACACAGACCCTACAGACAACCATGTGCTTCCCTCATTAAAAAGGGTTTGCATGCTAAAGTGTCCAGAGAATCACTGAAGAGCTATAAGAAAAATGTGCAGTTGATTGTGACTTTTTTGTTGTTTACATCAGATAAGATTTAGTCCTTGGAAACAGTTGTAGAATTAGTGAGTTTCTGTGTAGAGCTGTTCTACACCATTTGCAACCAAATAAGCTCCAAATCTCCTGTCGCCTACTGTGAAAGACTGGGTCTCTGTCTGTCTCCTTCACCGCACTGCAACAAAGCACCTGAAGAGTCATTCATTATGGAAGCTTAACTGCTGAAAATACACACGTTTTAGAGGAAATCTCTTTTTTATTAAAAACATAGCCTTGAGAAAGAAGCTTTCAACTGGAGCTGCTGCTGGCTTAAGCAGAGAGAGGTCTGTCGATGAAATGAAATTTTGTTTATGTAGTGAGGTTGTTTCCATCCCTTTTTATTAAAAATATTTCAAGTATGTGAGGGGCAGTATGATGTAGTTACACCTACAGATATTGGAGCTTAATGGATGGATGGGTTTCCAACACCAGAAGAGCCCACTCACAACTTTGTTGGGAAAACAGTACTGGACCCCATGAATCATTAAATTTTTGGGTGAAGACATGGGTTAAGCTTAGGGTTATGTTTATGTTTATGTTTGTTTAGTTATGTTAAGTAGTGGTCAGGTTAGTTTAAGTCGTCAGGAAATTAAATTTAGTCTGTCATGTCCCCACAAATGACGTTAACTAAGCGTGTATGTATGTATGTATGTGTGTGTGTGTGTGTGTGTGTGTGTGTGTGTGTGTGTGTGTGTGTGTCAGATCAACCAGCCCTGGCTGTGCATTTGTGTGTGTTTGATCTGGAGTTGGCGGTGGGAGGAGGAAGGGTTTGTGACTCAGTCGAATAAATAATTCCACATATCCCGGCATTAGTCACTTCAAGAAAAGACATGGGTTTCAGCTCCTCGTCTTTTCTCAACTGACTCATGATGGCAACCGTTTGATTGACTGAGCCCACGCTGTCTGTAGTTTTTTACGTTTTGAATGCTTTTCTCCCACTCAGTCAGCCCCTCGCTCAGTCACAGGTGTAGTGGTAGACAGCACGCTGTGGCCATACTGGTGATACAGTTGTGATGCTGTAAGTTGGATAAACATTTCCCCAAATTCCAGAAATCACAGAATAAGTTGAATTTTTCCAAGTCAAAATCCCTCAGGATGACTTGATATTTTGTACTGAGTTCATGCCATGTGGGTTTTTCCTTATTAGTGCATTTGTTTGCATCAGTTTGTGCGTGGGCACCATCTGCTGGTCACATTTGGCAGCACTTCATACAACAGCTGTGTTTTTGTTAGTGAGCTCATTGCAGTGACCCCTCCTGACCCCTCCTGAGTTAAATCAGTACTTTGGCAGTCAGCCCCTCAGGCTCAAGAGCCCTTCTATCTCAGAGTTTTAATACTTCATTAAAATGGATGAGTGACAAAGAGATATAATGACAAAGTGAATAATAAATATTCCACTCTTTTTCTGATTTGCCATAAAGATGTTAATGCTCTTTAGGTACTTTAGAGGCATGACTAAAGGCAATAATTCTAAGTTTTCAGGATTAATCACACCACTCAGCCTACTATGGCACATCTATGGCTATTAATAACAGTAATTTGACCTATAGATATTTAACAAGAGCTTCAACATTTGCTGCCAGTGCTTAGTGTGTGCAGCTCTCATGTTTCTGTGATAGAGCAGACAAAGGAAAGAGCACGACCCACAGAAACGCAGATTTCATCAGCCAATCAAGTAAAACCTGAGCATAAAGACATTGTAGTCCTACTGTTTGATTGACAGGTGATCTATGATAATTGCAGTGCAGAGATGGTTTATCAATGAACATCTTAATAACAAAGAAGGCATAAAAGTGCGTGAAAAGAAAGATGATCTTGCATAAAGTCGTTGAAGCACTGCATAATGGATGAAGCAGTTAGAAAGATTTGAAATTCAGCATATGATTTAGAGTCCCATTATCTTGATCTATTTTCTGATGTGGGAGTTGTAGAGCTGAGACTGAAATGTACTTAATTTAACAAGCTCTTACAAAAGCATGCCTTCTCCAATCATAATTACAGTCAAAATATTCCAGTGTAAGGGTCATATTTGCTTTTGTCTGCTGCCATGTTGAGCACATCAGTGATAAGCATCAGGAAAAATTCTGCTGTCACCCATATGCAGCTGAACCTTGACACACAGCCAACAATTGGCAACCTTTACGATGCGGATCCCTGTAACTGAACACGGTGTGAACCTGTCTAGTGTTTGGTAGAAACAGACAAAGAATGTTCTGCAAGTTACATGTGAGGTGTACTCAGAGTATTGACTGACTGAACTGAACTGCATGTAAGGAAGGAGCAATATGTACAGCATGCTTCTTATCAAGGGAAATGTTTAGGTACAAGCAGACTTCAGTTTGTGTATTTTGGCTGCATTTGCAAGGCTTTGTTTTGGGTAGAGGAGGTTTGGTTCACTGGCTGTCTGTGGGTCAGAGATGAAACTCTGCTTGATCTCTGTTTTTCCATCACCCCACAGCCTTGTTGGGAAAGCACTATAGATACAACTAAGAGTTTAAGTGACATTTCCAGGGTGCCTGTTATCTTTTATCTCAAGCGAGCTCTGTTTTTAGCAGCCCCACTGACCAGCACAACCAGCAGGCTGTAGCCTCGCGCTTCAACACAGCTCTGGCATGTTTCTACAAAGGCAGAGGGTTAATGTTTGTGCACTGAGGAAAGAAACAGATGTAAACTGGTGTGCTTGGCGGTTGCCAGTTTACTCCTGCATGAATGGAGTGCTAGATACAGCTAGTTCACCTATGGTGCAAGCTGACAATGCTATAATCAGGCCTGGCCATATTTAGGCAGGCCTCAGTGCTATGTAAACAGGGCTTACTGCTGAGGGGAGGGCTCACTCCTGCACTCATGTCCATGTCCATCAACTGTGCTTGCAGATAGCTCTGCTGAGAAAAGATAATGAAGATTCTCAAGCTGTAAAGTAAGAGTGGATTTGAAAAGTTTAGAGACTCCCACAAGTGTCTCTGAGTATGAAGAGCATCATCGCAAGACGGTATCTAGAGTTGTTTTATGATTTCCTTTGAAGAATACTGCTTTGAGATGCATGACCTGAACCACCTGTCAGGGCTGAGCAAGAGATTAGTATAAGAGACCAGGTTTTGTTAAACCCTTACATGGCAGCATGAGTGAGGCCCTCTGGCAAAGCTCTGGGGAGGCTGGTTCCTTCCCACTCAGCAGCCCTCAGCCCATCCATCTGAAACCGCAGTCAACATCTGGCTTGCTCCGTGCATCCCCAAGGATGTCCCCCTGTGGTTTTCCCTGAAACTCCTCTCTCCTCTGCTCATGAAGCTCCTCATGAACTGTAGCACTGCACTGCAGAGGCGCCTCACCTTGGCTCACACACCCAGGTAGTGTTAATGACTAGGAGGCTTTTGTGGTCAGGATTTACAGGCCTTTGTCTAGAGGAGCTACTTTGTACTTGGTTAAGATTGAAGCAGTTTGAAATTAGATTTAGAGGTGTTTGTCCTTCTGCAAGGAAAATTGTTTCCAACTTCTGTACAACCTCAGAGTACACAAATACATCAAACCGGACAGAAAACGTCAAATTTGATAGATGCATATATGAGTCCCACACAGAGTACAACCTCACAGGTTGAGAGTCACCTTCAGAGTCTTTTTGACAATGTGATCCAGCTGAACTTTAATTAGCTGAATAAGCTACGTGCGTTTGATACTGTAAGAAGTAGGGTTGCTTTTTCATGTCATCAAAATCTATGTCATGGGTTCGCTGTGGCAAAAAAAGCCCCATTGTCTGATGAGAAGGTAACTGTGGGAAATCATGATTTTGTTGACGTCGGCACCGGTGTCATCTCAATGAACCTAGTTGTTCTTGTAATGAAAGAGAGTGTCTTGTTTTGTGCCTGAGGTATTCAGTGCTGCATTCAGCAGGCCCGCAACAGGTCAAATGCATGAGGAGAAAATGCTGATTGATCATATCTGTGACGTGAGGTTTCTGTTTAGCAGAGACAAAGTAAGTTCAGTGGGATGAGGAACACCTCGCCACAGTAAACACAAAGCTGACGCATCATGCTGTACCATCATTTATTCACTCATTCCTCATGACTGAAGACAGGCGGCATGTGTTTCTTGTACGTCAGAACAGATGGAACAGATTAAATGTTCTTGTGACATTGTCTAAATTGGTGTTTCATGTCTCAGATAGCATAAATGTTATGTAAAGAATATCTGTTGAAGTTCAGTATGTATTGTGATTAATGGTTGTTATCAGCCCTTTCAGATCAGAATGTTGAGTATAGGTATCAGAGAGCCTTTATGAAGTAAATTTCTGCGTTTTAAAATACAAATTAATTATGGAAAAGGGAGTGTTGATCGGGAGTGACATAGGAAATAGATTCCGAAAGTACACAACCATGACCTGTAGGTAATTTGAGGAAACATGGGGAATGCTGCATGAGTGAAAATCAGACAGTAAAAGCTACTTCTAGGGCCATGACAGTTGAAGTTTAGACCATAGGCTGGTGTAAGCAACTGTTAAATTCAATTATTTGTAGAAAATTCTGACTGACCTTTAACATTATTATGGTCTATTTTTGCAATCACTCACAGTGTTGCTTTATGATCTGAATTGTTGCTCTTACATTCAGCTGTTTCATTTCAAGAGGACTTATATAGAGACAAATAACAGCATGTCCCACAGCTGTTATTTCATATTATTCAGTCATTTCATATTATTGACATGCTGTCTCAATGAGAAAGAGAAGACCTCCTTTATGTGGCTGCAAACTGTTTGTAACAGCAGTGTTGGTGGTTTCCTTGTGGTTTTTCCCCCTTGTGCCACACAGAAGATTATTATTAAAAAAATAATGAAAAGAAATGATCTAGTTCTTTATGAACCATGGAAAACCCAGCGGAATATTGATATTATAATGTGTTCAGTGTGGCAGTCTCATTGGAATTATTTTGGTCACATGCACAGAGCCTGCCACAGCACTTAAGCTCCCTCTCATTACTCTTCATTAATCCAGTTAATGTTCAAGCCTGTTTCGGCAACACATTTCTTATTAAAATCTAACGAGAAGCACTCCCTTGCCTGTTTAATTGACAGCCTGTTTTCAGAGAAAAGTAATTGAAGGCGACCAAATTTCACTAGCTGTCAGAGAGTAAAATCAAGCAATTATTTTAGAACTGGAAATCTCCCCGGTATGCAATACATGAAAGTGATGATGAGTGGTTTACACCTCTTTATCAATATCCAGTAGTTGAGCAGCTGTTTCATTTGAGATGTTTAAATGAGTAAAAATGCACTGTAAGGGAAAATCAGGCTCTTTTGTCAGTTTATTTATCTTTGCATAGTTAGTTAGTTATTAACTAGTTATTGTTATGAGACAATAAATGTGCTGACCAGATGACAAATAAGTCACTCCACAGTTAGAAGATCGTCATGTTTCTCTGTACAGCATCCTCTTTTTAGTCTGCAGTGTTCACACAGTGCTTAGGGAAGTGGTTGTGGTGGCTTTGACTGCTGCCATGCAACGAGCGTCCATCTATCAGAAGCTGAAATGTCTGAAATGTTTAATTGCCAGCACCTAGATACACGGGCCCTGCCGTCACTGCTGCCAATGGCCAGTGCTCTCTACTGAAAGCCATGTGGAAATAAAAATTAAAAACACATAAAAGATATATATCGTTTGGGCCACGTTTTGATGAATCACTCTCATTGTTGATTCAATCTAAAGCTAAGTGTTGGTTTTACTGTGACTCTGTATTATGGCTCGCGTGTCTACTTCTGTGCCATTCGTACCAACACCAACAAAAAGACTTGATTTCAAACACAGGATATTAACACCTCTGTATTGGTGAGATCTCACTGCTGTGTCCCGTAGGTTAAAACGTTATTTCTGGGAATTTGTTGTCAGGTTCCAGATGGAGGACGTGAATGTGTGCACAAGCACTGGTGTCGTCTCACCTCTGCGCCAGTAGTCTATTGGTTGGAGCACCATCTCATGGTTTAGCATCTACTGTACTATCACATAATGTGTGAAAAGTTAATGAGTGTAGAGAAGTTGTGAAATATATCTTCACACCCCTCTTCTACCCTTCTCACTCTGGCAGACTCTTTAAGTGGTACTGTAGATGGATTTTTACTTCCTGAGTTCTGCTTTTCATGTAGGGTTTGGGAAGTAGCAGCAACATACCCCCGTGGATCCCCCAGGATGTCCCCCTGTGAGCAGGATCTTGAAAAATTGTCTTGTGTATTAGGACTGGTTGGTTATTGTTTTCAATATGTAGTCTTCCTCCACAACATCAAGCTGAGGAATGACAGAAGAATGATAGAAAAAAACTGCTGTATTTTGATGATGATTTATGGTTTCAGTCATTTTTTAAGCTAACTAGTGAAAAATGTCAAACATTCTCTGGGGGATTTGTTGCTTTTCTTTGTCTTATATCATTGGAAATCTTTAAGTTTTGGGCTTTTAATCAAACAAAATAAGACATTTAAAGAGGTCGTCTTGGGCAGTAGAAAGTTGTAATGGGTATTTCTTGACTATTTTTCATCATTTTGTAGACTAAACAATTAATTGATTAATTGAAAATATAATCAACTGTTTATACTTTTTTAAGGAGTGAGATTGTGTTTGTGTAGCACTTTTGTGAAACAGGTTTTGCTGTGCATCCTTTCATGCCCTTCAACCACCACCCACCCCCCCTTGCCACCCTGCCCGGCACCAACTCTAACAATATCCCCCTGTAATTATGTAGCTGCAGGGAAGCCGAAGAGGGATGTCGGGTCAGGCGGCCCTTTGAGCTCACGTGTCAACGAAGGCTGAGCCGAGCCAGCTCTGCCAGACAAAAAACACCCGCCAGCCACGCAGCGGAGTCAGAGCCCTCTTTCACTAGCTGGGACACACCAAAATGTTCCTCTGTAACTGTAATGTAGGAGTATTTTCAGTCTCAAATCTCATAAAGGGTCAGCACTCAGTGCCTTGGCTTTTCCTTGAGTATCTGAAAATATTGCTTAAAAGAGGATCAACCTGTAACTTGATGCCAGAACAGTTAATCTGAGTTCTTGCATATTTCTCTTGCCATTGGATATCCTGTACAAAACAGACTCCTTGACAGCTCCTGAGTTTTTGGTGGGCTGTCTTCAACAACCTCAGGGGACTCTGCAAGCTCTCACACTGCTGGAGGAAGAGGTCAGCCTGCACTGACGCGAGTGTCATTGCTCTCAGCAACAACTCAACCCTTCCCCTTTCCTGCAAACTGAGTGAGTGACTGACAGAGAAGTCGAGTAACAAAGCCACTTGAAAGGATTTCAGACTTCTGTCCAGATCATCAGTTTTCCCCTGGACAATTTGGAGCTGTGCTACTGAAGACCTTTTCAGCTATGTAGTCAATGTCACAATGTTTGTTGTTGTTACAACAGAAAGCCAGTGAGAGAAGAGATAACTGAGGGAAATACTTCAATGTTGCTGAGTCCTCAGTGACAACAGCTCCGTTTTTCTTCTTTCTTCTGGAGAGACTAATTGAATATCACACTCCAGTCAGCCTTGTTGAGGCTTGCCTGCAACCTCAGTGGAGAACTCTACAACATTCCTCAACAATTTTTCTTGAATCCTGAGGCGCAGAGGATTAATCAGATTTGTCCTCCGTCTGACTGCATCAGCTTTGTTTTCGTGTCTCATCTGGAATTTTGCTCTGTTTTAGTTTATTGCAGCACAAAACTTCATGGATGCACTCCTGAACCACCCAGTGGTTCATGGGAGAAAAGTAACAGACTGCCTTGACTAAAGTCAAGAATCTACACAAGAGGCTTGATTCAGATGTTCAGGTTATTTTCTTTACAGCCCAGAGTGACTCATATGAGTCAGGACCTCAAGGGACAATGAACAAAGATCTCCGATTGGCAAGGAAAGGGACACCGACTGGTTTCGGACACGGTCGGAGACACTCGTGCTTGGGGTACGTTCCTAAACTATCCATCCTGCATCCATTAGGCGCTCATATTCAGGAGAAGGAATGTTCATACAAGCTGCTGTGCTAAACACACTACACAGTGACATGAGAAAGTAAGGAAGATGGATAATTGGATATTCATCTTCTTAAAACCTCAGCTGTGTTCGTACAGACTCTAATTCTCTAGTAATGTGATGTTTAAAATTCTAAATAGAAAATAATACAAAAAAAACATCAACTGTAAATATCAGGTTTTGGTGTCAGTCCAGAGCAGCTGCTTTAGTTTAAAGGTGCTTTGGCATTCACAAGAAGTCTGTTGAGGCACATAAATCAATTTCTGCACGCTCAGTGGTAGATGAGAGACCAGAATGCAGATTGAGTTTGCAGTAACTGTCTTTCTACTCATCCAGACACCTTTGCTTCCTGGTCCTAGTATCACTATCATTTTCGTTCTGTATATCTGCAAAGTATTCTGTGAAATTTAGGTAGCCTCTGACAGCATGTTCACATCATCAGACAACTCAAGACGGGTGTATTGACTTTGTCTGCTGCAGTTTAAAATTACTGACAGTGTGGCTTCATGTCCTTTAAACTTGGGTTTAAGTACTGTACTGGCATGACAGACTTTGATACAAGCCATATTCATTTTGGTTTGGTTTTCAGGGACTTTAGTTTTATTAAGCTCCAAGCTGGATTATGGGAGTTTTCAGAAAGTTTACAACTTCAATGTTGGAACTCTATTAACCAGTGAGAAACAAATCACAGGATGAGTCCAGTGACTTTGCTTTGTCAAGTAGCTGTAACATGCCACCTATTCACTGCAGCAGAAATGGAAAAGGCAGGTTAAGGTTTGCCAGTGTGTTCATAAACTGTAATGTGTTCATCGGAGTGATGAGACCTAAGAGTAGAAGATCTGATGGGGAAACACAGGAACTTTCATCATGTGTATTTTAGAGAAAAGTTAATGCAGTCTGTGACCTGCAGAAAGGGCTGTGTGGCTTCATGTAGCAGGATGTGTGTTGCTCAGTGCCCTCAGTATTGAGGCCAAGTGTATGACTTGAAGGTGTTAAGCTGCACTGTTTTTCTATTTGCTGGCATTTTACTCAACCTCTTTTGAGAGGAAGCTAGTTTTGTTTGTGGCAAGTTTCATTCGGCATACTTCCTGTTTTTGCTGAAAGACTTCCAGAGACATTTTTTCTGCTGGATGACCCTGAGACAAATGTTGCTGATTGAACACAGAGCACGGACGTGAGTGTTGGACCATCTGGAGATGTTTGTGTTGGAGCCTTTTAAAGGAAGTTGCACATGCAGGATGAGTTTACATTATTATAAGTACATATGCTTCTATCTTCTATGCTATTTGTGAATAATGCATTTTTCTCTGACACTGCATGTATGTGAGTGTGTGTTGTCAGTGTGTCTTCTACACAGTTGTCAGTCTGTGTGCAGAGGGGAGGCTGTTGGTGGGTAGATAGCCCCGCCTGTTGATCTGCAATGGGGATGGACTCATGTTACACTGATAACAAACACACACTGCCTCCTGTGTGTCTGTGCATGTGTGCGTCACATATTTTTATGCGTGTCAGTGTGTTGTGTTTTGTGTGTCTTCATGCTTGTGTGTTCATGCCTGTTCCTGTCCTGAGTCCTGGTAAGGTTAAGCTGGGCTGGGATTGGAGGGCACCGCCCAGCTCTCCACTCTGCTGCTGGGTCAGTGGTTGAATCAGCCTCCCATATCACAACCCAGCACGACCACAAACACATGCCACACCTTCACTGCCATCATCCAGAGCCAGAACCATACAGTTAAAGAAGAGGGAAACTAAGAATTCTAACATTCATTTTCTCTGACAGAACTGGCCTTGGTGCAGAAGTAGACTTTACTGTATATGTTGCTCGTAGCACCTGTGGTTGTCCTTTTCATGAATTGAAATATAAACTATAGAAACAAGATGTTTGACCTTTGAAAACCCCCCAAAATAATTACTGCTGCTTGCAATTGTACATCAAACTATGCCGCCTGACTAAAGAAAAACACAGTAGGTGTGGATTTGAAAGCCCTAAGGTGAAGTCACGTGTGTAAGACAAAGTGTATCTCAATTCAATTCAATTCAATTCAATTCAATTCAATTCAATTCAATTCAATTCAATTCATTTCATTTCATTTCAATTCAATATACCTTTATTTTTCCCACAAGGGGAAATTCCAATTTACAGCAGCATCAGTAAAAGATAGAATTAGGTAAAAAAAACAGCAAGCATATACAAAAGAGTGTAATAAAAATACACATTATCTTAAATTATAAATTGTATTTGCAGACTGTTATGCACAGGATGAATTGCACAGATTATTGCACCAGTTATTTCCCAGATTATAGTACAGGTAATTTATAGATGATTTACAGATAAATTAGCAACAAATTACTTTCAGCAGTTCTTGTTGTGTAGTCTGACAGCTGCAGGAAGGAATGACCTGTGATACCGCTCCTTCACACTTGTGGTTGTTCATCACTGATTGATTATTATTGGAGTGCACCTTTTAGTATAGCTCAAACAATATGGTGCAGCATTGTTTATGGTAGCAGCATCCTACAGTCGCTCATCCCATTCAAACTCAAACCTGCCAGCTAAGAGTGTGATTAAAAGGATGTTTTAAGGTTGCACATTTCCTTGCTGTGCTGATTACCATATATCAGATATGACAAACAAATGTCTTTGTTGCCAAAGAGGAGAAGTTTGCTTCCCAGCTGCAAGCAGAATCTATTGTTTCAGATACTGTCATCCTCTTGAGTCTTGTCGAACTGACGCACAGGCCACAGCAACCACCTGACCACAGCCCATGCTTTCTTGAAGTGAGCATCTTTTGGGTTTCATGTTACATTTCAAAGACGCTGTGGTGTGTAAAATCTTAACGGTCTTATCTGGCATCTTATCTGTGAAACTAGACTCGCCTGTCAATAGTGGTTTAGTAGTAGTTTTTTTTCTTCTTCTTAAATAAACACATGACAGAAACGTATAAAATAGCCAGATCATTTATAGGTTAAAGTGTGCAAAACAGGCCTAAGGCTCTCAGATCGCCTTCTCTTAAGCAGCTTGGTCATGTCCATATTGGTCCCAGCTTATTATCATGCAGTGCATTCCCAGGAGAAGACTTTTTCTGACCCAGTGCAGCCACAGCTGAGTCCAAGCAGAGCAGGAGTGATACAGTAAGGGGGGACAACAATAACACAACAGACCCCCAAAATAAAACCCCCGAGCTTGGAATAGTTGGCTTTGCTCCGCCAGCCTGGCTGCACATGACACGTGAATGTGACATGTGTTTCTCATTTCTCGTGTACACACACACACACACACGCACGCACGCACGCACGCACGCACGCACGCACGCACGCACGCACGCACGCACGCACGCACGCACGCACGCACACACACACACACACACTGCACCCTGCTACAACCACCCATCCCAAAATCCATATTGATTGTTCCAGCAGAGAGTTGCTGTACTTTGAGGTCGCATTGGCAAGTTAGGTGTTGTGTTTTACCAGCAGTGGAAATTCAGTTGAGAGAGGTTTATGAAGGCTTGAGCCAGTTTTGTTTTCAATTTTAGAAGTGAAACATTTCAGCTCTCACATTATCCCCTTCTGACTGTTTCAATATCATCTTGTCAGTGTAACACAAGAAAACAGTAGGTGTGATGATAGTGACCCAACTGTGAGTTTCTATTGTTAACTGTGGTAATAAGTACTTGCCTTCTTTCTGTGTTTGTGTTTAGAGTGTCTGCATGCGTGTGTTTGTTTTGCTCCTATATGTGAACATACTCTAGTTTCTAGGTACAGAGTGACCTCTACTGGATAGACAGTCCTCCTTCAGCAGACTGCCTCAGCAGCGCCCAGACGATACTCACATATTGGCTTAATATCAGCATTCTCTGATGAATCAGATGAATCCATCTGTGTGAACTGAATTTGGATGTTGGGTGGCGGCAGTCATTTTTAATGTCAACCAGGCCATTCACGCGATTCCTGTATATCTGGAGAGTTGTTTTTAAAATGTGGTTGGGTGGAGGGGGTGCACATTTACTCGAGTATTTACATACTAATTTGAGATACTTCTAGTTGAGTATTTCTATTTTTTGTTACTTCTACTGCCACTCCACTGCATGCTACCAAACAATACAAGCTATCAGCAGTATGTAAAGTAAGATATAAACTATATATAAATAAATTAAAATGAGCTCCACCTTCACTTCACATTAAAACAATAAACACATTAATGCACCATTAATCGTAGTCCAAGTATAATATATATTGCTCTGTCAAGTCGTTCTGTATAATGTGTACTTTTACTTTTGGTACTTTGCTCCAAAAGGCCTTGTTAGCACATAAAAATCAGTAAACTTTTCTTCTAGGAGAGAATGGCCCCGGACTCCCCTACCTGCTCTTAGTTTGCAGGTCTGATAATGCTGAATCATGCTTGGTCAACTTATCTTGGAAAAATAAAGATTAAAAGCAAAAAGTGACAAAATATACAGACACTACCCTCTGAAATAACACAGCCTGGTCAGTGGCAGCTGCAGGTTGTTTGTTTTGTGGGAGGCGTAGGAGAAACGGCGTGACTTCAGTCCTACAGGAGGACGTAAATATGAACTAAGCAGCAACCACCATGACTGACGTATATGCCAGTAGACTGACTGAGGCTACATTAACACAGGGCCTTAGTTCACTGCAAATGCTGCATTTCAATCAATTAAAAGAATGGAGAGATAAAAGCTTCACATGTTCTGATTAGAAGGATTGGGCTTGGGGTCACATTGCCATAAATCAGAAGGATTCTTTCTGTGATTGTTTCTGTTTGCACTGTGATTTTAATTGGTGACCTATGGCCAATGCATGATGAATGCAGATTTTCTGAACACTGAACACTACAGCAGTTCTCTGATAACCTCCTGCCGGGTGAAAGGGATGTTAAACATTGAAATTAACCACAAAAATTACAGACTACATGGTGGGAAGTCACTGCTCTATGCATGCAAATCAATGCGTCACCTTAAAGATTTCTCCACAAGGTGGTGCAAGTCTGTATCTTCTCTGCTGTCACAAATTCACTGCAGTAAACACAACATGCACATGTGCAGAGAATATCTGACATTTTAGAAAAAGGTCAATATAATTAATAATTAATACTGTATTAATACTGTACACACACACAAACACTTGCATGTGTGCTTTGTCACACTCCCAGACACATTCATGCACACAGATATATGACACTTCCCCCTCACAGCTTATTCTCATTACCAGTGGTAATGTTGTCATAGGAGGCAGCAGCCAGCTGGACCGTACGAGTCATTTGGCTGGAGGATTTGGTTACACAGCGGCCTCACAAGCTCCTCGCTCTCAGCAAACCTCCACCCCTGCATCTGTTTTCAAGGTTCAACATGTTTCACAAGCACGTTGCAAGAGGAGGGAGGGGAGCATTGATGGGAGGGGTTCAGTGTTTTAGTTTAGTTTCACTAAGACAAAAATCAGGAGTAGGCTGTGTGGTTTTGGATGTACAGTAAGTGAGCTGTTGTACGTCCATGCTTCCTCTGTCTGTCTGCATTCAGTCCTGTTGAGGTTGTTGCAGTGGTTCAAATGTAGCTTTTATTCCTTTGCATGGCTAAGTCAGCGCAGATCTCGGAAAGTTCACAAGAAGCAATCTTCAAAGTGAGATTTGAACAGATCACCACCTTATCAGTGGAGGGGTTTGTATGTGTGGCCTTAACTCCTGTAAGGGTCTCCCTTACTTTGCTTTGTTATCATGTCCATCAGGGTGTCTTTGGCTTTGCAACAGGAATACAGTGTACTGGGGACAGCATCACTGACAGCATGCACAGGGGCAGTTTGTAGCTGACTGTGAGGTGATTCACATGAGGGTCAGCACCTCCGAATGTGAGGCCAAAAAAACATGGATTCCCCCTTTGGCTTGGGAGCACATTGCTCCCCCCAGGTGAAAATGTTCAGGTGTCCCAGGGTTTTGTTTATGCACAATGGACTGGCTCAGCTTCAGCTGGTTGTCCACATGAAAAAAGAGAAAATATTACGCCAAGAATGAAAAAGAGATCTTGAGAGAGAAGCTCAATCTTTGGCTCTTTTGAAGTGGTCAGGCAAAGCCCCCACACACCTGAAAGGTATTGAGAGAGTGGTTTCTAAAGATATCTGACCATCTGTCAAGCAGTTCTGATGATGAATTCTGGGCCCCTAATTCCATTTGAGCTAGACAGGGAGCTTCTGTCTCCACAAAATGCAGGGAAGTCTTTGCCTGATGGCCTTGCATTGTTTTCATATTTCTGAACAACTGAGCCATCTGTTTAGTCCCAGGTCAGGCACTCAACTTCACCCAGTGTGTGAATGAAATAATATGAGAACACAGCCGATATCATCCAATACCAACCTGCATAATATGGCAGCTTACAGGAGCATAAGCGTGACGTTTCAATCAAATTAAGCAAGTATATACAGGGTGTTGGGTAAAGGCCTGAATTTGGTGAAATGAAACTAAAGTCTTGAGTGAAAATCAATCAATAAGTTTCCAGGCAAGAACTATACAGTATAGAAATTTTCCATAAAAATACACCTCTTTAATTAGCCTAAATCATGACTGATAACCAGAGCTAGAGTGGAGAAAGTTCAGACAGTAGCTTTCACTTGAACCTGGTCAGTTCTGCTGTAGGTTGAGAAAACATCTGATTCACCATGTCACCATTTTTACTCAGCCTTTAGCAACTCAGTTTTTTCTCCACGCGCCTGCCAACACGTCCAACTCGGCCGTCTGCCCTGTGTCTCAAAAGACAAATATTTGCCCACAGTGTCGACAGCAGCGGACGGTCAGTTGGTGAAATCATCAGGTCCAGTAAGTCCATTGACTCCCTGTGGTGGGACTGACTGGTGCTCTTCTGCTGGAGCTCACTGTAGGTTGGAGCTCAGACGTAGGTAGGTACAACCGTACCTGCTGATGTAGTTGGAAATGGACTGTATATGGTGAAGTTCTAAAAACACACCAAGAAAATAAGAACGTATTGAATAATAGAAAATAATAGACGTACATGAATGAGTTTGTACTTGCTTCTGCATGCACTTCATTCACGTCCATGAAAAGACAGCGATCACTAACACATTACAATTTAGATGTGATGGATTGTATTCTGAAAAACCTTGAACATTTTTTATTCCAAAGAAATTCAACTATGATGTGTCTGTGTATGTGTGCAAATGCATGTGTGTGTGTGTGTGTGTGTGTGTGTGTGCTGAGCCTGTAAACAGTTAAAATATCCACAGGAGGCATACTGCCTCAGAGAGTTTCCCCCCTCAGTGTGCTGGTATTTCAAACACACACTGCACACATACACCACACATTTACCACATACTGTGCATATGCATTACCACACGCATGCACGCACACACACTCACACATACACCCTGCACAAATTCACTTCACACACACACACACACACACACACACACACACACACACACACAAACACACACACACACACACACACACACACACACAAACACACACACACACACACACAAACACACACACACACACACACACACCCCCACATACACGTGATGCAACTACTACAACCACAGACCCCCTCTATATCCCTCACTCACACACGTACATCCACACTGCACATACACACCGCACATAGTTCATGTCTTTTTTAAAGACTCCATGTGCTGGAGGAGACAGACAGAGAGAGCCATAGAGAGACAGAGGGAGGGGGAGAGGGAGGAAGGGGGGAGGGAGAGAGGGAGGAGTGTATCTCCAGAGAAGAGAGAAAGCTCAGCTCCCAACTCCTCAATGTGGATCTGAGACCAGCAGCCTGAGTTCACCGCACTCGTTCAGCTCTCCAAGCCGCATGAAACAGGAGTGTTACTGAGGAAATGACTCTCAAAGCCACACTGCTTTGATCCCCCTTCCTTTCTTCAACCTCTACTTGTTTTGGACTGGAGACATGATGCTGGAACACACTGAGGAGGGCTTTCCTCTGTCTGTCTGCGCGTCAATGGAAACCTGGTGTGGTGAGAAGGGAGAGGAGAGAGCGCACAAGAGCCGAGGAATAGAGGAGTGCCTGGAGGAGGAGGAAGAGGAAGATTAGTGGAGAACAAAACAGAAGGAAAACGAACTCAACCACAAGCATGAGTTTACCAACTAACTGTGTGTATCTGGCCCCCTCGGTCCAGGATCGCTACTTCAAAGTGAGGAATGGGAATATCTGTGGGTCGCCGTGCGCCGTCAACCGGCCCATCGACATCGTGCAGAAACGCAGGCGGTAGGCCAGATGTGGTTTTAATCCAGATGCTGTTGTTACACAACTCTAAACACACTGCTGTCTTTAGTTTCACAATCTTTCCTTTGACAAACATTTACTTTTGATAAAATCACTGTAATTTTACTGTGATATTAATTAGATTAAATTCGTAAAGGGACTTTTATTGTGTGGCGTCCAAAAGTGAGTTATCTGTTTTTAATAATGATTAATAATCTTTATCTCCAGTGATAGGATTTCTACAAGATGGGTGGTCACAACATCAAGAAACGCTATTAAATATACATTTACACTATATACAGCTTATATATGAAATATATACTGTGTATATCCTAGGAAAACCCATCTCTATTTTTTGTTATATATTCTACCATATCAGGTAAAGTATTATTATAATAAAGTTATTTTATTTTAAGGGTTTCCTGACATTGTACCGACCGCTTTTGCAATATCTGTAGCACTTATCTTTGCTATCGTCGCATTGTCGGCTGGCCAACAGTAGATTGTATTTATGACTATAGTATTTTTTACAATATCACTACAGGGGTTTGTATTTTGTCAGGGCTACTCAGCACTTATGTGGATGTTACCTAAATTATTAATGTCATCATTATTTTATTATTCAAAAGAAATGTCTGCCTTCCACAGTGTGGTTGCTCTTTAACATTCTTGTAATGACCCGTTCCTGGTGTGGCTAGTTGTCTGGAATCTCTAAAACACTCCTGTAACTGCCTCTAAAACACTCCTGTAACTGCCTCTAAAACACTCCTGTAATTTTCCCAGTGAGATGCAGAGTGCTTCAGTGTTGCTCAGTATGTAATTAATGGTGGCCTTCCATTTGTATCTCCTTATGATATTCCTATCATTCCTACTTGACTCATAGGGCAGTGAGTCTGTACTACTCTAAGTTAAAGTGACCTCAGTGTACTTGATATTTGATGATATTTTCATTTAATCTCCTGAAATATCATCCTCATATCCTTACTGTCACCCTTCATGATAATTTTGTCGCAAGCGACCAGAGTTACTTCACGCCACTAAATATGAGTGATTGTGCAGACTCTTCCAGACTGATTGACAATAGTGAGATCGGAAAGAACATTCAGCTTCTTTTTCTTGCCAAAATTACACACAATCTGGTGTAAGAAGGTCAAGAGTCAGAGTCTGCAATCAGAACTAAATAATTTTAGTCCCTGATGTCAAAATCAACAGAAAGAGTTGCCTCATAATTTGCAGCAAAACACATTTGCTTATATTTATACTCTTATGTACAGTATATATGTTTTGCCTGTTGCTGAAATCACCTTTCCCAGAGGAAGAATGTACACACATACACGCACATAGAAACCTAAATTTGCTGTGCCCATTTTTAAGCTAATGCTGTGAAAAATGTACAAAGGGAATTCTCATAATTCTCGATCTGATTGTGTTAACTCTTATTGCAAATGCAATAGTGAAAAAGGGGATTTTCATCACTTGTGGGGACATTACACAGATTTACATTCATTTCCTGGAGACTTACCCTGACCCTAACCATAACCATAACCACTATTTGCATATTCCTAACCCTAAACCTAACCTAACTTTACCTAACCCATAACCCTATCCTCAGTCTGCACCCTAAAATGTAATGGTTATACTTGTGGGGACCTGTATTTTGTCCCCACATGTGACTGTGTAAATAGATGAGTAATACATGAGCACACACACACACACACACACACACACACACACACACACACACACACACACACACACACACACACACACACACACCAGATGAGTATACCTGAAAGTGTCTGCTGCCTGAAGAGTCACAGAAGGAAATGTGACTAATTTTGCAGTCGGCTTTTCAGAAAGTCACGACGACGTCAGCCTTGTCGAGCGGGGAGGGGGATCAAAGTGTCTTTAAAATGTCAACCCACCAATAAAAAACCTTCAAAGGGACACTGCTAATGAACGCAGAGTCAGACATTTTTATAGGCCTGATGGATCAACCACATGTGTGTAATAACACAGTCAGAAAGCAGCAGAGAGAAGTAGAGTGCACACTATAACCATCGCTTTAACCCGGCACCCTGTGTAGTTTCCATTAATTCCTAGATGGAAACATACTGCTTTCATCATCATCACTTTACCTCGTAAAGTTTGAGCCTTTACAGTTAGCTTTGGCAGAGATTTGTGTCCATCAGTGTGGACATTTAGCTTCTGCCTTCAGGCTTATGATGAGGCAGGATTTTACTGTATGTGAAATGCTGAGGACTTACTGTTATCTCTTCTAAGTTCAGTTGTGTAATATGACTCACTTACTCATTGTGCCATATTCTGTCTTGTCATTTCACTTTCTGTCCCGTCCTCAAACCCTCTCCTGTCTTGTCACATTTTTCCCTTCCCTGACCCCATCATGTCCTGATGTACTGTGTCCCCCCTCCCCTGTGCTTGTCCTGTCATATAGGCCATTTACACCTTGTAGTAAAATGTTTTGTCCCACTCTGAAATTTTGCCATAACATTTATATTATCTCTGTGTGTATTAGCCCATTGTGGCCACTGTTGCATGTTTTGGGGGCAGGACAAAAATATTTCGATGGAGTGACCAGTCGATCTACAGAAAATTGGTTAATTCTTGAAAAAAATCCAAACATTATAAAGTTTCTCTAATGTGAGCATTCGGTGCTTTTCTCTGTTTCATATTTGTCAATCTGATACCTTCTGGTTTTGAATGTTGGTCAGAAGACCTCGCTTTGGATTCTGGGAAAGTGGGATGAACATGTTTCACAATCTTTTGAAAAAATAATGATTTTTTAAAAAAAATTTAAATATACTGTGTATATATATATATATATATATATATATATCTTTACTTGCAGCCCTGAAGTACTTTAAAGTGCTTTATAGCAATTCAGATTTTTATATTATTTTGGCTTTAATGTCATCTTGATTAGTAAGGTAACTCTCTGTGTCAAACATACAATCATTTCAGGTTATCAATATTAGTTTTTCCATACAAAACTACATTTCTTCATATGAACCACTTCTGTCTTGGCCTATCTTGTCTATTATTGCTCTTTTCATCAGTAGACTTGTAACCTCTGGGATGAAGATGATGTCAGACTCTGACTCACTCATCATGGTTTAGCTCCCAGCAGGGATCACTGCTGTCAACTAGACACTGACTCACGCAGTGGAAAGAGGAGCTAGCAGCTCATCATTCTTGTAATAATAATAACAATGATAATGAAGCTGTTTGTTTAAATCAGTTCATCAGCCACCAAGTTACTCAGCACTGTAAGATCAAAGCAACACAGCTGCCTCATGGGAAGTCATAATGAGTGATAGAGTGATGGGTTGAAGGATTAATGGTATCCTCCCAGCACTCATCAGCGTAAATCAAAACACATGTTCAATAAAACATTTTTTACTCACCTGTACTGATGGATTTCTACCTCCGCAGACTCCACCTCCCTCTGTTCTAATTTATTTCCATGTTCATCACAGGCAGCTCTTGCACTCTGCTTCCCATATCTCTGTGATATCTTGCTGAGCATTACATATCCGCCCCCTAAAACAGTTTGTACAATAAATTGGACTGCATCCTTAATTTGAAGTTTTTCCCCTCAGCACTTGGAGATGACGTGCAGAGATGGGAAGCAGTCTGAAGAGCACAAATCTCCAGGAATACTTGTAGTATAAAGAACTTGTAGTGTTATTTATACTGCAAGTGTTGCTGCAGTTTTTGTACGTTGCTTGAGTATGGTGGCAGAGAAAGAATTCAAATTATCCTCATCTTCGGTTTAAAGGAGAAATGGGATTGTAAACACAGTAGAATGAAGTTGTTTTAAAGATATTATGTAGAACAGACCATGCTCACCTACCAAAGGATGAAAAGATTTTACTGGCCAAAATAAGAAAAACCTTAACTCAAGGTCCACTCACTAGCTTTTAGCCGAGCTTTCAACCACATCTCACAGTCCTCCTCAGAGGGTGGAGTTTGCTCAGTTGTCGTCAGTAGTGTGGAACTTGTGTCGTGTGTGTCGTATATGAACGGGAGGTCACAGACGCTCTCATCTCACAGATGGTTGGCACTGTTCCCAGTCGATTGGTTGTGGTCTGATGTTTACAGACAGCTGTTCGTGTCCAGCGTCCTGCCATTTGACAAATATACTGCAATGTTCCTCACAGCTGTGATATGTGATGTCATGATGATGTCATAGGTTCTTCCAGTTCTTTATTATATACATATATTACAATACATTTGACTGGAATCTTGTGGCAGAGAGTCCTGACCCTTGGTGAGGACTGATGGGAAATATTGACAGTGGCAGTTCACTGGACTGGATCCCAAATCGTTGCCAGTTCACCTCTGATGCCTCAACCCTCTGGACCGCAGGACGCCTCTGCCCTGAGTCTCTGGAGTCACTCCTCTCCGTTCCTACAACAAACACTCCTCAACAGCAGTCCCACCGCGTCCACAAGCTCAGCCAGCTGTTTTCCGGCTTGTATCGTTTTAGGGTGTTTCACAGCATCCTTTTTGTTCTAGTCTCTTATTTGGTGGAAAAACAGAACTGCAGCGCACAGAGCGTTGGGTCGGGAATAATTGCAGGCCTGAGAGCTGGTCGATCGGCATTGCAGTGACAGCCATGAAACCACTACTGACGTCAACAGACAAGTGTTACTGCGTTCGTGTGACACTGTGTGTGTGTGTGTACGTTTGCGGAGTATCCCTGCTAGAATAGTGGACTGAGTGTTATCCTGACATCTCTGCGACTCCAGGAATGATGATCAACTTAAGGACAGATGGGCACTTCACAAAGAGGCTCTGTTCCATTATTTTGTGGCAGGATTAGACAATAGTGTGGTTGATGGACTGAGGAAATAAGGCATCCACATGCAGCCTGCTCCCCCGCTGTTTGTCCCAGGTGAACTCAATCACCTACAGAGACTTCACGGCTCTGCCTACACAACTGGATGCCAGGTAGGGAAAGGCTGCGTGTTGGACGGCACTTTCTACAACTTTATTTTGTGAGAGAGAAGACATCGGCACCATGACATGATGGTGCATCAGAGTGTCACTTCTTCTAACATGCTGTCATCAGTTTATGCAGGGATATGAACGATAATGTCGAAAAATGGAAAATGTGAACAGAAAATAACTCAGGCTCAGGTTCTGCTTCAGATTTGAGAAATCAATACCATTGCGAGTATCTGCAGTTATCAAGTATCAATGCATTGAATATCTGGGACACCTGATATCATTTAGTGTTGTCTGTTTAGGAAGCTCGTGTCAGCTTATTTATGCTAAAAATAGTTAAGCATGATTAATCATTTATGTAAAATGTAGGAATGCATTGATCCAACTTTTTCTCTTTCAGTACCAGCACCTCAGCTCAGAGGATCTGCTCATACTGAGTATTGATCTGATACCAGTGCTCTTTTATTTTCGCAGATGTACAAATTTATTTGTATGCGTCACTGCGACGGACTCATCGGAATCATTTTTATGTTATGTAACATTAGGCAGGGAAATTGTGTAGCACTAAAACCTGAGTGGATGCTCCACTGTGGCTGAATGAATTTAACTGACAGCAAAAACAGTTTTGAAAAACAGTGCTTTTTGTAGAATGTATTTTATTCTATTCCATAATAGTAACTCCTCTTACTATTTGTAATGGTAACAATAAATAAGATTCAGAGTGCTTCTCAGCACCTAAAAACAATCAAGACAAAAACGGCAGAGAACGACTCGGAGAAAACACTGCTCTTCTGTTGTCTCCATCTTGTTGTGTCCCGCTGATCAGCACTGTGATTGGCTGCTCCTGAGTTGCCCTCAGCTAATTAGAAGAGGAAGTGGCACACTCCTGCCTTACCGCTGGACTTAATCACAGAATACCAAAAGGCACCAATTAGTGCTGTATGAACATGATTAGAGGAGCACTCAGCATGGCCTGTTGCTGGGCAAAGAGAAAGAGAGAGAGACTGAGTGTTTGAGTGTGTGTGTGTGTGTGCGTGTGTGTGTGCGTGTGCCCTTAACCAGCCTGTCCAGTTGCGCACCAGTGTGATGTAAGGTTGTTCGATTTTCAGGTCGATTTTGGAGCCAAATCTAGATCTCTACTGCTGGGGCCATAATCACACACTGCCTGTGCGTGCGTGTGTGTGTGTGTTGTGTGGTTCTGGGTGGTTCTGGCCCAGTGTGCTACCCTCCTAACCAGTTTCTAATGATGTTAATGCTGATCAGCCACTGTATGGATTTCTCCCCAGCTGGACGGACAGAACTAATCACTGCACATAGACTCCATGATCAATACCCGTCCGGAGGAGTGAATCAACCTTTGAGGCGCCCTGCACTCCAAAAACTTAACCACTTCACCACTGAACCAGTTGCATTCATATTTAAAGGGCCAGTCAGCTAAACAGGCCATGTTGTTTTTTGTGCGTTTGTTGCACAGGTAGACGGCCTTTTAAATGCAGCACCACAGACAGCTAACAGCTACCCTGCACACGTGCCTTTGAGCAAACACTGAATCACTGCAGGTCTGGCCAACCTCCACCCTGCCAAGTGTACAAGACACACCAAAGTTGGAACTGCTAGTCTTCTGTCTGATATAATGATAATGTTCAGGGAGCTGACAGTATCATTTCTTCTTTTCTTTCTTGTGCTTGCAATCAGAGGTCAGAGGTCTGCTGTTTTCAAAGGCACAAGTGCTTCCTCTGCCGGTAGGTCAAAGGTCACACAGAAAAATAATAAACACAGCAGCTGGTTTGACTCGGTGCAACCTTTCCCTCCCCGTGGCTATATTTAGAGAGACGTGAGCTGCTCTGAGATCAGATGTTAATGTTGGACACAGAGTGCTCAGTCTGTTTGGACAGAGATCCACAGTGGCTGGTCAGGTGGCTGGAAAGAGCAACTGGCTCGTCACGGAGGTGTGGCACAGCGTCAGTCCAGTATGGGTGTATGTGACAGTGGAAATAGTTTTTCTTAAAGGAAGAGCAGTATTTCATGATCTGTGCATATAATGAAATGTTCACTTTTCTTCTCTGTGCAGTAGACGTATAATAAGGCTGCAGTCATTCTAATAGTGCAGGGTCTCAACAACAAGAAGCAGCTGTAACAACAGTTAATGTATGAAAATATAAAAAAAAAATCTTTTATGTCTCATACATACTGCATAATTCTTTAGGATGTAGGGTCCAGAAAATGAAAGTGCTCTGAGTGAAAGTGAACATCCAGCACACCAGAAAACACAGTGCTTTACTGGACACTTTCTTTTGTGTTGCCTTCTGTCGTCTTTCCTGTTTTGTTAAAATAAGGAAACGTGAGGTGAAAAGTGCAGTGAGCCATTTCTAAACATCTTTGACTTAATGTGCTAAAACTAGCAGCTTTTATCCCTTTTCTTCTGCTTCCTCACCGTCACTGGTGTGTGGCCTCTGTCTACATTTATCTTATCAGTTGTCATTAATGTTAGCTCCAGCATCTTCAGGCCTTTGTGGCTGCAGAGATATCTTCGAGATATTTGCCGCCTAACCGTTTCTGCGATATTATTTCCTGTATTATCGTGTACAGTGTGTCATTATTCCTCCTGAAAAACAGCTGGCCACCTTTCCCAAGAGTGACTTGCCCAAGAGCACTTTTTGCTGTTGTTGTTAAGCTTTTTTGGAGACATTGAAGAGGGTGTGTTTGTGATTAACTCTCAAACAGAGAGTGGATAGCTTGGATATGAGTCTTTACTTGTCTTTCATTTCCCTTGATTTGCACAGATCTCACTCTGCGTAAGTCATTTTCTTGCTTGTTCTTGTCCTGCCCTGCTGCCCAACATCTCCTCCCAGTGTGCTGCCATGAGTATATAGGCACACACAGAGTGCACAAACCACACACTCACACACTCACACACACACACACACACACACACACACACACACACACACACACACACACACACACACACACACAATGTACAGAGTGTACATACCACATACAGAGACAGTGAAAGGAAAGAACTGTTTGGCACGGGGCTGGATGAGGGGGAAGCAGGTTGTTTTTCTGCTTCTTTCAGATCAAATGTACAATAGGCTTGAGGTGTAAAGCAAACAAACCCCCTTTACTCCCTGAACTTTCTCACTCCCACACACACACACGCACACATTGACACGAACATGAATCCATTTTAGCCATTTTCTCTCTCTCTCTCTCTCTCTCTCTCTCTCTCTCTCTCTCTCACACACACACACAGACACACACACACAGACACGGACACACACACACACACACACACACACACACACACACACACACACACACACACACATTCAGAAACTGTTCCCGGGTCTGTTTTCCTCTTCTCCTCCTCACCTCTCGCCTCCTTCCTGGTGTGATGTTTTAGGCCCCTCGGCCAATTCCCACGCTGCGAGGGAAGAAAACAGGAGGGAGTATTTGTGTATGTGTGTGTGTGGATTGCCCTTTGACCCTGGGCCTGTGTCATCGGCAATCAAATAACATCTGGCCATGACGGTTGTTTTCTGTATCACTCTCACACACATAACAAAAAGTTCCTTAAACCCCTCGGCCCTGGATCCCATGAGCACAAACACGCAGGCACTGGAACTGGTCGTGCTTTGCATTTCCCATCCTGAGGTTAGTGAGGAGGCTAACCCCAAGAAAACCCTTTAAAACTAACTGAAGATAGCTTTGGGCATGGCCTAACATCAAAGTCCTTTGTTCAACAGCTTGTTCAATGAGGAGCATTTGTATAGTGACGTTTTAAAATGAACATATGATCTCTAAAGGTGGAAAGAGTCCATTCTGAAGCCCTTTGTGACTCTTGAAATGACAGTCCAAAACCCCAAAATATTTACTGTCACATAAGATAAAGAAATGCAGCAGATCCTCACAGCTGAGAAGCACAAAGTAGGGAATGTTTCTGCTCAAAAGATGACTTGTGATTAATCAAGTATCAGAATAACTTGTGTTTGCTGGCTAATCAATTAATTGGCCAATTGTTTCATCTTTAATCAATGTCATCACCCAGTTTCCAGCAAAGACAAATGCCACACGTATCCCAAGTAATAATGGAAGGGAAACTTTGTTGAGTTCCACTTTTAAAATACACTCTTTTGTTTTTTATTCCTCTTCTTCCGAATGGTGATGATGATGATGATCAAGCTAAACATCCTGGGAACAAACGCAGAGTTTAGAATGTGTTGAGGGATGTGTGTGTGTGTGGGTGGGTGGGTGTGTGCATGTGTGTGCGTGTGAGTGTGAGAAAAGTTTAGTAAAACAGAGTTAAAGAGAGAAAGGGGAGCTGTGTTTTACGTCAGAGAGATGGAGAACAATGCTGGAGGCAGGAGACAGTCCAAGGTCAACGTGTTATGCACTGTATGCTGCAGCTGAACAAGACGCCAGCCTGCTCGCTTGTCTGTCTGTCTGTCGGTTTATAGGGGGGATGTGCAACCTTCACTGTCTTATGATGGTCTAGATGTTAAATAGGATTTTTTCCCCCCCGACAAGGTGAAACACTGAAAATAAAAATACGCAGACATAATGCAGAGTATTCCACGAAAACTGGAGCTTCAATCTGGAAATAATCGTATTGGCCTTAAAAACCCAGACTGGTTGGGCTCCATCTACGGCGTAGTTTATACTCTCTATGACAGCCTTTAAATGACTTAAACTGCAATTTTCCAGCTTTTCTTTCTGGCTTTCTTTAGTTTCCTTAATATCCTTTACATTTGTTTTACAACTTACACTCTTTTCCTTTCTGCAGCAGAGACTTAATATGGCCGCAAGGAGCCATATCAGGCATTGTCTGTCCAATACTGCTCTATTTTACTAGTGATTGGAGGAAATTAAAGCACACAGTACAATTGTATTACTATACAGAAGAATCATGTAATGACTGTATGTTCCAACTTATTTGACATATTTATTGCATTGGCTGGTTCAGCCCTGCTGGAGTGGAAATGAAAATTGCAAACAAAATATCATAGAATAATATTAAATTAATAAATAAGCTCACATGATCTAGACACAGGTCTGGTCAGATTAGGATACTAAAGACAAGAGTTGAGCAGAGCCTTGTTTATGGGTAGAGATTTTAGAGAAAGGTAGAAATCTGATTTTATTAGGTCATATGTTTACTACACAGGTCTGGAAATGTGTTGGGGTTTAGGTACTTGTGTGTCATTCTAAATTGATTCTCTTTTTTTGCGAACAAAAGATTCTTGTATTAGAGCAGGACTCATGCATTGGCGACAGACGTTGCAGTACCGTACTTTCCTCAGTAGTGGGAGCTGGCTCCCAACAAGAGGCCTGTTGGTTTCTGTGACTTCTCAATGGGAATGAGAACAGCAGCAAGCTGTGGTGAAGTGCAGCTGCTGGAGAGCTCAATGAGGATTGTGAGTGTGTGGGTTGTAAAATTGTCTGAATGTGCAAAAATCTTCTGCCACCAAAAATCACAATTAGTTCACCTGCTTTTCTTTTCTTCACATGAATTCATTGTTGTGGTCTTAAAGAGCTGCTGCATCCAGTCAGTGTCATCCACCTCTGAGCAAAGCTGTGACTCATGTCAATGTTTGAAAATATATTCATAGGTTAATTCTCCATTTAAAGCCGGTAATTGGAGGTGGTGGGTCACCTTGCCGTAAAAAGCTGCTCACACCAAAATTTATGCCATAAGTCTGGGTTTCAGAGGAAAGATTTAGTGTCCCATGACTGTCGTAATAGTCTGTCCCACACTGATGAGAAAAAAATGTGAAGGAAAAAGGAGGTCAAATTTTACTGGTGAGGCTGTAAAAACTGCAGACATGACAGATCAATGAAAATGTAAACTGCCTTTGCGACAGAGATAGTTTAAATTCACAACTGTCGTGTAATTTTTTATGTAATCCAATGATTTACCTAAAGGACAAACCACTGTACCAGTTGACCGCATTCAGTCTTGGCAGCGGCCATGCACAGTCAACGTGTCCTTGAGCAACATGCTTCAATGCCCCACCTGCTCATTCAGAGATTGTGCTGAATAATAAGATGGAGTGTAAGAATGGAGGAAAAACAGTGTATTTCTACTTAACCTCGAAGCACTTAAACATCAACCAATCAAAACTTTAGATAAACGGAAAATCCTTTATATATGTATTCATGAGGAGGGGAGAAATCATGCCTGGGGTGGTGGTGGTGTTGGGTAGGGGTGGGGGGGTTATCTACATCAGCTCCATCACAAGCCTCCCCGTTCCCCTCTTTCCTGGCAGGCAGATCTATTTATAGCCTCTGACGTCATTGGTCTCCTCTGATGGAGCCTCGTCACGGCCGACTACACTGAGCCAGGGGGAGGGTGGGGTGTAAAAGTGGGGTTTGGGTTGGGTGAGGAGTAGTGGTGGTGGTGTGGGGGTGTTGTCATTGAGGTAAACCCTGATGCAGCACTGCCCCTCTCTGCCACGTCACACCAATCAGGTGTGAGAAGCTGAGCCACATCACTGTGCTGGAAACAGCCCTCCTGATCACCCCCACCCCCTCCTCCTTCTCCTCCACCTCTCCTCCTCCTCCTTCTCCTTCTCCTCAGTCTCAGTCTCTTCTCTCTCTCTCTCTCTCTCTCTCTCTCTCTCTCTCTCTCTCTCTCTCTCTCTCTCTCTCTCTCTCTCTCTCTGCTTCTGTGAACTGGGCTTTTCATTCAGCATCGATTGCATAATAGCCATCCTTCATTTATCAGGCACTGCTATTGCTGGAGCGCTGGAGGCACGCTGAGCTAAAAATAGACACAGAAGCAACCTGCCATTGCTCTATTTGTGCTCCGTATGCTATTGTTATGAACAGGGAAGGGGAGGGAGGGCTATAACAGGAACAGGACACAATGAATCCAACTAAAAATGCATTAAGACGTCCACTCAGGTCTCTACTTAATGGTGCTTTAAAATCTCATTTAAATCATGGAACAATGACTTCTTACTGTCTAATAATGGAGAGGGCATTGGTGGTGGAATTTGGGTCAGAGAAGAGTGAATAGTTGCAACCAAAAAGGTCACTGGTTTCAGTCTTGTCAGAGGAATGATACCCCCTGATCAGTCCAGTCTGCGTGTCCTTGAGCAAGGCACAGTCCCACTGAGGGAATGTGGACCATAGTGTGGCAGAAAAAAGTGCATGGAGATCAGCATAGAGGAATTATTTGCATGCCGATAAGCTTTAAGCCTCCACTACCAAATCAATTCCTTCTGTGTACTCAGACAAAATCAAAGTCAAGTTCTCCTCTGTCCCTGTTTTTTCTGTGTTTCTATATTTACTGTTTTGTGGTTGCACAGTGTATAAAAAAAAATCTAGTTTGGCTTAAAGGACATTTTGCGTGAAAGGGAATTTGGTGAGTGAATCTTTCCAATACTGAACCCTGTAATTCAGACCCAGCATCATGATTAGAAGGATTTCAAAAGGATTGAATCAGGGCCAAGTTGAGCTGTGACACTGTTTGGTTCCAGGAGTTGGACTAAATCCAGCTGGCAAATGGGAGCGTTTTTGAAAATACCAATAAAATCCCCTTTTTAAAATGATGCTCATAGACATTAAGTACAATAGGAGTGCCTGTCGGTGTGTGGTGGCTGCGATGGGGCGAAAGTGGGAGTGGTGGGGGCGGCTGTATGGGCAAGTAGCTCTACTGACGTACCCTGCATGAAGTCAGTGTTGACGTCATACAGAGGTAGTGCAGGGAATGTGTGCATTTGGTTGCGAAAAGCAAGTAATCACAAGGTCACCTGCTTAAAAAGACGCTTGCGGTCAATTCAGAAGGTTTGAATGTAGCCAGCATCAAGGAGACGCTGCTTTGTGTGCTTGTTTTTCCTATAGTCACATGAATATGCACACATACTGTTCATGTGTTCCTTTACATGTTTAACTGTCTTCATTGTGATTATTTGGGATGCTTTTGATGTCAGAAACTATAATTGAAAAACCTTTGATATTTGGACACACACCCTTCAACATACTGCACTTCCAGCTCCACTCACTCTGCAGAAGCTTGTCTTAGCCTTATCTTATCCTTATCTTAGCTTTCTCTTTTCTGCCTCCATGTGCACAGATGCACTTCTGTTCATTTACGTGATGTGCGTGATGTGTGATTAAGTCAGTTATTGTTCTGATTTCTTTCTCAGCTTGATGGCTGCTTTTGTTATGGCACATTGTAACACTGATAATATTGTATGCAAATGAAGTTTATTGTTATTGGCAGCAGTAGTAGTAGCTGCAGTCGTAGTTTCTGAACTGTAGTATTAGTAAGAGCAGCAGCAGCATTAGGAGGAGCAATAGTGATAGTACTAATAACATTAGCAGTAGTAATCGTGGCAACATTAGTCATGATGCTGTTTAAACAGGTAGCCTGGTTCCAGACAACCTTTAAAGTGAAACAAAATAAGACTTCAGTCTGACTTGCAGGCTAATTTTCAGATGGAAATAACACAAAGTATAACAGTATTATTTATGTATTTCTTCTCTCTCTCTCGCACTCTCTGTAGTTTTGATGTGGAGAATGGCCTGTCGGTGGGTCGCAGTCCACTGGACTCTCAGACTAGCCCAGGTTCTGGTCTGGTACTTCAGGCCAACTTCCCCCACAGTCAGCGCCGCGAGTCTTTCCTCTACCGCTCCGACTCAGACTTTGACCTTTCGCCCAAAACCATGTCCCGCAACTCATCGACTGCCAGCGACCTGTGAGTATTTGAAAGATACTCTCTGTATCATTTTAACACCAATAAACTAGCCTTCAGCCCCACTTCATGCTGATCTTTACATCGTGGTGTTGCTGAGCTGGATTTGAAGAGAAATTTTGAATTTAGGTTTGAAGCTCTTTCTTCTGGAAGACCCTTCACGAAGAAACAGCTTCAAACAGCAGGTGATGGAAGGCTTGCAAGTGCCTATTAATTTGATGATGACATATTGTTGTTAAAGATGTGTGTGTAAGGTTAATTATTTATTTTCTCATCAGGATCCAGAATAGGTGCTGCCGAATACCAAGAAATCACTTAATCTCTGTGTTTCACTCATTAATAGTTTGCCTCCACAATGAAAAATAATGTCAATAATGAATTATTTAATAAATCATTCAGTTGTTGTTACCAATATGGGATACATTTAGTACATTTTTAGAACATATTTTGAAAATATTGTGGCTCTTTCAGTCGGGATCCATGTATACAATATATCTACAGTACATAGCATCAGATCACATGCATTGATACAGTTACAGTAGAGCTGCTATTAAAACACTGCAATTTATTGTCAATATGTATTTCTGTAAACCCCTAAGGCCTTATTTACACTCTGAAAAGTGCACTTTTGGCATCTGGCTTTAAAGAGGCTTTTGGTAGCAAAGCCCATATTTGTCAGTGTAAACAGCAGAGCGGTTAGTTTAATTGGAACGTACCACAAAGTTATACTCTTAGCTCAGATGTAGATTTTCACCCAGTTTCTGCCTGTTTATACAGCTAAAGATTTCTCTGTGCAGCTAGCAGTCTGTTTGAAGCCAGAGTTTAAATGGGGCCTCAACCACCAATAGCTGTCGCTCCTTTGTTTTGAAGGGAGGAGGGATTGAAGCATTGGGAAGTCAATTGGCTACCTCGGTGAGACAAAGTGTGAAGACTGCTGCGGTTTTCTGCCTCTCTGTGCTTTGCCATGTTGTTATGAGTCAAAACTGCCACCTCTTCCACCCCCCCCCCAACCCCCCACTTACACGCCATCTTTCCCTGGCCACAACCTTTACAGCATAACTTGGACACTTATCTCCAGAATTATCACCCTTGCAAAGTTTTTGAAAAAGGTCCAGCAAACATTTGACAGATGTTGATCTGGTATCATCCATGTGCAGTGAACCCAAGGGAGTACAAACATTTACCAGTTTGCATGTGAGGCACAGTAAAAACCACATCAGAGTGTTTTTCTGATGTTTAGGCCTTGATTTCAGTGTCAAAATGTTTGCTGGACAGTGATGTGCAGGCTGACTTGACACTGGACTTTTCACTGGCAGCATCCTGCAGTATTAATGGTTATGAGGTGCATGTTGTGACCCAAAAGCTTCCAGAAGGCTCTATCTCTCCAAAAGTTGGCTTTCCCAGCACCCAATGCATGAACACAGCTCCTCACTTGCACATAGTTCCAGCTAAACAAATATGTATCTTAGAGGCATACCTGTTAGAGCAGAATGAAATGTGCATTAAGTGATTTTAGACCTTCGTAGAGACACAGACCTGATATTGTGTTAAGTTGTCATGTGTGACTTATTAACAAATAATTGCCTACTTACACATCGAGACACAGAGCACCATTAGCATCCTACTGGAGACAAGTTTCTGAAGATAATTTCAATCTTCACTTGCCTTTTAGATGCATTTAGCTGCTAAATGCGACGGTGCAATTTTAGCAATCATTTAATTTGTCTTTTTGTTTTTTTTGACACATCTGCCGGTGGATTTCTGTGGCAGGTATCCTAAAAATATCACTTAATGCAGGTTTATTGTAAATGGTTCATTTAAACATCAATGGGTAGATAATTGTTTGAGTCATATTGAACTGATGTGAAGCAGTGGTTCTATAGCTCTGCCCACTGAGGTTTTACTCCAATCTGCATCTTTGCCTCTAAGAAATATTTGTAACAACCTCCACTCCTTATATCCAGTGTGATATTTGAGACCAGCTATGAGTTGGAGCCAACTGTAGCCTTCCTCACAGTAAGATGATGACAACAAACAAACATATTTGTTCTCATTATTTGTGTGTTTGTCTTTGGAGTTTTTTTTTTTTTTTTTTTTTAATTGCATGATGTTTCCCCTTTGTCCCAGTGCTTCTCACACATTTTCACCAGATGTCTGTCTGTGTTTGTCTGTGGTTTTTACAGGCATGGAGAAGACATGATAGTGACTCCATTTGCACAGGTTAGTAGCATTGTGTATGAGCTCTTCTTGAACAGATTAAATTCTAACATACAGTGTTTCCATTCAAACTAACACTGTCCAACTGTAAGTGTGGCTCTGTCCAGACCATTCACACAGCTCCTCTCTGGCCCTTACTCACCGCTTTGAGAAATAAGTGATGGTTCATTTTTCACAGAAAACACCCACACACATTCTCTTTGTACTGAACAGCTTGTTCTGAGTCTTTATGTGTGTGTGTGTGCTCTTCAGTGTTTGCCCGTTAACACAATCTGTGCACATGTTATATTTCCAAACTGATATCTAAAGTTTAGTTTGGCCCACCTGCAGCTGGTTATTAAAATAATTTGAGAAACTTTATCAGCCACAAAAATACAGTACAAACTTACTAATGCTAATGTTTTCAAAGCCACATTAGAAGAAAGCATCAAAAGTGAAGTTCCATCATGTGATGTTTCAGAGTCCAGTGCCGAATAGCTGAGAAAATAACCACTGCTGGTAGTTAATGGCTGATTTACATGTACTGCCATCAGACTAGACGTTCAAAAAAGTTCAATAACTGGTGTCTGTGTTTCTGTGTGTGTCAAAGTAACTCAAAATGTGCTTCAGTGAAACTCAGCTGTGCTTCTAAAAGAGTCAACTAAGTAAAGAAACTACTTGTTAGCCGCTGAAATGATTTGTGTGGCGGGCTTCTCCAGATATTAAGGGGGGCATGTTGCAGGTGTCTCCATCGAGATCTCGCTCACTCCTCCTTTTTTCCCTTTTTAGGTTCTTGCCAGTCTACGAACAGTGAGAAGCAACTTTGCTGCTCTGACACATCTTCAAGATCGTGTGGCAAACAAGTAAGAGCAAATAAACAGACTGGATGACTGACTGCCTGCATTCCTATTCTACTAACACCTCATCTGTTCCTTGTTCCAGGCGGCCGACGAGCAGCAACCAGCCATCCACGTGTAAGCCATGTCTTACAGGTCAGTGTTAATATCCCCGTATGGCGGGACACTGAGATTTCCCACATAAAAACTGCAAATATTTTCATAGCGTTGTTTTTGGTGCATCAAAGTGCAGACATGGTGTTAAGCACATCACTTCCTGTGACTCTGTTGACAAGCCAATCAACATTTCTTAGTTAAGGAAGCAGCTTCTCACAGTAGCAATGCCACACCTCTGAATCACTTGAGCATGCATGTTTTCACAGCAGCCCCACAACTGACCTGTAACATGTGTTTGTGTGACCTCTGACCTTTTCAGAGGAGCCCTACCAGAAGCTGGCAGTGGAGACGCTGGAAGAGCTGGACTGGTGCCTGGACCAGCTGGAGACGCTGCAGACGAGACACTCAGTCAGCGAGATGGCATCCAACAAGGTGAGGTGACATTTGACCAGACTTCAGAGAGACTCTTTGAAAACCCTCAGTGGGTCAATGAAGTTGTCTCCTAACATGTCATCGCATATCTCGAGCCTTTCTTATAAAAAAAAAAAAAAGCTTCTTTGAGGTGCTTGAATCGGTTTGTGCAAGTTAAGTGTAAGCAAGTGTATCACAATTAGGTGGTTGAAACCTGGTCCTCCATCAAACAACATTTAGCTTGTTTTTAGACGAAGCAAATCACACCTGCACTGAGATGCAGAGTCCTGCAATGGTCCCTATTAATGCAATAGTTTATTCAGCTGTTTTAATACTCCAGTAAACTATTTACATGTCACACATTCACTCATTCTCTAATAACTGACGCTTCCTCTCCCTTCCTCTTGTCAGACACCCACACATGTAACTGGATAAATGTCAAGGCAGCTGAAACCAGATAAAGAACAACTGTTGAAATGTGAAGTTATATTGAAGTTGTTCTGCACTGTATGAGAGGCTGAACTATAATATACCTTAAGTATACCTTAAGTAAATAAGCACAATATGCTTTGATGTTTCAACAGCAGAAAACAGAATCAGTGTGTCTTAGTGTGCAGAGCACTGACAAATATCAAGTCCTCTCAGCTTTTTCCTTTTCATACTTGTTAGGAAAATAGATCTGTGTCACACATGAGGGGAAAAAATCAGGTATTGTGACACATGCAGCTGCACTGTGAGCACGGCCAAAAAAAAACAGAGTTCAGGAATGGCGTCTCTCTCCGCTGAAAGAGTTAATCAGCATCTCCTCAATTCCCTCCTTCCTGCTTTTCTCCTCCATCTGGCGGCTACTCTCAGACCTCCCCCATTTCCCACTCGGCCAATCAGGTCCCACTCCTCCACCCAGCCCCTAAAGCCGGATGAATGTGATTGGACAGAGTGGAGGGAACTGCGTGCAGGGCAGGGGAGGAGGGTTCCTCTCAGCCCTCTCTCTCTCTCTCTCCCTCTTCATGTTTCTCATTGACACTGTGTGACAGTAGTTGGATGGGCGACTGCAGTCACACCCTTTCTCCCCCGATTGTAGACCACATCCCCAGCCTCCCCTACCCCACCCCACACCACCTTTCCCCTGGGACTCCCCCCCACCCCCCACTCCTACCCCCAGCCCCAGGACAGCACATGGGACTGTGGGAACTTTTATTTCCAAACGGACTTCTTTGCATGCTCAGACCGTCCCTGCTGAGCGTGGAGCAGAGCTGACTGAGCAGATTACAGCCTGTCACTTAGCAAGCAAACTTGTCTGCCTGCCGTTGTGGATTTTAGCGACCTTTAACATCAACATGCGTGGGTTGACATGCTTGTGTCGGCTCTCTGCGTTTGTCTGTGCTGGAGACTCAGACAGGTGAGCGAAAGAGAGTGCTGCTGGCTTGCCCTGTTTACATCAGGATCTATTGATCAGCGGTGCAGACTTTGCAGGGGGCTGAACGCTGAGTGTGTCAGATCTGACACAGGACTGGATCTACAAACGGGCTGAATGTTGAGATTGTGTGTCTGTCTATGCATGTATGCATGAGTGTAAATAGAGAGGAAAAGACTAAAGACATGTTGAAAGAGCTGTCATGATTTTGTAATGTAAAAGTGATTCTTAAGAGCAGTGGCTTGGTTTACAGCAGCAGGAATATGTTGCATGTCATTTGTAAACATGCATGTGACTGTGTGTGAAAAATGGTGTGCAGAGAGCTTCAGCAAAAGTGGGAGCAGTTGTGTTGAGAGGCTACAGTCAGCCAAATGCTAAACAGACACATTTTGGTTAAAGCTACAGGTTTGTCTTCCATGTCAGTGTGTATGTTTTTGTGTGCGTCCATATGTGTGTCACATAGTAACCGTGTAACCACTGCAGCATCTCTCTCTCACACCGATCCCCTCCCTCCTCCCTCAGCCACCACATGCCAGAGCTGTTACATAATCAGTGTGGAAGCTACCGCTGCAATAAAACTCAATGAAAACTGAAAACATGAACACTTTTGTTTTTAAAAACTTTTTCTCCTGAATATATCACAAGTGTTTTGGGGTTTTTTTTATTGCCAACAATGCAGGTATCTGCCCGGTGTCTGCCAACAAACAACATAGTTAGAGAGATTACAGCTTGTCCTGTATTATTTTAAAAGAAGAGCAAATACATGTTTAAGAAAAACATGAGTGCATTTCTAAAGGGCTCCTCATAGACTGCGGGCTGTATAGACAGAAATAAAAGTGCTGAAATGACAGCGGTTCTGTGAGCATCAGTCTGCGTGAGCTGCAATCGCGGAGTTCCCCTCCGTGATGTTGTTCAATGTTCAAACCACAGCACAGACAATGGAGCATCTTGTCTCTATGAAATTGTGTCAGCTTGTTTCTGTGAAAATGTAGTTTTGTGCAGCCTGACCAACTTGGTCAACGTTTCTATGTATTATAGTATATTATTATATGTACAGCAAAACACATTATTTGCCATGGTTCCAACCTACAGTGTGTCCGCACTTCCATCCATTTCATTATGCGTACATGTTTTTTATGTTGTTTCAAACTATATGATATTACATCTAACTGCACTTTATTCCACACTCACAGCATAATCATTTATGTATATTGCTTTTTAAAAATGCCCTGACAAAGAGATGAAATATCTTACAAGTTCACAACAAAAATGATGAGCACAAACTCAGGCAAAAGCAAAGTAATGACTGAATGTGAATCATAACATGCAATATGCATATATTGTCTGTAGAGGTGAGTTTTAACAGCAGATTTCCTGATTTGAAGACAGATGGTGAAAGGAGTGAAAAGGGAAAATCCCTTGCAAAATAGTTACCCTCTTCAAGAAAGGGAAAGGGGGACAAGAAGAACAGAAGGAAACGTGATCTTTCTTTATTTAAACACAGTACTCTTCCATGTATCATTGCATAAAAGTATCAGAATTAGGTTTCCTGCTATAGCGATGTTAACCATGCTACACATGCACCTTGTCTGTGCACGTGTTTGAACATTTTTATTTGCAGTGTAACTGGACTAACCACGTTTTTTGTTTATGGTTTTGTTGTGTCTGCACAGTTTAAGAGGATGCTGAACCGCGAGCTGACGCAGCTCTCAGAGACAAGCCGCTCAGGGAATCAGGTGTCAGAGTTCATCGCCAACACCTTCCTGGGTGAGTTTTAGTACGTTATATGCATGAATGAAAAGACCCTCACTTTGAGGAAGGCAAAGCCTGGGCCTTAAAATACAAATATGTACTCAACTGCTAGTTTATTAGGTCCATTTAACTGAAACTGATGCACGCTAATACAACAGCCCTGCCACAAATTCTATATTCATTCAGTTAGAATTGTAGAGAAATGTTAATTCAACTTAATTCAACAATTTTGAAGATTGTTGTTTGTGATGCTGTTTTATTATATTACCTTATACGGAGAGGTGCCTCAAATTATTAGTCTACATTCATTTGATTTAAAATTTGGTGGAGGACAAAATATCTTAAAATATATTTTGTGCTTCATAACATGTCCGTGAGGTGTGACTCTGGTGCTGCATAACAGTTTGCATAATTGCATCACAGAGCTTCGTCGACCGTTCTGCTGTCAGCTGTATTACATGAGCATTACACCATATGTTGCTGTTCAGCACATGTACTGTAAATGATGACACGTCATCCAGCCTGGTGTATATGAAGAAGGAAAGGAGATCTTTAAAGGATGGCTAATAGTTTACTTATGTTTTGCTGGAGCAAAGAAGAAAGATGGTTTTTTTTTAGCAGAGAAAAGCTTTAAAAGGGCAGGAAAGAGGAGAGCAGGAAGGGGGCTTTAAAAGTAAACCAGTGAGAGAGGAAGGACTTTGATACCTCAGTGCCAGCGACAGGCATAATGGCCGGAGGCATGTTGTCAGGTTGCCTGCCCGTCCATCCGTCCATTCATCCGTCCATCCGTGCATCCGTCTCATTCTCATGCTCTCAAGGATGGACTGGTTAGATTTTGGTGGTCACATAACAACCATTCAACCACAGCTCAAGAATCAATACGCTAATTATGACAAAATTTCACATAAATGTCTCATAGGATAAAATAAAGTAGTGATGAGATTTTAGATCCAAGGGGTCAAAGTTTAGCTTCACTGTGACGTCATAATGTTCAGCAAAAACACTTTTCTGGCCATTATTCAACACCATAACTCAAGAACAGAAGGAGAGACTGTGACCATATTTCACATTTGGTCAGATACTGAATTGGTGACACAGACCTTGTTTGTTCACCTTCAAACTGTGCTGGTTGTTTGGATCTTCTGTGCTGCCGGATTGAAGATGTGTGTGAAGTGTCCACGTTTTAGTTTGTAGCTTCTTTGCAGCAACATCCATATTTGTAGTATTGTAGTCGACCACAAGCTCATTGGTTCTCCTGATGTTGAGCTTCAGGTGATTGTTGTTGCACCATGTGATGAAGCTCTCTATCAGTCCTCTGTCCTCCTCTGGAAAAATAGTCTCTCCTTGAATACAGCATGTCTATTAAATTTCTGCTAAGTCTTCACTACACGTATTGTATGAGTCTGGACAGCAGCAGTGGAGGCAGACAACCACCAGGTGCTAATTCTAGTTCAAGTACAGGCAAGATGAGGAGAGACTGATTTTAAAAAGGGCGGAATGGAAGAGGCAATGTAAAGGAAGTAAAGGAAAAAGAAAAGTGAATATTGAAGGAAGGAGGAGGATTCACAAAGAAACAGGGAGAGGAGAATTTCAGCATTTTAAAGACAAGGAAAGAAAAAAGGAGGGAGGAATATTTAAGACCGTAAGATTTTTTTAAATGAAAACATGAAGAGAGCAGAGGACTGTGTGTTAATAGGGATGGATGGAGAAGGTGAGGATTTTTCCTTCCCTAAAAGAGAAGGAGGCGCGGCGACAGACAGCATTCCCGGACACATTGTGTGGCGTTGTCGTAGCAACCGGGTGCAATATTATTAGGCGGCGTGTGCATCAATAGGAGGCTCAGTCTTCAACAGCCCTGCCGGTGGGATGGAGGTCCAGCCGAATGAGGATGGAGCCATCCATTAGCTGCCGTTTTGATATGAGTGCCTCTACGTTAAGCCCGGCTGCATTTGGAAATGAATACCATGGTTTTGGGTGTGAGGAAGAGGAAGCACTGTGAGAGAGGTGAGAGAGGCCAGACAGCGCCTCATGTGACGCTGTCACTCAGGTCGCTCTGCATCCTTATGGTGGCGTCTGCTTGTATCTGGGCTCAGATCTGGATATTGTTCAAGCAGTCACTCCAGCCGTGCCAATAAAGAACGTGGATATGTGGACATGAAGTAAAACAGGCTGTCTCTGATGTCAAAGTGGGATCATTATTTCCTTGGTTTTTACAAATAAGGATGAGTCATTTTCAACACCATCGTGTCTGCTGGGACAGCACTTTGGTGTCAACAAATCATATGGAGATTATGTGGATATTGTTGGTGGAAACCTTGTTTTCATGATTTCCGTGTGTTTTTGCGTAAAGGATTACAAGCTCCGCTGTGGTTTAAAAAATATCTCCAACCTGTAGACGTGATGAAGCCTTTTCAAACTCACATTTGGAAAAACACGAGAGGCGCTTCGTCATCAAGCTCAGGCTCAAGTCAACGTTGAGCTCCTGACAGGTTTCACCCATCATCCTTAGCTTTCGACCTCTGGTATTCTGTACTGCCATACAGTCCAGTCACACACATGACTATAGAAGTCAGGAAGTGGACTTAATTATACCTGTTGACATTCCTGTTTGTCAACCCACCTTTAAACCATTGTCTATATACAGTATAAACTGTACACAACAACATATTGCTGCAGTTAAATCTATTTAGAATTCTATTTTTACATGGCACTAAGATTTTACACACGTTATATACTGCCTCTGTCTAATATATTGCCTCAAAAATGCTGATATACAGTATACCAAATGTGATCACAGGAGCAAGGAAACCTCCAAGGTCAGGTTCTGTTATGCTGAGAAGAAGCACAAATGCATGCTTGTCCAAATTAGACACACTGTTGTGTTGATATAGTGAAATGACACGTTTGTCTACTCTGTCCAGTTCCTCACTGATAGTTTGTTTATTGAGGAGAGGACAGGCTTAATGTTGTTACACACTTCATGTGAGACGTGTACGTACAGTGGTGCTTACGAGCTGTATGTCTACATACAATTTTCAAGTACTACTTATGGGCATTGTGAAGTATAGTTGTACCATGTTCGTAGCAGTTGTAGTGATTGTAGTAGTAACAGTTGAGGTACCGTTGTAATGGTAGAAGTTCAGTAGTGCTAGTAGTAACTGCTGTAACACCTCTTAAACTTGTACTAATAGTAATGGTAGTTCATGCTGTTTTGTTAGCAGCGGCAGTATTGTCAGTAGTAGCAGCTGTAGCATTCGTAGCAGAATTTGTATTAACTGTTGCTGTCATTTGTCACCAGCAGTAGTAATTGTGCTTGCATACTGCTATCATTTCTAAAATACTGACAGCATAATAATCTGAGCTGTAGTGATAATGAAATAAATAGTGGTAGTAGTAATAGTCGAGTAGCTGATGATAGAAGATGTGATTGCAACGATCCACTTTTTTTCAGTTCAAGTGCATTTCCAGTACCTGAATTAGTGAGAATCGATCCAGCATCAGTGTTTGATGAACAAGTTGTATGCCATATAGATGGATCGTTCTTTCATGTGTGAGGCAACATCAGGTTTGACTTTCACATGGCTCTCTTAACTTTGTAAAACAAAGTTAGACACGTAGGATTAGACATGTTAAAAAGAACAATTACTTGGACATTATACAAATCAGACATCATGCGGTTTGCTACTAATATGTAATAGTGTAATCTTCAGTCTGCATATTTCCAACAAAATGCAAAAAAAACAAAAGGACAGTTCCCCTACACAGACAGTTACAGTTAGAGTTATTGAATCTGTCCACCAACACTGGACAACATTGAGGTGAGACAAAGAACAGGAGGAAAAGAAAGAAAGTGTCTAATAGCTAAAAGACACATCATATGATTTATGTTAGCTTGGTTACTCTATACCAAGGTGCACATAAAATCAGTCAGATCATATTTTCAAAACATGTGTGCATTAGAACCTGCACTCCTCTTACCCAAAATTAAGGTTCATTCAATTTAAGAGATGGTCATATATTCTGAATTTGCTGTACTTGTGTCAGAGTACCTGGACCTGTGTGGACCTCATCCTGACTGATAATATCACGCTGACAAAAATCAAGTAAAGTCTGAACATTTCAGATGTATATATTTAACAGTATGCGTCCATGTCTGTTTGTACTCAATGCAGAGAAGCAACATGATGTGGAAATCCTGTCCCCACCTTCTAAGGAGAAGGAGAAGAAGAAGAGGCCGATGTCACAGATCAGTGGTGTGAAAAAGGCCACGCAGAGCCCGAGCTTAGCACCCACCTGCATCCCTCGCTTTGGAGTCAGCACGCCACAAGAGAGTCTGCTGGCCAAGGTTGGTCCACGCACATGTTTGCACACAAACAGAAACACACACACACAAACATACTGTGTCCTACAGATGTCCCGTTTTACTTCTCCAGGAGATCGAGGACATTAATCGTTGGGGTCTGGATATATTCAAGATAGCAGAATTTTCTGGAAACCGCCCTCTGACGGTGATCATGTACTCCGTCTTCCAGGTAGGAGGATCCCTCAGCTCTACTCACTCAGGTTTTTTCACATGAGGATCAGTAAAGTTGCCTCTAGAGTGCATGTTACACTCTGACCCACCAGGTTGGATTAATCAACAATCCACTGGTTGCAGGCAAACTTTTCCAGCTGTATGAATCAGCGCCACAGAGGAGGAAAACTGTTTGTTGCTAACATCCCTCTGGTTGTCTCCTCTTCCTCCTCTCCCTGCTAGGAGCGAGACCTTTTGAAAACCTTTAAGATTCCAAACGACACTTTCGTCACCTTCATGATGACCTTGGAGGACCACTACCATGCAGACGTGGCTTATCACAACAACATTCATGCAGCTGACGTGGTGCAGTCCACCCACGTCCTCCTGTCCACCCCTGCTTTAGAGGTGTGCCTCTGGTCAGATTTTGGGACACAGCTAATAATCATAAACAGCTCCAGGCTCTCTCTCTGCAGCAGACCACTAGCAGTCAGTGGACAGAACACTTGAGTTTTTGCTCAAAGTAAGTCGTAGTTACAATATGATATCAGCTTATGGTTCTAAATGAATGTGCTTTGTGTTCTTTGTTGATCCCAGGCCGTGTTCACAGACCTGGAGATCATGGCTGCTTTGTTTGCTAGTGCCATCCATGATGTCGACCACCCTGGAGTCACCAACCAGTTCCTAATAAACACCAGTAGGTTCCCCCTGTCTCTGTACACAAATACCATAACAGACTGCAAAGTCAACAAAAACATCAACATTTTATACAGCTGAGGAATTTAAAATTCGTCTGACCGATTTTTTCTTTTTTTTTTTTAGACAAAATGAAATGTTGTAAAATACAGATTACCTCAGTACATTTTTAAGATCGGAAAGTTAAAACGTTTTACAGGGTTTACGTTAAAACACTACAACAGTCATTTGGCAAAGGCTTTAAGATAATTAAGAACAGTTTTGACTGCTTTGTGCTTCAGTAATTGGTCATGCATGTGGGCCTCTTTCTACTTAAGGTGCACCTGAGCTGCGTCTGGTCAACCTTCTTTAGAGCACATTGTCTTGTCTGTTGCGTCCTGTTTTGTGGTTTTAGGTTCAGAGCTGGCACTGATGTATAACGATGCCTCGGTGCTGGAGAATCACCACCTGGCTGTGGGCTTCAAACTGCTCCAAGAAGACAACTGTGACATCTTCCAAAACCTCAGCAAGAAACAGAGGGACTCCCTCCGCAAGATGGTGATCGACATGGTGAGACTGCTGCACTTTTTACACGACTTACTGATTACCACTTAATCTGTACTGTACCTGAACTTCACAGTGTTTTTTTTTACTTTTTTTGTGTACAGTAAGAGACTGCTGATACAGCAGCTTTATCTATTTGTTTAGACAGACAGTCTACTGGCTGGTAGCACAATATCAAGAGACACTTGTTGACTGCAGATGTGTTGAATCTCCTTTTTTTGTTTTTATGTCATTAGGTGCTCGCCACAGATATGTCCAAACACATGAACTTCTTGGCGGACATGAAGACGATGGTAGAGACCAAGAAGGTGACCAGTCTGGGAGTCCTGCTGCTAGACAACTACTCTGACCGCATCCAGGTGAGAACACTGCTTATACTGAACAACAGACATGCTAAATAAAAGTACAGTTCAACAAAAAAGATAAATATACTGGAGCTATTTCACACAATTCAGTTTCATATTATGTTGCAGCATCAGTGAACAGAGTGAGGTTCAGTGTGTGATTACTGTGTTGGCTGTGTAGATTCCAGAAATTGGCAGCAGCACTAACTTTTCCTTCACTGGCAACAAACTGAAAGATAATGTGAAAGTGCTGCTACCTGCTGGAAGAATGCAGTCATTGCACCTGTATAGAGCTGAACTGTTCCACACTGTGCATCGTTTTCATATTGGCAGTCAGGACAGGGTTAAAAAATATCTACTGTATCTGACTGTATATGACTCCTCCAGGTTTTGCAGAACATGGTCCACTGTGCCGACCTGAGCAACCCAACCAAACCACTAGAGCTTTACCGGCGGTGGACGGACCGCATCATGGTGGAGTTCTTCACCCAGGGAGACCGAGAGCGGGACAAAGGCATGGAGATCAGTCCCATGTGTGACAAACACAACGCTTCCATAGAGAAGACCCAGGTAACGCCTGCTGACACACAGGGATGAAGAGGGAAGCAGAGATATAACAGAGGTAGAGGAAAGAGAAATGTTATAAACTTCAAGGAGTTTAAGGTTATTTTCAGAGCAACAAAGACACAAATATGTCAGATGTAAAATACTTTCATAGGGGGCTCAAAATCTGATTCCAACGTGACTCAGAAATTCAGCTTCAGATTTGAAGTCAACCTTTGCATCACTCTGACATGTAGCACTGACACTGTATCCTTGGCACTTTTGGCTGCACAAAGCATGTCTGTGTATCAACTTTTTTTAATCACGTACGCAGTCTGGTGTGATGAGTTCTGCATGTTTTCTGTGAAAACGGGCAAAATCTTCATTACTGTTTGTATACCCTGCAGTCTGTTGTTTTGGTTTCACGGTCGCGTATTTACTTTATTATCAATGTCTGCAGATACATCAACATACAAATCCAAGCTGAACAACTGCAGTAAGAGCAGAAAGCTGTCAGCACAGACAGGGTTTATGGTCCAGGTTACTTCAGCTGTTTATTATTAATATTCTTTTTATGTCTAGGTGGGATTTATCGACTACATTGTCCACCCTCTGTGGGAGACATGGGCAGACTTGGTGCACCCTGACGCCCAGGACATCCTGGACACGCTGGAGGACAACAGGGAATGGTACCAGAGTATGATCCCCCGCAGCCCGTCGCCCTGCAGCCCCGAGGAGCACAGTACTGAGGTGGGGCCAGGAGAAGTTGTGGGAGCAGGCGGGGCCGTCCCTTCAGGAGGAGGAGAAGGCGGAGGAGTAGGAGGAGGAGGAGGAGGAGGAGGAGACAAGTTCCAGTTTGAACTAACTCTGGAGGAAGAGGAGGAGGAAGATGAGGAGGTGGAGTCTGACCTAGAGAGCCCCCTAGAGGAGGAGTCCCAGTTGGGTGTGGAGCGGCACCGGGACTCCTCCTCCTCCTCCCACTCTTTGTCCCCAGACCCCCGGAGCAGCAGGTACCGCCCTCCCTCGCCTCACCCGTCTCGGACCCTGAATCTGGCTGCCATGTCAGTGAGGAGCCCCCACAGGACACTGGCCTCCCCGGGACGGGAGGGGGCCGACAGAGAACTGAGCCAGGAGGGCGACGGGGTGGCCTGCCTGCGAATGGGCACGTAACAACCAGCACAACCTGCCCCGCCTGACAGACATGAGTCCTGGAGGACGGAGGCAGGGCAGGCCTTCTTCAATAAAGTCTGTAAAATCACAACAGTCCCTTTACACTGGAGTCACCCTCTCTAGAGAACAGAGGGACGTTCCCCCCTCTGTTTTATTTCATCTTTTAACAAGAAGAATCGCCTGATTGGCCGTTGTGTCCCGTCCTGCTTTGTTGTAGCTTCAGTTCGGAGTGTCCCAGACAAAGACTGCTGCATTTTAACTGGGAGGAAGAGTGCAGCCAAGGTGTGATACTCTTAACAAGAACAAAAGGTAAAGGAAACGTCTTCCTCCAAAATAACTGTTTGTGACATTCAGACACGAGCAGCGAACGAGGATCGCTGTGGTTTGACAGGGTCTCTGAAATGATTTTGCACCATATTTTTAATTTAGGATTTGAAATTACAGAGTTTGGTCGGATTAAGTGAGTGTGGATTCATTGCTCAAGAATGATGTGAGCGATGAATCATTTTACCAAATACAGGATGTAGATGAGCAGTGAAAGATCGATGGATCTAAACCTCAGGGTATGAAGAGAAACATAAATCTAATGTAGCACGGATGTAGTGGGTACCCCTGATGTGACCCCCGACCCCAAACCGTCTTTCCTGTTTGATTTACCTCCATAGACAACTGAGACTTTGTTTAACCTGCGTGTCTCTACATTTCATGACAACCCTTTAATAGAAAATTTGGCAACCGAAGCAATCAAATAATATATATTTAAACCAGCTCGTAGCACCGCAGAGATTGAACACTGAAGAAGACTGAGCCCCAGTCTCACCTGTTGAAAATACAGGACACCACCTATATAATTATTTTTTTACCTGAGATGATTTGAAACGGTATCATTGTTTTAGGTTTTGATTTTTGAACCGTTCCGTTGTTGTACATCTGCTGGTCTCGTCTGTGTCTATGTGCTTGAAAAGCATTTTTTTTATCAGGGTGCCTCCGGTCCACAGTAGCACTTTACCGCCTCTGCCCTTCAGCTCTTCTATTCAGTCACACAAAGGGCTTCACCCACTGTAGGCCTACTGATCACACAAACTCAGTACAGGTCGTCAGGCTCGAGGTACTGGAAGGCCGGGCAGGAGAGTAACTGGTCGGTGGATTCAGGATTTCACAAACTAACTTCCACATTGTTAACAGAGGATCTGATGGCCACCAAAATTCAGCATTCTGGTGGTAAGATAATACTGGAATTACAAGACTCCTTGTGTTTTTTGTTTTAGTTTTTATTGCTAACTGATGCCGCCATTATTATCAAAAACAGGTGCAGCCAATTCTGTCAGCTCAAAAACAAATCTGCACTTTCCTCTTTAAGGCAAATTTAGGACTGCAAAGTTCCCTGAATGTTGGCTTCATTCCGTTTATTTATGCCCAAAGATGAATGAGTCTGATTGTTCCTTTTCTACTTCTGCTCGAAATTGTCATTTGAAATATACTTTCCCTGAATCAGTGAGGATCCAAATAAGTCACCGTAGAGTTGCTTTCCTGCCGACAGATTGTGGAGATCAGAGGGAGCACAGTTTAATGGCCTGTAGTTCAGACTGAGCAGATTGTGTTCATCAGATGATCAGTCTTATTTGGTAGATAGTGCTCGACTGGGATAACTGTGTGCCATAAGTGTTGTAAACACACGAACACCTGCCAGCCTACGGTGCTGTACATTTTTACACTAGAGATTTTAACCTGATGATTGTATCGAAGTCAATGACTTTATAGTGTTAGTTTTTATGAATGTTAACAGTATTTAAAGCATACAATTTATTAGATTTTGTGCAACTTATGATCAGTCTGTTCAGCCCTTTCCTAACCAGATAGCTGAGACTGGAGAATGTGTGTAGTTTCAGGCGTACCCTTTCTGTACCAAGTCCACGTTCAGTCTAGAGCAGTGTTTGTCGCCGTGACTGAGGTAGAAAGACCAGGAAGCAAACGAGCATTGCACAAGATATGATGCACTTCCTGGTCAGACAGTAGTAGAAAACACTAGTCTAACAGTATTCATTAACTCAGCTAGTAAGCTTTATTGATCAGCCTTACGTGTGATAGAGTGGTTGGAGCCTACTGTTAAAGGACCATTATGCTGTTCTTAACATGCCGATCCTCACAGCGTCATTTGACACGTCTACAGTTCTGAAAGACTGGAAAAGTAAGATGATGCTCATTTCCAGGCTTTAAAAATGGGAACTGCCAAGAATCAGGATACAAACAGAAAACTTTCCATTTCTGACTGTATCCTTGTTGTCAGTGCATCATTTTGACAGAAGAAATATGATTTGCTGTGAATCAAGTGATAATCTGAGAAATTAAGAAAAAAAACGTAAAACATTATGCAACGTTCCGTTGATTACGCACTATGTTTAGCTTTCAGTGTTGAAATCCCTCCACAATGGAAATGTCATTTAAACCTCAGCAGCTTCACTTTTTAATACACTCTTAATTCCCAGACTTGATGTCTAGTGCCAGCAACAGGCCAAAGTTTATGCACAAGAAATGTCAGATTGCTTTGAGAGCAGCTGAACACTTTAGCTTTTCTGACCATCATGACCTTTTCTTCAGAGTCATCCTGACAGTAAACCTTTAAAAAAACCTTCACTGTTATTTTTGTTTTACTTTAAGCACTCTCTTATGTAATGAAGATTGCAGCCTAGCGGGGATTTAAACTTTTAGTCTCTTTCTGAAAAGTTGGGGAATTGACCAGTAACACAGCCCCTGCATAACACTGGTTAAAAAGCACATTTCCTCCAGTTCAGGCCTCCTTCCTCAGACAGGCACTTAGATGTCAGGACTTTGTATTATATCTAAAAATACTGATCCACAGTCATTCAAAGATTATCACCACCACTGCTTCTTAAGATCAGTGTATTCAGGATGTATGGTCTTGGTACAATTTCTATCAGAAAAGCAGAGAAAACATAAAGATCTTTTATTTGTTATCTAAATAAAAATTTGTGCTTCTTTCTCTGTGACAGCTGTCACACAGCAGTGATCCAGTCTGCTGCTGTCCTGTGACACAGGAAGTCATGACTGTGTAGTTACGGTGACAGCCACCGTGAGCAGAAAATCACATACATGTTAATCACTCGAAGCTCTCATTATACAACGTGTCACTTTCCTTGTTCAACACGGCATTTTCATCATGTGGGATTTCTGTGGATTTGAAACATTTGACGACAACTGATTTCAGTTTGCAGTCAGCTGAATGTACCGTTTGTAGCTCAGTGATCTGAGGCGTCACATGGGCATGTTAAACACAGCGCTGTGGCTCTTTACAGGAAGACATCAGTGCCATACAGTGTTAAATGTGTTGGCGAGCAGCAGGGTCCCTGCTGTCGCTCCGTTATTGTGTTGCGCTGATACTGCCACCATTAATGTTCATGCTGTCTCGTTTTCTCAGCCTCTGTGTCGTGCAAACTTCTATAAAAGATATTTATTCTTCAAACGTGTCTGTTGAGACAAAGTACTGTAAAATAGGACTTTTGATTTTATGTTCTGGAGCCTAAAAATCAAGTATCCTTTACAAGTATGTACACATCTGTCACTCCAATGTTCTGTCAAAGGAAACAACAATATTTTGTTCTTCTTTTAAGCCAAAAGAGTCTTGGGAGTTCAGGGTGTTTCAAATGGAAAATGCCAATAAATTATATGGAAATTTGACTGGCTGTGTTTGTTATTTCTTTCTTTGTTAGATCGACTTGATAAAACAGGTTTTTAAATGGGAATAATGTCAGTCAACAGCTTTGTATAAAACCAGATGGATTTATTCCACTTTGGTCCCATCAAAGAACAGGAGGCACATAGAAAATGGATTTCACATCCTTGTTTCTATCAACTACTCCCACAAAAACCGTGATGGTGTTATCTGCTACATTACTGTATGTGTGTTATGACGAGTCGTTTTCCTGTGGTTTCAAGCTCTTCAGCAGAAGCCTCTGTTCAGTCTGACGGGGGCTCCAGTGCAGGCTGGAGGCTTCACCCCCTGAGGACACACACACACACGCACACACACACAGTTACAGTCACTTCATTCAAAGAAGACATTGCTCGCTGAGACAAGGCACACTCCTGCATGTTAGCATTGATGGACAAATGTATAGAACAAACATATATAGTCTTTCTCCCTAAGGCTACCTTTAATTATTAGTGTGTCAGAAGATTCCTTCATGTATTTCTAGTGGTACTAATACCTCAAATATCCCAAAGCAGAGTTACAGTAACTACAAAAAGAAAACCAGGCAAGTCTTCACCTTATAGAGGCGGCAAACCAAATGGAAAAGAGACGACATCGCCATGTCCTCATTCTCTTCTGTGTATTCCTGAAAGACAACAGTTTTGATGAATTTAGTCAACATGACTGTCAGTAGTACAGAGCTTCGTCTTGTCCAGCTGAATCCCTAACTACATTTTCAGGATGATTCTGAGACTGCTTGAGATTAATTAATTATTTGACCTTCACAAAGAGTTTGTTGTTTACTTTTGAACTTTCAGTCTGAGCCCTGAAGACTGTTTTCATCTCATTCGATTGAGATAATATAGGTCCAAAGACACATTTGTACAGTTAAACCTCAGCGTGCAGTTTACAGTGCGACAGTATGCAAACACCTCAAGCTTTCACGCCCTTTCTGCTACAAAATGATCATGAAGAAAATTCTCTGATCTAATGATCATTTTTGTTGTGGATTGATCTGCTGATTATTTTCCTCTGTTAATAAACTGATGACAACTGAAAACAAATCTGTCACAATTAACCAGAGTTTTCAGAATCTGCAGTCCAGCTACAACAGTGAAATTATAACTAATGCAAGTGTAACAATCAGTAAATCATAATATATAATATCCTAACAGTTACAGGGGACCAAGCACCAAGTACATTCACTTTTTTATACTTGTGCATTTTCCTGCTTAGACTTTCTCAGTCTTTTGCTGGTCCTGTCCCACCTTGTTTGAAAAGTGTTGCTGGCATCAAATTCATCTATCTATCTATCTATCTATCTATCTATCTATCTATCTATCTATCTATCTATCTATCTATCTATCTATCTATCTATCTATCTATCTATCTATCTAAATTACTCCTGTGTGCCATCACTGTTTTACCCCGTTGAAGGTAACCCATGGAACGTGCGTGTGGGCGGGGTTCAGCGCTCTGGTCATGGCAGCGTTGGCGTGCATCAGCTGGTTTCCCAGACTTCCGTTCAGACAGGAGTCAACACTGGACCAGGGGACAGAGGGAGCGTACAGCTGGAGACACTGAGACAACAGGACAGAGCATCAGCAACAGTACATGTTTTTAACTCTTCAGACACCTCATCACTGGTCATTGTTCACTTTGATGCATTTATATTTTGTCATATGTTTTGTAAGTCTTACACAACATTTCACTTTAACTTATCTTTTTTTCAGAAGAGGAGTCACGGAGCTCTGCAAATACTCTGTAGATACTCACAGGTTGGGCAGCATTGAGAACATCTGCAGCCGTCTCCATGCAGGAGATGATCTGAAACGCTGAGTGTCCCGTTAAATGGATGATACAGGCCTGAGGGACAGCATCCATCAAAGACATCATGTTTCTGCATTCATTAAAATATGACAGCGGTGCAGTGCAGGTGATGAAACATGCAAACCTCAATCATGTTTCCTCTACATTCAGGCTCTCCATGCTGACAGGTGAAGGGTGAGTTCGCTGATGGAAGCTCCTACAACAGAACGATGATGATATTTAGATTTTTACAGTCCAAATGTGGACAAAAATTGAGACAAAGATTTCCTCTGATAACAGAGATTTCTCCACTTTCAGAGACTCTCATGAGGATCAGCGCACCTTCGCGTTCCCATAGGGGACCAGAGTCACAGTCATGATGTCCTGCAGCATGGTCCAGGTGGGGAAGAGCTGCTGGCCGATGAAGACTCTGCAGGCTGGACACAGACTCTCATAGTACAGTGTGACAGAAACTGGAACGACAGACTGGTTTGGTCTGATAGCATTCACCTCCATACACTGCTTCTGAACCTACACGAGAGACAGGACAGCAACTTCTTGTAAAAATATGTTCTCATATAAGTTTCTAAAAGAGATTCAAGTCATGGTCCTTGTTGTGAGCTAAACTATATGAACGCTGTATAATATGTAGCAAAAGGCTTTTTAAATCTTCACACATTTTCTAGTTTGGTAACAATAACATGTTCTTTCAGGACAATAAAGGGGATTCTTGAGAAAATAAACAAAAAACTACTTGAGGCAGGATCACTCATTACACCGACTGCTTACTGAGTAAAAGTTTGTAGAATCATGTTACAAAATAAACACAGTAACACAAGTGTGTCATGAAGAGGGGGGGTTATCTTGTATGCAATGTCAGTAAGAGTGGAGCAGATCCTGTTTTTGTCCTCGGGGACCATGAATTCAGTTTTAACACAGCTTTGAGTCACTGATTACAGCTTGTCTTTGGCTTCATTGTAAACTTTGGTGGTGTCAAACAGGCATTTTTAAGACATCACTTCAGGCTCTGGAGTCTTCCCAGTGGGCATTTTATACTCATTGGATTTAAGTATAAATGAAAAACTCAAGTTTCAGCATCTAATTAATCAATTAAAGTATGATTATGAAGCCTCCACACTGAAGGCAAAACAAACTATACTGTTCATTTTCCAGCCGGTCACATGAAGAACCACTGGTGTTCAATTTCTGAAGCATGACTCTCATTTAAACCTGGACCAGTCAGACTTGAACTCCACATTTCCTGCCTGGGACAATAACAATATTATTGTGCTCAGTAGTTATGAATAAAAATAACTTTTTGGGATTTCATACATTGACGGGGACATTAAATGACTGTTTTAAAACCTCATTAGAATAAGAATCAAACAGCTTATAATAAAATAGGCCAAGTGGAAAGGAAATTGAAAGTATCTTTCAGTATTTGGCTGTATAAAACACTTCATATTTCTATCATATCAAAAACATATTAGGAAATACTGAGTGAAGCACAATAAAAATTTCAAAATGCAATCTCTCCCTACTTTTAGTTTTAATTGCATTTGTTTTGCTTCCACATTATTATCTCATAAAAATAATACTGTTGTCATCTTCTGGGGCCATTCAGCTTTATTTAATGTGAACAGTTGAGCATTTTCTGCCGTGATCTCGTAAACAGTTTATTCTACTCACCTTACACTCTATCGCTATCTGCAGGGATCGGCACCACTGAGATGGAGGATAGCGGCAGGACGGTTTGGGATGAGACATCACGGAGCCTCCCCGGTCAACACGGAGGAGCAAAAACACAACAAACACTCCTGACAGCTTCATGATGTGATTTAGGAGAAAGTCCACTCAGTCACCGAGGATAGATGACTGAAGTTGCTCCTCCCATGAGACGCATTTAACTAGTCCCATCATCAGCTGAGTGACACCGGGTGTGATTGATTGCTGCTGCCTTCACGGATCCTCAGACTACTTCTGATTCCGTAAATAGGGGGGAAAAAAACAATAATTTGTGGCTGTTCAAAAGTGGGATTGATTAAATAGTTCAATACTAGTAGTTAAAGAGTGGAAAACAAAGTATTGGTATTAGTGACAAATCCGACAAATAAGCATGATGATATACAAAAATAGTTAACTTTTAGCAGCATTATGACCACTGAAAACGGCATAAAGGCACCACCTGACATCCTGTGTATTTTGGGTTTTTGTTATGGTGATTGGCCTCCCTCTAGTGGTCCCACATGAGCAGAACAGGGTTTACAAGGATACACACTCATAATTCCCGTAAAATTAGATGAGCAGATAAAGACAAAAATGTGTGTGTACTTTAACCCCTAATTCTAGAGAAGAGCAAGGCCTTATGGGAACTGTAGTTATTGAATAGTAATGGAAAATGTTGTTCTTTGCTTCAAAACAAAAGGATGGTGAAAAAATTCCAAGTCAGTATTATAGTAGACTCAGGTTTAACTAAGATTACGGATACAAAAACCCATGAAATATATATTTTTTTCTCTGAAAGAATAAAGAAAACGTCGACGAGATGAGCGGCTTACTGAGCAGGGAAGAAATGACGCCATTTTGGACGTAGGATTCTTAAAGCGTATATAACTGAATTCACCTGTGGGCTGGTTTAGCCAGTTGGGATTTCGTTACTGTAACATTATAAACGTATGAATCGATTCGAAATCTCTTGAATTGTTTACATGAAGTTCAACAACTTAGTCGCTTGGTTTTAATTTTCAATATTCACCGAATTAGCAAAACCAAAATGTTTGCTGCGTCGCTCAGAAAGCGTCCAGGATCCGTTAACCTCACGTCCTGTAACGTTCGCCAGCAGATGTTTGGTCGAAGCCGAGCGAATGTTTTATCGATGGCAGAGAAGTTGTCCACATGGGAAGGAGCGAGTGTTTCTTCGGCGACGCTGGGGGGACTCCACGGTCCACGACGCGCTGCCGAAGAGCGTGAGCAGCAGGGGCTCCATGCTAACTGAAATGGCGGGATGGAAGCTACTCCGAAAACAGGGAATGGGGACTTATCAGCCTCAGCCTGGCTATCGACATAACTATTCCCCAGAACACAGTCCTGACTTTCTGACCAAGCACCTGTTGCACTGCTACTTCTGGACCAAACTGCTTCAAAAGAATGGATTATTTACTCGCCATTAGCAGTTTGGGTCTGCTGAAAGAGTTTATAACCAGCGGGCTTCTTTCTGTGACTGGAGAATATCATGACCTTCAGCTGGCTGTCTGATGATGTGGTGAGTTTCACTTTTAGCTCAGTTTGCTAAGAGAGGGCTTGGAAGACTCTGTCCTGGATTATCTGTGTGGTTAGCTAACAGGCGAGGAATACAGCTTCCCTCACACTTCAGTTTCTGACGCTCATGTGTGGTTTACGTGGTTATATTTCATCATTATGGTGCTCAGTGTTTGGCAGCCTGTCATTGCTCTTTGCTAATGGTTGAAACAGGATAATGGCAGGTCGATGCTGTTTTGTTGAGTGGACTACATTTATATAATGCACTGTTTTTACATAATGCTTTTTTTTAGGCTTACCATGCACACAAGGCCGCATTCACACACGTATTCGTACAGTGGTGGCAGAGATGCAAGGTGCCACCTGTTCATCAGGAGCAATAATCATTCACTCACACACCAGTGGCTCAGCTTCAGGAGCAATATTGGGTTCAGTTTCAAGGCAAGGCTGGGGATCCTCTGATTGGTGGACAACCGCTCCATCTACTGAGCCCCTGTTGAAGGTGCTGAAGTAGTGATGGACTGCAACAATCATTTCAGATTGATCTCACTGTGATTACACAACTTCAATGTGCGTGAGATGATTGTCATCACAGCTGTGTCTAATGCAGTTTGACAGGCCCGCGGTGCACCCATCATCATTGGCACATGATGATGTTGTATGTCTGTACAATGAACCATAATTTTTAATGTTAAAACAGTGCTCACGGGATGTACGTATGTGGAGTTCAGGATTTTGTCTAACAAAATACTTTAAATCTATGGCATTTTAACCTAATAATATGTGCAGTAAATGTTTAAACTATGTGTTTAATGTAACCAATCTAGCAAACTATAGTGTTGTTGTATTAACTTTTGCCATGCAACAAAGTAAGACATTTGCCCCAAATTAATTAATTAATTAATTATTGCCATTTGTTTGACATACGTTCCTCTGTTGAAGAGCTGACATGTGAACCCATGGGATGCTGACTTTGATGACCTCACAAGCCAGTTATTCACAAAGGATCCAAAAAGCAACGAGGTATGCAACTGTCAGAAACAGCTTTCTATGTTCTCCAAATTAATCTCAGTTAAATCAACGCCTCTAAACAATGAAAACTGAACATAATACCCGTCATGAAGGGAGTATTTATTGAACAACTGTTAAACTGCACTACTTTTAGCCTGGTGTACCTAATAAACTGGCAATTGTATATAGTACTGTATGTGCTTGGAGGCTTCACAGAAACATACCATCACTGTATATTTTAGAGAGGAGTGGAAGGCAAACACTGTGTCCTCCTGTGGTACAGTATGTGGTGTCTCAAGGCTTTAAATGAATATTTCTCTAGGCTTATTATCTAAACAGTAAACGGTATTTCACATGTATATTGGTTATACTTTGTTAATCCAGGCCGTCATGTCAAATAATACTCACAAATCATTAAACCATCATTTCAAATTTATTTGGGGATCTGAAAGTGCATACATGAACAATGATGTTCTGAAGTGGGTAAAGTCAGGTTTTACACCAACAAAAAATGTTTGAAACCATCAATTTTCCTCAGATAGGACTTCTAAAGAAAACACAAGCTATTTCAGTAAAGCTGAATGTTATTGCATAATCAGTACAGTAAATGAACATTTACAATAGCAGTATTTTCTCACAGCTAATGGTTTAGATCAAAGCAGAAAGACACATCCATATAGCCACAATGGAAAAATTAAAAGTCAAAGTTACAGAAACATCATCTTAACAAGTACTACATTGAATGTGATGCAGAGAGAAGAAGAGGTATTTGATCATATCCACAGCTCAAAATTTCAGACATTAAAAAAAAAAAACTTCAGAGCTTCCCATTTAAATCCAGGTGAGGTGAAAACAAACTAATCTCCCAAAGTTTTGTTGTTTCTGTTTGACAAATATTACTACTAGATCCCACTGTTTATGGCATGGAAGAAAGATGATGGAAATAGACAAACCTTTGAATGATAGCCAAGTACCACTTCTGTCCTCTTTACTTTATGCATCTCCACATCAAAGTTACATAACTATTCCTATGCTTACAAAACGTATCTCCAACATAATTCCAAACCCATCTTATACTACTTATACTGTGCCTACATGACTAGTTCCTTCACTTAACTGTATCTATCTGTGTATCTAAGCAAAACCATCTCAGTATAACAACACATTCACCACTGATCTTGACCAGTTCTGCAAAAGACTCAAAATTTCATTCCCATCAAATATTTTTGGAACATTCAACACAAACAGTTTCTAATGAGTTATTCCTAAAATATTAGTGTCAGCCAATAACAGTAAGATTAAAGTTAGGCAAGTAAAGCTACTTCAGTAAGTTTGGGGGAGGATAGTTTTCATGGTTGAATAAACAAAAACAAAAAGCAATTATTGTTTTGAGACAAGTTGCAGACCCTGGTCTCCTGTATCAAAATTGAACCTTTTAAAAGCAAATCCACAATCCCAGCTTTCAGGTTATTTCCTTTTCTCACACATACACCATTGTTGTCATTCAGTCATATCCTACTTCTCACTTCTAATAATGAGCCCTTCAGTCAATCTCATCAACCCAAAAAACTGACTTGCTGAACAAAACAGGAAGTCCTTCCTGAAGGCATCCAACTGGGTCTTATTTGTTTAAAATCAAAGGTTTATAGCTGTCGTTACTACACCATGCACCAGTTAGGCAGACTTTCCATTTTTGTCTTCCATGCCATAAATCCATTGTATGTAGCACAACATTTCAGGAGTATGACCAAATCTTGTTGATTTGAAGCCTTCTTGGTGGAAGGTTTTATGGAGCATATGCTACTGTACTGGCAAATTCAAATAAAGAAGACAGGAGTCTGAAAATAAGAAAATAAATAATCACTTATTTATCCTCTGATTTAGTCATAAACATGGCATTTATGATGTTGAAAGGTTTGCAAGTTAGCTAATTAGCTTACCAAGATAGCTAGTACCTGGATACCTATTGAGATAAATATTGGTTGGACAGAGAACTAAACGTGATTTTATCTGAAATTACATCATGACACACATTTTATGAGACACCAATTTTTCCCCTATGAAACCGTAACCATTTTGGGTATATCTCTATTTAATATTTGTTTGCACAATGATAAAACAGTAAAGTTATAAAAAGAGACAGCAACAACAGAAAAAGACCAAATTGTGCACATACAAATATGTCTTGACTTTTTAGAACTAATCACTACAAAGTAGTCAGCTCATTACAGACAGAATTCTTTTCAACTCCTATTAGTGCTTTATCAGTGCTATGATACATCAATCTCATCAGCAACTTGTCCATATTTAGCACCACCACATGTCCACCTGCTTCAAGTGGATGTACATGAAGACAGTCATAGTATCTCCACCTCACATGAGATACTTGTGTGCAAACGCTATGCTTTAAATCAAAACCCCACAGAGTGGTGGTATAGTCCATCTTTGTGCACATATGCTCGATACCTTTTCTGTATTTCTGCTACAAACATTTACTGGGATATGTAAAGTTTCTCTTTTAGAGTTCACAATGTTACATACACTTGTATTTTAAGTTATGGACTTAGTTTAACACTCAATCTGTTCAGTGTGCAAAAAGTCAAAAAATACAGATATCTTAACTGACAAGAGACCGATGCCTACTATTTCGTTTCACATGCCAGACGTGCAACCTACATGCCTACGTAATAACTGTCTTTTAGGTGCTTCCATCCATGTTTACTGTGTAACAAGTTGCTATGAGATGAAAAAAAATGGCATTTTAATTAACATCCTGTAAGACAGGAAATTCAACAAAGACGAAAGCTCAACAGTCTGATGACAGCTGGCATGAATCACGTAGTAGTATTTCCTCTTTTTGCTTTTAGACGACACCACAGATAGTTGTTTTTTACACAGTGTAGTACTGCTCTTCAATAAGCACAGGGTTTTACAAAAAAGCATGAACAGCTGACCAGAGAGAGTAACTACACACAGGTTTAAAGTCCTGCTTTCACTGCCATCTAGTGGTTGTGGCACACTCTGTCCACAATCTGTGCAAAGCAGCACTTTGTTACTAGTGTGCAACACTTTATCTCAAATCCATGTGGTGGCAAGCTCAAGAGACAACACCCAACATGAAGGCTTTTCAAAGACTTTGAGAAAGAAGAAATTTCTCATACTGTATAACTGACAGGTGATCTTGGAGAGATGCGTTTAAAGACAATTACAGCAATGACTGCTGACCACCCAATGATGGAGACAAAGCAAAAAATTAAAAAAAAAAAAAAACTTCACAGAATATGGCTAACCCATCAAAGAAGGGTAACAAAGCACATCTTTTAGAGCCGGTGGTGAACCTGTAGTACCAGAGCTGGTATCCAAACAGTACCCAGCCGTAATGTCCATATTATGATTAGTAAATACATATAATATCTAAGTAATCCTTTGCACAACGGTGGCATGCAAAATCAAACATTTACACCTTTTTACCGCCACAATGTAGCAATCGGACACAATTTTTCCAACTCCATTCATGTCAGTAAACTGATCCGATGTATGTACGCAACAAACATCAAGCATGTGTTTTACTAACAACCGCAAACAGAGAAGCGCATTTAAGGTGACCCATTAATCACGAAAAAATGTGTACAAAAATGAAATATTGTAATCAAGCCTGTGACCAAATTTACTATTTGTATATGCTTGAAATTAATGGGCAACCCAAAGCAACTATGCTGTATTTAATCCCCTATAAAAATAGTTTGAATGATTCACTGTAACCCATAAGCGCCATTTCATTTCCACTCTCAAAAAATATTCTGAAAGGAGTCCCTGTTACCAATTCAGGGCTAGAGGGACCTGCATAAGCCTGAAATGTAAACAGTTGTTAATATAAATGAGAGGTTTTTCATTATAGATGTGGTTTTCCATTACCATTTTGAATTAACCTCACACTTAAGGAGAACTGTGTGGCAACATTTATCAAATAAGTGAAATCCAATATGATGATTTCATCACGTTTGGTAACATACCTGTTTGGTCCGCTACTATAGCTGGAATCATACCTTGTTATCTAGTAGCTAATTAACCAGAAAAGCTAACTAAAAAACCTGCAAATTTCAGTCAGTCATGGTGATAATTTTACAACTGTTTGGTCAGTCAGTATGACATATTAAGTCTTTATGTGTTGAAGTAACAGTTGTTCTTAACAGCCATTTTTAAATACTGTGTAGAAACTTTACAGAAACTTTAAACAATGGGCATATAGGCCTATTTCATGTCATCTCATCTCATACCAAGTGTGATGTAAATTCAGTGTGGCAACTACTAGGGGAATAAGGTCTTTTAGACACTCACTTTTACAAAATAATTAAAACAGAGTTATTCAAATGTGATGCTTAAAAGCAGTCAGTTGTAGGAAAATAACTAAGTTTGATAATAATACTCTCTTTGAGGTACTCCAGGGTACTATTGTAGCCTTGTATTCAGCTAGATACAACCTCAGTGTTCGGTTCATCATAACATTGTTGTTTACACCCATCATTGTACTTATGTACGGGACAAGACATCTGTCCTGAGAGTAACACAAAGGAAATTATGGCGGCTGGAACAGAAACACTTAAGGGCACTTTTCAACCAGAACCAAAAATCTGAAAGACTTGTATTATCAATCTACTTCAGGCTCCAGAGACTTGTTAAAGCTCTTGGATCACTGATTCCAAACAAAATCTCACAAAAGGTAAAGAAATATAAAACAAAGCCTGACTCCTCAAAGATTGACCTGAACCAGACTGATATCTCACATATACAATACTTAAGTAACTGTACATTTACATGTACGTAACACACGGAAATGCTTTCAGTATTCGCCTGTGCTTCGTGTCTGCTGCTTCACAGTAAATACCCACTCATATTTTATTAGTAACACTTCAAAGTGTTAACAAGCGAACATAGATTCCACAAACTTTACCCTGATTGTCCCATTTTTTAACAAACAAAAATCAACATCTTCCTTCAGAATAATTTTAAAGATGCTATAATGACAATGCTATAAAGCATAAATACATCCCAGAGGTAGAATCCATGAATTTCTATTGTCTCGCTTGTAATGTGCTGAAGATACTGAAGAAATGTACACAATGAAGACAGGACATAAGTATTGAGTGCTTTCACTCTCGAAAATCTCAATGTGAAAACTGCTAGATTCACAGATCTCAGTAAGAAAATAACTTTTAAATTCCTGATCAAATTTTTCAACCACCAATAATATGTGAAATCAGTGGTAGAACGCACATCTGTCACTTCTGTGTGTGTGTGTGTGTGTGTGTGTGTGTGTGTGTGTGTGTGTGTGTGTGTGTGTGTGTGTGTGTGTGTGTGTGTGTGTGTGTGTGTGTGTGTGTGTGTGTGTGTGTGTTCTGGTTGTCTTGTTTTGGATAAAGTGCTTGTGTGTCTCTGCAGTTTCTACGCTACCCATAATACATGTGTGCTGGGTAGTGCAGAGTCCCATCCTGAGCTCAGTTCCCCAAAAGCACCTAACTCTGCAACTGCACTGATTATATGGATTTAAGAGACTGTCGATGGATGCAACAAATTCAGTTTTTCAAAGCTTAAGAAGTGAATTTGGCTTGTAGCACTACGTGCTGGCTGATGCCAGGCATACTGTAGCATGATAAGGAGCGTTCATTTGGATTGTTGGACAAGAATATTTTCTAAATGTTTGAGGCAAGATTGGCCAAATCTAGAGACCGTGACTTGGATACTGTGTGAAACTTAATATTTGCTTCTTAAATGTTTAGGATTTCGTGTACTTGCCCTTCTGGAAAAGAAAGTGGATAATTGACATGAATTTCTCTTCACCAGGGAAATTTTCATCCTTTTTATATTCAGACAGCTAAATTATATCTCTCTGATTGTTCTCCTTATAAAAGCAAGCAGTATTGAAAGCTTTAATATAGCACAGATTTCGGAAATTCGCTGATACCAGAACTGGTGTAATAATTCAGTACTCCCTCAATACTGCTGCAACAGTTTTAGTTCAGTGTTAAACGCTAAGTACTTAATCCTGATTGTGTTTTGCAAGCTGTATGTGCAGATGGCGAGTAAATGGGATATTTAATATTCGTAATAATGGCATTAAAGAAAGTAGACAATTAGAACAGAGTTGCAATCTGTCAGGAGCTACATTCTGTATGTAACTGTGTTTAAATGACAAAGCTGTTAATAACCTTTAAAACTACTGTGGAAAAGCTGTTCAAAATGTGTTTCAAAGCAATTTCACTGACTGATGTTCAGTAGTGGGTTTTTTGTGTGTGTGTGTGTTTTTTTGTTTTTTTTTTTTTTGTTTTTTTTACAGTGACATCTTACCAGTGTAGGATTTTTAGATATCCAAAACTGAGCGTCATTTCTCATATGCTGAAAACACTAACCGGTGCTCCGTTACAGGCTGGTAACAGTGTCCATATGGGTGCGTCCTCAGTGCTAATACAGTGAAGCTTTGGGAAAATGCCATCAGGGTGGCATGCTGGTGTGTCTCAGCTGGGCTGCTGGCTGAGAGCGGGCCAGGCCAGGGTTACATTCAGCTGCTGGTTGTGCTGGATCAGGGATGTGTGCCGATAGTGGAGGACCAGCTCTCGCAGTGATGAATACAGGTTGTAGGGCTCAGCGAAGCCATACCCTGTGGATGTCCTGTAGATCACACAGTGCTTCACATCCCCATCCACCCTGCATGAGAGGAAATCCATCACTCTTTATGCACAGTGAACATTTACAACAAAACATATAACAACAATAATAATAATGATATGGATTTTGTTAGGGTAGTTTGGACCCTTAAATCCAAAACAGGCAATGATATGCAAATCTGATGGTACTCACACAACTGAGCAGGCAAAAGAGCCTCTCTGAGTTTGGCTGTCTCTGATGAGGAAGGTCCCGTCCCTCCTCCCCTTCAGCAGCTCCTCTGCCTCCTTTCGTCTCATACTGCCAACATACCAGCTCCTCTCCTCTTGGTGGGAATTGTCTGCCAGGGTGTATGGGCTGAGGGGTGATGGGGAGGTGGTAGAGTTGGATTAGGTAGGAAATATATTACAATTCAAACCTCCCAGCTATCAATATAGTCTTTTCCCTGACGCTTTGACAGGTGAATGTCATGAACTGTCATTTAAACAAACGTGAGCAACTGAACCTGGGCTTTTTACCTGATGCAAATTGGTTAGTGTGAGGACAAAAATGTTGGATAATGTTGGATGCGCATAAGCATTGGTGACTACGTGAATAAGTGAAAAAATTATGTACCTTGTGTTTGAATGTATTCATGCCATTTATTTTTGAGGTAGAAACAAATAGAAATAACAAAAGACACTTCTGTTTTAATTAAAAAACTGTAAGTTCAGTTGGCCTGGATAAATGAGGATACTCACTCTTCCTCTTCATTCCTGATGCCCAGCCAGTCATTAATCTGACTTTGTGTCGTGCCTTGTTGGGTGAGCCAACTGAAACATGGACAACACACAGTAAAAAGGCTGTAATGTGTGAAAATGACATGCTTACATTCTGTAAGATTTACCCTATCAGTTCTGTTTCATCATTAGGGATGCTAATGGTTAATTGTTAAGGTTACCACGAGAATCTTTTTTGACCGGTTACACGTGTCCGTCTATAGGTAAATTTGCATACACACGGTGTGAGGCTGTCTGATCAGAGGCCCTGTTAGTGTGCCGTATGATTGAGACCCACATGCTGCTAATCAGTGTGGTTTAGGGCAAGGGATTCAAAGAGCTAATTCGGTCATGAATTAAGCGTTTATTTTGACAGAATCCTAGTTGGTGGTGACAGTTGTAATAGTGTAAGGATTAACCAAGATGGTTTTGTTTAGCTTCATGTGTTCAGCTTATTTCTGATGAGTTTGAATAAAGTGTGTTTTATGATTAGAAAACTACTGTTTTTATAAATGAAGTCTGGTGGAGTTGGTGAGAGCGTTATAACGGTCGTTTCTGGTTAAAGGATCTTACTCTTACAAAAAGGTCTTCCTCTGTAGGGATCCTTGTCATAATGTCAGACACAGAGCCTGTCAGTTGCAAAAACAAACACTTTTAGTGGGCATACATTGACGGTGCACAGGTGCCTGAAGGGATTACATTACAGAATTCTCACTCAATACTGGACCACTTTAAAAAATTGTTGTCCCTGTTAGACACAGAAACATGGGAAAATAGGCTCCATAATCAGACATTTGAACAGAATTTCTCCCATTGGTTTGGGACATTGGAAGCAGTTCACATCAGTGTCTGTCCATTGTATTGCTTTGAAAGTGCAGCAGTCACATTATACATTGCCACGACACACTTGTATGAAATGAGGGCACAGTGAAATTTCTACCATTAAGAGTTATTAATGCAAAGTAATAATGTCAGCAGCTCTATCAGACCTCAGGTCTTCCTCCATTTGAAAGTAATTGCATCCATCTGTGTAAAGACACTGCTTGTCATTCACAGCCTATCATAACCTGAATAGTTGGCCTAGTCATAATCTGCTTATTTGAATTTACTGAAGACAGAGAAGAACAAGAGTCAGCTTTTTTAAAGGTCATGATAAGGTGAATTGCTGGGCATCCTGGAGATCCACAGCTGTGGTAACATTGGTGAGAACAGCTGATTGCCTTTTCTATGTTTACAGCTCAGCTGTGTCATTGGTATGTGACAGACTGTTTGGAACTAAACATGTTATCGGTGATATCGCAGATGGATTTCATCTCATGATTGCTTGTCAGCTAATTATGTTAACGCACCTAATTTGTACTGGTGTTTGGGATCCCATGTGAGGTCACCTGATTTGCAGACAGATTTATGAGACAGTTCTAAGACTGATATACCTGCTTGATACAGTGCATCCAGAGGAGTGTGGCCACTATCACTTGTGGTTAATTTATTTTGACTTTACATTTGTCTTGCAGTTGCTAGTACATCTTGCTCTGTGGTACATGCTGTGCACAAAACCTTTTTGTGAACTTGCTGCACTGCTTTTAATGTATAGATATTAAACAGAAAATATTGAAACATGAGGTGCTGAAGGGTTGAACTTACAGCAGGTATTGATCTCTGATCTTCCTCAGCTGCATAAGGTCAGGCTTCAGACTGTTCATTTTCCTGTCGACCTCCATGTGAGCCAGAGCCTTTCCCCTCAGCTCTTCCTCCAACTTCTTTTTGCTGCTGTGGATCTCCTCCACCCTCGACTGCAGCTCGTCTGAATTGCTTTGAATCCTTGGAGAAGGAAGGAGGTGGAGGAAGAAGAGAAGGAACAACTTGAGTTCAGAGTCTGCTTGTTTGCTGTGAGCATGGCGAAGGAGCATGGCCAGCAGTAGATATTTTGAGTTACACAAAATGCGGTATTTTGGAATTGGAAAAAAGGGTTTGTGTTTTGAAGCATACTTGTCAGTCTCTGTACTGCTGTCTAATGTGAGGAACATGTCGATGTATTCCTTGCTGTAGCGTTCCTGAGTTTCACACTCCTCCTCAAAGATCCGAATGATTTCCCCGAAAGCCTCTATGGCTGTCCGTTTGCTCTGCAGCTCCTGGAGAGGAGTGGAAACAAATCTTTACTTTTACAGTCGAGGCTTTACAGTCAGAGCTCTGTTGTGGTAAAGCATTCAGAAGAAAAACATTTATTCCAAATGTATTACTTTTAACCAATAAAACCACAGATTTATTTAGTAAAATGAAGTCTTGATGATTACGATGCTGTTGTACCTGAGAGGTTTTATTAAACGTCTCAAACAGACGGTCATACTCTTTGCTCTTCTCTTTGTATTGCTCCTGAAATATCCTCAGCTGTTCTCCAACTGCATCAATGTCAACTTCCATCACAACCTGCTGCTATACAAACAAGAATGTAAAAGATATTTAGGGCCAGGTCCATTTTTAAAGCTCCTATGATGCAATTAGTCTGATCTGAAATAACTTTACTGAAGGTTTCAAACTCTAACACATCATGTTTTTTTCCAATATTACTAAAATTTTTTTACAATTTTAAAACATCCTTGAAATGAACTGCTTTCATGTTCATTTTCCCTTTCACTAGTTCTAATGCTGCCAAAACCACACGGAGGTCAACAGAATTTCAGGTAAAACCGCAACAATGGAATTTGGAATTTCCCCTCGTGGGACTAATAAAGGTATATTGAATTGAATTGAATTGAATTGAATTGAACAATAACAATAAGCCTAAAAAACTGAAAAAGATTTTGTTTTTATATTTGGTAATTGTACAAATAAAAAATCACAGAAGTGCAAAATAATTGTTGTTGTAATATAAGACAGCGTACATTCACAGCTCGAGGTCTCAAACTCACCTGCTGGTACCGGGATATAGGATAAAGTAGTCTTGTGTCCAGTTTACAATTGTACTGGGCCAGAGACTTGTTCTGGTAATACTGGATCAGGTCCACCATAGAGGGAAATGCCAGTGGCTCAGAAAAGCCGTACCTCCCTTCTTGATGGAAGATCTTTATTAGTCTGTTGGAGCCATCTTTTCTGCAAAAGTCAAAGCATGACTGTCATGCAGAGATGCCAATACTCCCTTTGAAAGCACTGCTGTACTTTCTGTTTACAGAGGAAAGCTTTATGCAACCACCTACCCACCCCATCAAAGCAAATATCTGATGGTGCAGCAAGTAGCAGTTAGAAATAAATGAGAAAGAACGGAGCTTGGCAAATATTCTGGTTTCTTTAAACACTTTGGCAAGTGAAAATTTCACGTGCCTGTTGCGTGATCCAAAAATTTCTCAGGCCCTGTAGAACTCTCGCACAAGTGTTGCTGGTGTGAGATATATTTACTCTAAAGCAGACAGGAGCAGCCGGTCAGCATCATACTTGTGGGAGCAGTGTGGGATGAATTTCAAATATGGAAATATGAGAGCCGTTTCTTATTGGGCTTAACCCACTGATGTAAATGCATTGTATTCAATACCCAACTGTAGTCTTGCACTGACCTCTGGATGCCAACATCCAACCAACAATGTCATCTTACTGACCAAAGGAACGCATTTTCTACATTGACAGCAGAGTGAAGCCAGCAGATTGGCAACTTTACTCCTCCATTACGTCTAATGTGGATCTGTTCAGCCACAGTACTGTTGTGGAGTGTTAACTTGCACAGCCCAATAAACAGTGTATGGACATTTGCCTGCAAATGAGCAAAGTATAGAATTAAAGCCTAAGAAAAGCTTTGGGTCACAGTTATGTCTATGAAGCAGTGTGAGGTAGACAGCGTAGACAGCATTGACTAAAGCTGGAGCATGTCTGTTCCTTCAGACAAATGTGACTGATGACTGGAAAAACACGACTGAAAGGCATCATCTGTAGACAGGGTGTTATGTTGCTGACCACCGGAGTCTGCGCCAAGCTCTAGTCAACAAAGCTTTATATCTGAAACCTAGTCTGTCCTGATTCAACTAAAATTGGACAGAAACCAGGAACTGTATAAAGTTTCATTTTAAAACCACTAAAACTAAATTAAGACTGTGAAACCCAGAAAACTAAAGTTAGACTTTGAGAGCAGGAAATATTAACTGACCTCCAAATACGCCTATTGGATTTGGGGTGAACATAGCCTTCCCACGAGATACAGAGCACTGATAATGATTATAATATTAGCAGCTCATAGGCTAAAACACTGTATTAGACAGCCAGTTTCACGTCATAAAATGTAAGTTTCATCATGTGATGAACACATGAAAACCGTTAATAAAGTTTGTGTCACAACATAGATTTTAAAAGTAGTTACCTTAGTGTGAGAGTATATTCCCCCTTAACCTTACTGGAAGCATCTCGGACCAGGAATGTGCCATCAGGAGTGTTTCTCATCATGTCATTTACTTCCTCTCTGGACAAGTACAAAGGGCATTAAGATTTCAGTGAGTTCTTGTCTGATTTTTAGGAAATCAACTCACCGCCAACATTTGTTTCAAAAGCCTCCAACTGATATATTCAAAGTTCTGCAATTTCTGCCAATTGTGAACAAATTAGCATCAAAGAGAATTTGACTAATGTTCTGTATTACGTTACCAGGTGATACATCCAAATCATCAACATGCCATGTGAGAGTACTCAGTACCTTGAGATAGTTCCCCAGTACCACTCTGCATCAGACAGACAGTTGTCATCAGAACTGGAGTAACATGCTGCCATTGCTTTGGTTATGTTGGTCTTGGGCTGAAGTTCTGACCACAAAGGCAATAAAGATTTTGGTTACAGACACAGAATTACAAGCACAAAAAACAGGGCCTAGTTTTGTTTCAAAGATGCCTTTTGCTTCCATTCATTCTTAAGTATAAGAATTACTTTCAAAAAAGATAATCCATCATAATCTACATCCTTTTTTCGCTCACTCTTCTTATTGATCAACAGCAGATAGTTTCCAGGGTTAAAGTTTTGATTTTTAAAATGACAATCCTACAAAACAATAGAGGCAGTAAATGAGCTAGAAAGATGAAGGATGCTTGTATTTGGAATAAAAGCTACAGCACTTTGTGCTAACATTTCTCATGCTAGACCATATGTTATGTCCCCTTATTTTGGAACAAAGTGATCAAATATGCTACGAAAGACCTGTTACACTTCTAGCAAGCACAACAAAGAGATGCTGGAGAGTACCTCCTTCCTTGGCAATGTTGGTTCTTAGGGCAGGAAACACATCATCATGATCAACAGGGGAGGAAAGGTCCTGCAGGAACGCTGTCAGGGTGTGAGACTGAGCCTCACTGTCGTTTTGGCCCATCTCAGGCTCCAAGAACTCTGCAACATCAACTGTACAGCGACCCAGTGTTACTTCTGATGTCAGTTGAGTCCAGTCTGTATGTGGCTATCTGCACTTTGTGGCTGTTCAGCACACACTGCTGGCCCACTGACAAGGACTCCAGAGGGAGATATCGTTGTGTTGCTTAGTCTTGCACCATGTGGGAGACTCTGTCCAGACTAGTCTGCTGACAGGTGACACTGTCTGACTGCCTAAAATACCAGAACGGGCACTCCTCAACACTCGGGCACACTCGGCCAGACTCAGCGCTGGTTAGTGCTCGACCTCGCCCCACCTCGCCTAACAAACAACAGCTGTCTTCGCCGAGATGTCATATTGGCCTGAAGGACTGGAGCTGATGTGCCACTGTGTCTGTTTTTGTTTATTGTCCATGTGTGTGTTAATGTGGTGTTAGGGAAGCAGGGAAAGGTGAGAAGCTGTCTGTCAGACATTTCCTGAAAGCATTACATTTATTTGTGATTTTTTTTGTATTCACCAGTATGTGGGTATGCACACATATGTTGATACATGTGTGTTGTGAGAGGCGTGCCGCTAGCAGTTGATGTAAATCATCCCTTCAGCACTTGTGATGGCATGCCTGGAGATGCATTAAATCGCTGTTGCAGACAGCTGTATGTTAGAGGAGTCATACGAATGCTGTCGTAAAATTAGAATGGACATAAACTCATTAACCTAGGTCCCACAAATGGTGACGCTCTGTCAAAACTTGCCTGGCATACAAACCTAATAAAAGCTGCATCTAATAAATCTGAAATGATTAGATATTCATATCACACTGTCCACATACCCCTTACATTTAGACAGGGGTACACACAGTGAATTCTAAAATCAGCACTAGCCGCCACTTGCTTTAAAATATCAGAGCAACAAGGATCGTGTTTACTAGTTCCTACATTAAGTGATTACAATTAGGTAGTCAGAACTAGACTCTGGTTGAAAGTGAAAAGCTGTGAACATCCCTGTATTATATTAATGAAAACACAAAAGGGCAGATAAATTCAGCACTTAGTTTATTTATGTAATACTTTTAGGATATGTACACATCACTTACACACTATGCTTCACTTGTGATTTTGAGAGAGGCTACTGACAAGAGAGACAGTTGGTAGGAGACGGTGATTATGAAAATGGATGACAAAGTATGAATACAGTCATTTGTGTAGCATGTTTCTGCAGCTCTTGGCCCCACTTATGCTTGGCAGATTTGTCACTTTTCCCTCTGTGTGATCCATTAAAATCTGTGGCTTATTTTACAAAAAGCATGGCGTTGCTCTTCTTTAGGTACAGGTAAGTCTCCACCCATTTGGTGAGATACTTGCACAAACTATTGGCCTTTTTGGCCGGTACTCCTTCCATCTTGTGTTCATTCTCTTTTTCTTCTTCTTGCTTTGTGAGTGGTTCACCTGAATTACTCCTCATCAATAGATGTCACACCAAATGTTCTACATACTGCCACCTGCTTTACTGGAGGAGAATGTAACAAACGCATCAAATAGACAGTCAACCATTAACCTTTTAAAAGAAGGTAAATGCAGGGATTTTGGGGAACTTATTTAAACTGGAGGACAGCATGAGAGAAGGGTAAAAGGGAAAACAGTTGTCAGTCGCAGCATAACAGTCTATTCAGACTTTTAGTGATTAGTGAGTCTCAGTGACAGTTTCAGTGGCAACAGTGCCATCAAGAGGGGCCAATCAGACCTGTAGCAAATGGATACATCTATATCTTTGCAGTCATAAAGAATTAAGAAAGTAATGCCTCATATTAAATTGAATTCATTCAAAACTAAACAATGCCACAGTGATTCAAACTGTTGAATGTATTACGTAGGTTCGCCAAAGTTTTGGTTTAGCACCGATGAAATAACTTCACCTCACTTTGTAAATGTATGATTACCATCTCTCACTAAGACTGAAATAGCAGAGTAATTACCGTAAGTGATACTGTCACACGGTGCATTAACAGTTACGCATATTAACCCAAACGACATGAAGAAATTAGCATCAGATACATTTCCTTACAGAATGTCTAAAGACATGCTAAAGGCTCATTAAATGCAGCACTAGTTTGGTTTGAAAATCTTCTACTTTGTTACACAAAAAATTATGAAAAGACACTTTATCAAACCAAAACCTCTGTTATGAGATTGTTTCTGCAACATTTTCTCATCTTTTCACTAGAATTGTTTAAGTGCATCATAATTACCATTATTATTAAAACCTATATTGGTGTATACTTAAAATGCTTACTATAGCACTTCAATCTTACCTTGAACTGCTGGTGAAGGCTCAGACCTAGTTGCCATGGATATGTCTGTCTGCTGTCGTGATTGGTTAAACAGTGTTGACATCATCACGGGAAATACAGAATGGGGCTCAGGATTATCCACCATATGGTTGGTGCTCTCGTTGATGACCACAGCCTCGTCCCTGAGATGGAGGGATGCTAGTGATGACGTTGGGAAATCAGCCACCTGGAGCTCGTTGTCCTCTGCTCTGAGCTGGAAACCCTCTTCTGCCATTTTCACAAAACAGACTGAATAGTCCAGCTACGTTTTATTGAGGTGGTGAAGCAGCAGGATGGTAGATGCCACAGTGCTGTTGATCACATACTATCTGCTTATAGTTACACTCATGGCTGAGGATAGAGAGGGTAGCAGTGAGTTCAAGGCTGCCCAGTGTTGTGGAGGTAAACCATGTTCTTCAGCCTGAACCCCCGGTTTAACCTCATCATAGAGCAGAGCGATGACATTGCCAGTGGATACTGTGTTTTCACTTTTGTATACTCAGTGGGAGTTTTCTATAGTCAAGCACTGTTCTGCATCACAGTCATTTGCTTAAAGGGATTCATACCTGGGAGCTACCCAGAACAAGCTCAGCTGTTTACTGTACAGCTGATTAGCTGCTTCATAGATACGTTGACACTAGTTATTGAGCTGTAAACCCACTGGAGAGTGACAGACTGAAGCATGACTGTCTGATTCCTCCCTCAAGGACTCGAGCGTCATTTCACATCAGAAAACCTAAAACAAAAAAGGCACAAAGTTTAACACTTAGTACCGTAGAATGGGAAAATAAGTGTTTTTTTAATTTTTAGGTTAATTTAGGTTATTTTATAAGCCTACACCAGTGTGTACAGACTCCTAAAAAAATGGAAAATCCATCATGATAAGCAGACACTGAACTGGAAAATGCTGTCACGCCTCTGCCAAGGTGGCAGTCAGTGCTCAATACAAACCCATAGTTCAACTATGAATAAGTTCTTATCTCAACAAAAAGCTCCCCTTTGGGATCCAAGGAAGCAAACAAAAATACTCAGTTTGGGACTCAATACAACAGTTGACCAACAAAAATAAACCCAAGCAATGCCTCGTGTCTAACAAGCTTAGTGATTCTACGACAACTCCGGCGTTAACTCCCACAGTTCTGCCAGTGCGTTGCTGTCAGCTGTCAGGGAATCGCCAGCAGCCTGGGAGCGGGGCGGTTTGATGGTGGGTCTACAGAGTAGAGAAGATGGCATTGGAAAATAATCCAGATCTATAGAACAGGTGAACTATGAGTTGTGGACTTTCCAGCGTATTCCCAGGGTTTGGCAAGTTAATCAACAGTCACCCTCAGGAGCAACATAGCCTCCTCCACATGTGTTTTCTGAATTCACTCTGTGGCCTATAGGAAGCTTTGGTGTGCCGCATGTGGCCCATGGTCCACCAGTAGGCAATCACTGCCCTATACTGATATATTACTGTTATTTTGCTATTTGGGACAGCCCTTTTTATGCAGCCTCTTGAAGGCAGGAATGTCCTGTCATTATTCCGGCTTTCCGTTCTGTATAAGATGTACAAACACAAAATTGGGGCCATGGTTATTCTGCCGTTAAGCTGACAGCGGAGGTAGTAACAGAGCCAAATTGATATCTGTGTAAAATGGGGGAGTCAGAGCCACTAGATGCTGTGTTGCACATCATGCCTTTTTTGCTTCTGAAGTGCTGGCATGCAATCTAAAATCATGCACTGGGACAGCATTATTTCAGCATTGTTTGGTTCTGAGTCGTCTTTAACAGTATTATTGTGGGACCTCTATTTGAAAAGGGCATTTATTTATTGCCCCTTCTAGACTTGCTGCCCAGTGTGTTGATGCCCAGAAATTTTTAAATTTAACCTCTGGCATTGTCAGTCTCATTACTTGTTGGGGCTTCCCACAAACTCAATCACTGCGGTTACTGACAAGTGCATGCTCTGAAATGATCCAACACCATAAGTTTTAAGACAGTAAAAATTTGTCAATCAGAGATTTTTCCCTCACGTCGTGCTGTGTTCCATATACATTTACAAATCTGTCTTTATCAGATCATCGTGGGCAATGCTTCAAATAAATGAGTGTGACTGCTTAATGACAGTATTGTGTTTTTAAATGATTTCTACATGATGAAATTTGTTGATTTGTCATGCAATTCACTTGATTTATAAGTAATGGACATTCCTGTCAGATTATTTGTTCCTTAACAGTTTCTCCGTTGATTTGCCAGCAAATAGCAACAAAATATGCTGTAATAGAATAACTGGGAATATAAGTGAAGCAGATGATATGTTCCAATGAAAATCACATTGCTTCAGCAATGAACCTTATATGTTTCTCAGAATCAACATTTTACAGCCTTAAAATAAATTCTCTCAGAGTGATTTCTTGCTTTACCAAAGACGACACCTCAAGTGTATCTTTCACTTAAGATATTCATTTTAACTTCACAGGTCTCGCCCTACAAAGTAAAAGGCAAAGACAGTCTTTGCATGTCTAGGGAGGGAGCATAGGGAGTATAGGATTTTGCCTTTTGGAATTTCATTTCATGGGATTTTGCTTTTTGGCAAGTCTGTTGACTATTTTTTTTTTATATAATAACTGTTATATCATAAAACCCATTACATGGTAAAGAATTCAATGGGACTGTGGCCAAATCCTCTTTAAAGCATCTGGGATTAGTCAGCAGTTTATTATCCTCCTATACCCTTTACAATGTGATATCCTATTGAAGGGGTGAGAAGTGGGGGTATCACCTTGCTGCTCTACAAGAGGAAACTATTTCAGTCAAAATATATTGTAATGAGAGGTCAGATTTTGTTTTATTTAATTCATTAATTTTTTTATTTTTTTTATTTTTGTCGACGATTGATCTGATCCGATCACAATGGGTAAGGTTTTAACCGAAAAGTGAGACATGACAATTTTTTATTTCTAAATCTGAACAACTTTATACTGTCAGCATTGATTTTAGGTGTCAGACGTATTGAAAAGCTTTGAAAATACGGGTTACGAGACAGTTCAAATTTATCTGTATTAGCATTGTTAATTGACAGATGACTTAGACTGCATTGTGTTTCTACAGTATAAAAGAACTACACAGTAGCATCAAAATTGAGTGACTGATGCAGCATTGCAGATCAAAAGTCGAAGCATTGGAAATGGCGTCAGCATCAAAATACTTAGAATGGTACGCAGCCATGAAGTCTTCACGGCTCGATGTTCATGGTACATTGTGTCCAGTTCCTGTTGAGACGATGCGAAAAAATGCACATAATTTTGGAGAAAGTCCTGCTATCCTTATCACCTAAGCCCATTTTCTCATGTTTATAATACTTATGTCCCTAAAAATCTGTCTCGTCCATCTGGGACAACAGACAGCTTGTTTATTTCTCAACGGGAGTCATTTCTAATCTTTTTTTGGTATCAATATGTGGTGCTATGTTTGTTTTTAAGTCAGAAAAATGTGCTGTCTCAAACTCAGTTGTGTTTTAATGGCGACCTAATCAAAGCAAAGTGAGTGGTGTTTGCTTGGCTCATGCACTGTTAATGCATTGGTGGATGCATTAGGTAGAGCGTTGGTGAGAAGCAAAGTTGGAGTCATAAAAATCTCTTTTCGTATGTTGTGTTTTACAGCAGCACTCTGCTGAAATGTCACATACTTCCACAGAGTGTGAGGCAATTAAAATCGTCAGTCCACCATCCTACAGATAAAGGTATATCGTTTACCGATGATGACAATCATCTGAACGTGGCGTTTGTTAAATATTTGGCCATAGTCTTTTATCAATCCTCATGTATCCCAAAAACGGGACGGCTGATGTACGCCATATTTCCCCAACACCTTTAAGCTCTCCATCGTCCTGTTCCTGAGCTTGTAATGATGAAGAGATATGAAGACTGAACATGCACAGAACTTTCAAAATGGCAACTTCTGATGTAGATAACAGCTTGAAAAAATGAAACATCATCAGGAAACTCAGCAGGACGGGACAGTACGCACCTACCTGGGCCAAGGCAGAAGGGACCGCGCAGCAGGGGAAGCCAGAGTTTCAACGACATCCGTGTAGCGGCGAAGAGACGTGGCTGGACGCACACGTGGCTCAGATCAAACCAACCACAGGCCTCGGTCCTCACGCCATCCTATGTCCCTCCACCCCCCACCCCCCACCCCTCTTATCCCGTACTGCTTCTCCCCGTGTCCTCCATCTTTTAAAGATCCTCTCCATTTGGTTGTTGTCCGTCCCCTCTGAGTGCCACATTTTCCCACGATGCCATTCCTCTGGGTATTCCCTCTCCTGTTCTTCGATTATAGCTCCTGTCTTCATGAAAATCAGGCTTTTTCCAAGACATTTCCCACTTTGTTTTTACTTTTTCATCCAATATATAGGAAAAAACTCCACCAATCCGTGGGGTGCAGTATAAAACAAACCTATAAAAATATATGTAAGTATGAAAAAAATCTAAAAAAAATGACGTAGGTTTTAGATCTTATGCAGGTAAAGGACTGGCAAAAGTAAATGAGCAGGACTACTCTTCACACCCCAACTCTTTTTCACAGTTTGAGAGCACAGTGTGGCTGCACAGTGGGGGGACAGAGGCATGAGAATGAGTCGGTGGGAAAAAAAAACTCCTATATAAATAAATAAGGGAAGGATGCCACTGTTGCTATACAGAGCAGGGGGCTTAGTGGTCTCCTGAAATCCTATTGGCCGGCCTGTTGCCATGTGCTCGGGAGTCAGCAGAGATGCTGCTAACAAATCAAGGAAATGTTCTAATATTAGACTGTATGTATCTAGGCAGCGGGAGCCCCTGACCTCTCAACTCCGCCAGCGTTACGTTCCACTTCACAGATCAGCATAATGAAAGAAGTGGTGTGGAAGTAACTGGTTAAAAAAATGTTACGGCACTGTAGACAAAACAGCAGACACAGCCCCCCACCAACCCTACTCCCTCCATGATATCCCAGCCAGTACAGTTACAAACAGACAGAGATGGAGGAAAGCACATCGTCTGTTTGGATTTCTGATGTTGATGAAATACAGATACATGTTGTGATTTCACTGCATTTAGGTTCCCTGGACAATTTACTGAAATATTTTTTTGTTATTTAGGTGAAATGTAGCTCATGAACACAGCCTGTTTCTAGTGATGTTATACTACCAGGTTCTGCTATAATAAACTAGGTCCCTGCATTAAAAATTAAACGAATTGCGACAAGTGAGCAAAGAAAAAAGACATTTTTAAAGCATGCTGGCTATTCCTTTGCTGACGAATGCATTTGTTATGTTTTATGCATAATATTCTGTTATACATTATCATCTGCATGTTATTATTATCATGCTCTTATGCTGTAATAACTGCTTTCACAGAACCCAAAAAGCGATATCATGGTTCCCAATAGATGTATGCAACTTTCATGGAAAAGGCAAAATTATTATTGTCATAATTGTCATCCACTACATGTTTGTGTTCCTAGATTCTTCTGTGGCTCTTACTGGAATAAGGAATGATAAATCCTGTCCTAAAATGCATGTAGTTCCTAAATATCTGCTCATAAGTCTTGCTGGTAAGGCTGTTAGGCAATGCAGGTTAGGATGGTTGTGATTTTAGTGTATCTCAACTCTTGATTAGCTTGCATTGATTACTCGTTGGATGTTGAATTTGATTGTCATGTCTAACTTTATTAATCTATTATGTGATTATTGAGACACAATCAGAACAAATATCTTGGAAAATCATCTCCACGTCTGTGAAGACAGCCTCACATAAATGTTAAAAGAAAACATAAACAAAACAAAGCCTACACTAAATAATCTGCACATTATACAGCTAATCAAATTCAAATTTTACTGTCCGTAATCCACAAATTATAAAGGGTTTGTCATTAGATTTTTAATTCTATTCAGACATTTAGAAAAACATTCTGAAATCACAAAAACATTATCAAAAGGATAATATTATGTAATGTTTTCTGCTCTGCCCTAATTTCCAATCAAATCTGAATCTTGACAATTCAGTATTTGGTGTAAAACATACAAAGAAAAGTAGAGAATTAAATTTTCCACCCTATTAAAATCAGTGTCAGCTCCAGTGGATGGATCATGTGGTTTCAATATGTTATACTAACAATAATAATAATAATAATAATAATACTATTTGTATAGCATCTTTCATACAAGACATGCAGCTGAAAGTGCTTAAGGACATAACATGAACATAAAAATTAAAATAAAATAATACTTGATAATAATACTAAAAATAATAAAGACACATAAAAACAGGAATTAAGTGCCTAACACATTTTAAAAGAAGGGCAGCAGTACATAAGTGTGAGGCAAAGCACAGAAGTTTCAGGCATGTTAGCAGTAAGGTCATAGCTAGTTAATGCCTAAAGTCAAGACATAAAGTTTTAATATTTTGCGAGCTGCTTCTCTGATATCTGTAGATAGAGTGTTTCAGAGCTTTGGGAAGCAATGGACAAAGGCTGCATCCCCAGTTTTCTTTCAGCTGTTACTGGAAACCTCCAGTAAACCAGCAGCAGATGATCACAGTGTTCTTGAAGGCAAATAATGAATGAGGGAGTTAGCAATGTAGCTTGGTCTGAGCTCATTAAGGGCTTTGTATATGAGCAGGAGACCTTAAAATCAATCCTGAATGTTACAGGAAGCCGGTGCAGAGTAGCTAAAGCTGGACTAATGTGCCCTCTCCTCTTGCTTCCAGTTAATAGTGAAGTTTTGAATGAGCTGAAATCTCCGTGGTTTTGTTTTTTGTTCAGGAGGCTAGTAAATTGTGTGATATACTAAGCAATTCAGCTTTCCGGAAAGGCATGAATCAGGTTTTCAGCATGTTTTTAAATTATAAATGGTCCCACTAGCTATGTTTGTAAGGAGGAAAATGAAGTTTTCATCACCTTGGTGATGTGGGACTTCAAGTTTAGATCTGAATTTAGGATAACACCAAGCATTGTAACCTCAGATTTAATCCAGCGAGTTTATCTCCCCAGATTATTAAACAGCATTTCTGCTTTTGTTTATGGGCAGACTAGTAGGATTTCAGTTTTATCCTTGATTAACTTCAAGAAATTATTTCTTATACATTTAGTTAGCCAAAAAGACTGTTGGCAATGGAGCAATGGAGTCCATAACTGCAGCATCATTTGTCTCAGCACAGATGTAGTTTTGTATCATCCACATAACGATGGAAACATGTATTGTGCTCTCTAATGATGTTACCAAGTGGCAGCATGTGTAGTCAGAGATAATAATAATGATAATGGACTAATAGCAACAATGGACCAGAATCAGAATTTAGTCTGCAGTCACTGATTCTTTTAGTCAGAGCAGTTCTAAAGCCTGATTGAAATTCCTGCAGGATATTTTTTTTTTTTAAGTAAGGAGTTTATTTGGGCTGAAGCAGAAGTAATGGAAATATACCACATCACATTATCTGTTACTATTTGTAACAGCTTGTGTCTTTGGTAATCTCATAATTGCTGATTTTGTTCAAAGATGATTTGCTGGTCTTCAACAGCTGTTGAGCAAGTGATCCGAATATGATGGTGACTTTGGCATCAAGTTTAATTGCATGATAATAAGATGGAAAGTGGTTAGAAATATTGTGTTTCTACATGTAGATACATTCTTCATATTCATTATGTGAAGGTCTAGCTGTTCAGCGTTTACTGCCTGTATATGAGAGACTCTCATTGCCTTAAAATGACTCTGATGTTACTTTGTGTGTCATGATTTTCCAGTGCTGGTCATACTGTATATTTGCCAGCATAAAGGTACTTGCATGTCAGGCAATGATGAGAAACCATATTTATAAAGGTAAAGATAGATGAATCCTACCAAAACCTGCATGTTCAACCTGTATGGTTGTACCTCTGAGACGTGGCGACTGGTGCAGTGAAGGACTTTTTTACATTTTCAAAATGGGTCTTGTTCTGGTTTTGATTGTTGATCCATTTATTTTAACTATCATCCATTGCAAAAAACAAATATTGTAAGATCACACTCTACAATGCACAGGATCACATTTATTTCTACCACTTTCATCATTGTATGACAGCATGAAGGGCATGCAGCACCACCTGGAATGAAAAGATTGTCCTTTTAAAACATAGAGTAAGGATAAGCATAGAAGAAAATAAGAACAATCAATGTACATTTTCATTGGCAGTTGTTCTTGTAGCACCATGTAACCATTGCATTAATTATATATTACCAGCAGCTGTTAATTTGCCACTCTGTGATTTTACATTCCAGTGTTTGGTAAGACGCTCCTTGTATCTCACATTTAAACAAGATGGATACACACAAAATATCAGATTGAGAACAGTCACCACCAAAGACAGATATTTATTGAAAGTAAAACTGGCAGAGGTACACAAATCAGCAAGTGTTGCTTGTTATAGCAGTTCCCACATTTGAACTGCCTGCTGAACCAAAAGCTATTCACTTCCTCATTGTGAGGCCAAGGAACTCTTTCCTGGTCTTGGGATCATCGTGAAATCTTCCCAGCATGGCACTTGTAACAGTACTGGCGTTAATCTTCTGCACACCTCTCATCACCATACACATGTGGCTGAAAAAGACAAAGGAAGGTGTTTAAAATTCCTGTGAAATTCCAAAGAATAAGTTACTGATTTGCACCGAACCCATTAGTTAAAAATGAGAATTAAAACATAAATCTGGGTGCTGTCCACACTATCATCTTTTGGCACCCTGCTTGTGAATGCACCTACCAATATCCAAGTAGCCATGACAGAGTTTAATACTTGCACATAAAATTAAAGAGATCACCAGAAAACAGCTTTGAGCCAAGTCAAATATGAATGAAAAAAGCAAATACTCACACAGCCTCAATTACCACAGCCACTCCAGCAGGTTCCAATGCCTCAGAGATGGCCGAAGCAATCTGTTTGGTGAGACGCTCCTGAACTGTGACACATAAAATGTCACACACACCATGAAATTAAAAGAAAAATAAGATTACAGCAGAAGACATGGCTTAAAAGTATTATAGCAGTTGTTTTACCTTGAAGCCTCCTGCAGTAGATCTCAACAATTCTGAAAAACCAAAAATGACGACAATCAAATGTCTTTGCTTGCAAGCTTGTGTGTGTGTGTGTGTGTGTGTGTGTGTGTGTGTGTGTGTGTGTGTGTGTGTGTGTGTGTGTGTGTGTGTGTGTGTGTGTGTGTGTGTGTGTGTGTGTGTCAGTCACCTACCTAGCAAGCTTGCTGAGGCCAACCACTTTCTTGATTGGGAAGTATGCTATGTGAGCCTGGAATATTTCAACAAAGTATTATTAATGCATGTGGCTGTTTTCCCTGCCACTGATAACACATCACACCAGCACACCACACCATCACTCATTTCAGATGCCACATGTTAGCCAGGTAACATGCTACTAATAGTTTGTTGGGTGCACACACTGAGCCGTATTTAACAACTCAGTAAGTTTCCTGTGCTATATTTTTTGTTCTCATAAGAACAAAAAATGTCTCTTCTATAGAGAAACACACAAAGAATGTCTCTTCTATAGAGACACACACAAGACCATAATTATCATTTGAATGTACTTTTTATTATTTAAAGATTGTGGATTATGAGTTTGTTTGTAGCTTATTATGTTCTTTTCTTACCACAGTGCTTCCTGGTTCCTGGCAGGGACAAAAGACCTGAGCATAGTTTCAGGCTGTCTTTTATAGTGCCTGAGTATAAAGTAGGGAGAATGCTCAGTCCATTGTTCTGCACCTTACTACTTGATGGGAGTGTTAAATCAGGCATTATGGGGATGCTTTGACTCCTTTGGTGTAGGGTAAATAAATGTAAATAGATGTGGGAAATGGGTTCTAATATGGAAGATGATCTGGGGTTGAATTGATTGATTCCAATTAAAGATGGTATGGTCCAGTGGGAGGGGCCTAGCCTTTAAATGGAGGGATCTACACTGCCTAAGCAGTTAGAGAAGGGCTGTGGTGCTGTGTAGACCTGGCAGTGATTCTTTGTAAGTAGTTGTTTTGTTTTGTTTTTTTGCTACATTTTGTTCTGTTATTTGCCCCATTTTTCATGGACTGTCTTAAACGGGCAACAAAACACTTTATTTGTTTTCATCAAACAGACTCTGTCTTGCTACCTTTTGTTGAGTTTGGAGAATAAATTACACTTTTTCCAGTCAGCTTTTTGCCAGACTACCCCCATTCTAGGTCAGAACGTGACATTTGGTGGCCGTGGTGGGATGGCCACCCGAAAGGTCCCCATGGGGGGCCAACGGAAAATACAAACCAGGTGCAAGACAGCCAAATTTAAAAGAGATCCTGAACCAGCTGAACCAGTTACAGAGGGTGATGAATGGGAGACGGATGAGGATGAGGAGGGGCCCTCATCCCAGCTTTTTCATGCAGCTACGCCACACAAGCAGATGGTCGTGTTGCTATGCCAGTTTATGGGTGCTCAGAGGGACAGGGAAGAAGCCCTCTTGGGGGAACTCCAAGATCTACGGTCAGTCATCCAAGCTGGCAGTCAGCTGCCTACACCAGCAGCTTGTTTTAGTCAGGGGCGACGTCTCCCTAATAGGACTCCCCACACCACAACCTCGAGTACGGGCTCAGTCTGAAGCAACTCTTCATACCCTGCAGCAGCCATCACCAGCACTACAGCAGCAACCACTACCAGTACCAGCTCCACGGAAGGACCCCAAGTTGCTTCCATTCCAGTTTGGTGAAGATATTGAAAACTACCTCCCCCGCTTTGAGCAGATTGCCAGAACTTGGGCGTGCCCCAGACTGAGTGGGCCTACAGACTTGTGCCTTTACTGACAGGAAAGGCATTGGAGGCCTATTCTGCCATGGAAGAAGAGCAGTCTGACTTCTATCCAGACCTTAAACAAGCCCTGCTGGCCAAGTTTGACATTTCCCCTGAGATTTATCGCCAGCGCTTCAGAGATCCAGCTGTACCCCTGGGAGAGGCACCGACTGAGACCTACCAACGCTTGAGAGGACTGTATTGACGTTGGATCAAGCCAGATCAGTGCAGCGTGGAGGACATCGGGGAAGCCATCATGTTGGAGCAGCTGCTGAGGGTGTTTCCCCTCGTCATCCGCACATGGGTCAAAGAGTGAGAGCCCACCACCAGCTTAGCGTCAGCGAATCTTGCAACCCAGTATGTCAACGCCCGAAGGCCAGTACTGACCAGCACCAGCCCAACAGAAGACAAGGGGACAGCCGACAAGAAGGTCAGAAGTGTATCAACTATGAGACTAAGGGGAATGTGGGGTTCAGCAGAGGTGGACGGCAGGCTAGTACCAGTCGTGGGGAAATCATTTGTTTCTACTGCCAGCAGCCTGGCCGTAAGGCCTCAGACTGCCCTCTCAAAAAGCCTAAACTGTCTGGTTACTGTTATATCCCCCACAAAGAGGTGTCTAGAGAATCAGGTAACCTGTGCTCAGAAGATGACTCATTTCATGCAGTTACTGTCAATGGTACAGCTTTTGGCTTTGTTAGACAATGGGAGTACCATGTCACTTATTAAGAAATGCTATCTGACAGACAGTGGTATTGACTATGGGAAGAAAGCTGACATTGAATGTGTTCATGGGGACCAGAAACCCTACCCCACAGCTGAGGTGACCATAGTTGTAGATGGACAGGCATTTTTGCTACAAGTGGGGGTTATTGATCATCTGTCTGTTGACTGCATTCTGGGGAGAGATTTGCCAATCCTGCGAGACCTAATTGCAGGAAAAAGACAGAACGCCGAAAAGTGTGCAATGGTAACAAGGTCCCACGTTAAAGCTGGCCTGGAGCCCCTCCCAGATCTTGATGGTGATCTGTGTGAGGGTGGTTCCAAAGGCCCGAGAAAATCACGGCAACGTCGTTGCATTGAGAAAATGCAAGGCACTCCCACTAAGGTAGAAAACTATCCTGAGCCTGTAAGTGTCAACTGGGACATTCCCAATGACATAAGCCAGTTGCAAATGTCTGATCCTACTCTGTCTTTCTTGTACAAGCAGGTTGAGGATGGGGAGGAGAAACAAGACTCTAGTCCAAGGGTTATGATTGAAAATGACATTCTGTATGCAATGGGGGATGCAGGTAAACGCTTAGTGGTGCCAACCAGTTGTAGGCCTCTTGTCTTACATCTAGCACACACAGTACCATGGGCAGGCCATCTAGGGCTGCAGAAAACCTACATGAGGTTGGGGTCACAGTTTTACTGGCCAACAATGTTTAACGATGTGAAACATTTTTGCACCACATGCCCAGAGTGTCAGGTTACCACACACATCAAAGCCAAGCAGGTTCCATTACACCCATTACCTGTCATCAGTACCCCTTTCCGGCACATAGCCATGGATGTGGTTGGTCCACTGGAGAAGAGTAGTGCTGGTTACCAATACATATTGGTGATCTGTGACTATGCCACACGATTCCCAGAGGCTTTTGCTCTCCAAAGCATAAAGACATCAAAAAAAATTGGTGCCTTTGTCCAGCTCCTTTCACGTGTAGGGGTGCCAGATGAGATCATCACGGACCAAGCTACAAACTTCACTTCTGGCACGATGAAACAGCTGCAGAAGGAACTGGGCATCAAAGGCATACAGACAACTCCCTACCATCCCCAGACTGATGGTCTGGTTGAGCGATTCAACCAAACACTGAAGCAGATGCTGCGTAAGTTTGTCTCTGATACTGGCCGTGATTGGGATAAGTGGTTACCTTTTGTCTTGTTTGCCTACAGGGAGGTGCCTCAGGCATCAACTGGTTTCTCCCCATTTGAGCTCCTTTATGGATGGCCTGTGCCACTAGATCTCCTGAGGAAGGAGTGGGAGGCAACTAAGAAGCCTGCAGCAGAAGGTATCCTGTCCTACGTAGTCCAAATGCGGGAACGCCTTGAGAAGTACCATGAAGAGGCTCAAGTCCAGTCCATCAACCTGCTCAAAGAGTGGAAGTAGCGTGAACCTGCCAAGGTGTTACTGGTATTTCAGGTCAAGGAGGAAGATGGTGAGTCTGACTCTAACCTGCAACATCTCCTCCAGCCATGGACCCCTCATCTGGAGCACCTGCCCTCACAACACCAACAGAAGTTGAAAATGCTGTTTCGGGAGATTCCGGGGCTGTTCCGAGATGGTCCAGGGCAAACAACACTGATCCAGCACACGATTGGTGGGGCCCCTGAGGGATGAGGTCCAGAAGAGCCATCTAAGAGTGAGTGGTCCAGTCCCATGGTAATGGTGCCCAAGAAGGATGGCTCTCAACGGCCCTGTGTTGACTTCAGGAAGGTTAATGCTGTCTCCTGCTTATCCCATGCTTCGCATAGATGACCTGGTGGAGTGTGTTGTGACTGCCCAGTACATAACCACACTGGACCTTTGCAAAGGGTATTGGCAGATCCCACTGGAGGAGACCTCAAAGCAGTACACCGCTTTCCGTGCACCATCAGGATGTACCAGTTTACAGTAATGCCATTTGGACTGCACGGAGCACCTGCGACGTTCCAAAGGTTGATGGATGCTGTTCTCACAGGGTATGAATCCTTCAGTGCTGCCTATCTTGATGACATTGTCATCTTCAGCCATCCCTGGGAGGACCATCTCCAACATCTGTGACAGATCCTGACCTGCATTGAGAGGGCTGGCTTGACCCTCAATGCTCAGAAGTGTGAGTGGGTCAAGGGTGAAGTCCAATATCTGGGGTTCCAGCTAGGAGGAGGTCACATCTGCCCTCTTGTGGACAAGGTCAAAGCCATTCATAAAGCCCAGCGCCCACGCACCAAGAAGCAGGTGAGGTCATTCGTAGGCCTTGTAGGGTGGTATTCTCACTTCATTCCCCACTACTCCACTCTGGCCAGTCCCCTGACTAATCTGACTCAAAAAGGAGAACCTAACCCGGTAAGATGGGCCCAAAATGTGAGCAGTCTTTTACTGCTCTCAAGAATGCCATGTGTTCCCCACCTATCCTCTGTAGTCCTGACTTTCAGTTTGACTTACAGACAGACCACAGAGCTCTATCGTGGATCAACACAATGAAGGATCGCAATGCTAGGATCACACGATGGTATCTTGATTTGCAACCTTTCAATTTCAGGATCAGGCACAAATCAGGCAAGAGCAACTTGTTGGCAGACTACCTGTCTCGGTTGACCACCATGGCTGCGCCAGAAGAGGGGGGAGGTAATGTGGCAGTTTTCCCTGCCACTGATAACACATCACAGCAGCACACCATCACTCATTTCAGATGCCACATGTTAGCCAGGTAACATGCTATTTAACACAGTATATATTAAAATACTCTCTGTGATACATGTCAGATCAGAATAAGCATGTCTGTGAAGGTCAGATTGATTCAAGCTTCTTACAGATTTGTTGGAATTGATATTTTTTAGATGTCAGTTGTAAAATCATACTTGGCAATAAAGCTTTTTCTGATTTCTTGACTAACAAACAACTGCAGTAGAAAATCTCAAAGACTTTTGACTGTAAAATGTCTGGCTTACTTAATAGTTTGGTCACAATTCTTGAACAGCCAAAACAAAGGTATTGATGTATCTTTATATTAAGAAAGAAAGATTAGCCAGTACATTTCAAAAATCCATTATTGGGATTTTGGGTTCTCACCAGTACACAATTTAGTGACCCTGAATAATTACCTTGCCAAAGAAAGGCACCAGGTGATGTTCACAGAGAGAAAACAGCTCGATATCCTTGACAATCACCATCCCCTCATGGTTTTCATCAAAGATTGCATCGTTTAAGATATCTGTGGATTAGATGTCAGTGAAGCAAAGAATGAAATCAAAAGTGACAGAGTGACGGACAAATTATCCATTTTTCCAAGACATATCATTTAGCAATAAATGTTTGTGTTTTTTTTTTTGTTTTTTTACAAACATTCAATATTTCATAAATCAGAAATGAGACCAAGACAACAAGCCTTAAACATATGGTGGGGCTGTAGGTGTAAAATGTCTCCTAGGCATGTCAAAATGTTCTCTTCAAAACTAATATGGAAAGTCTTTACATGTGAAAGTGTTGAGATTTGAATCAAGTTAGCACCAGTCTATCCTCACCTTGGGTTGTTTCTTTGTAGCCTTTAGTGAAGAACTGCATGGCTTTGGCAGCACGCAGTGGTGTACGCAGAAGTCCCTCTCGGTTGACATCCTCTCCAAGCTCACTCAGTATGGTGGTGTAAGATTTCTCTATGTGAGACTGCTTGTCAGCATTTGCAGCATCCTTGGAATCCTTCTCTTCTCTGCACAAAACACTATGTTTAGACTTGACGCACATGTTCGGATGCTCAGCAACTACCCCAATCAGCTCTGAAGCTTGGTGGTTCTCCATTCTGTCTCTTTGCTCTACGTTTCGTGAAAGATGCTGCAGGACACAATGAAACAAGGCCAGTGGTACGCTGTTGGCTCTGTGGTCCGCTGGTTTTTAAAGCCTGATCTGGGGCCCCCAGGCTACAGTGTCACAGGAGCCTCAAGACACCCATGCAGGACATGATTACATGTGAATAATTGTCTGATTTTGTCTCTTGAGTAGGCTTAAGCTTCCACACTGACAACGTCACCATACAAATCAATTTCAAATTCCCTTGCATCAAATGCCAGCATTTGACTGATCCTGTGATTTGAGTGGAAATACCTAGAAGTCTTGTGTTCTGAAATCAGATCACAGACCACATCTTGAGTACTTGGAACAACCACTGCTCACATGCAAGCCTTTACATGCTTTTGAAGCCTTTGTCTTTATGGGGCAGTGAGATGTCGTGGATTGAGATTTAGCAGATAATTCGCAACAATAATAGACGCGTGTGCTTAACGTTTGTGTTTATATTAGAAAATGATTATAGGCCAATATAACATTGTCAGATATTGTAAACTGCTTGATATCTATCACTGTCGACTTAGTGTTGTGTGTCTGTGTGTGTCAGCTGGCCATAGAAAATACATTAAACTGCCTTCTCAGTGTTGATCCTTTACCCAAGAGTCTTGGTTTACAATGCAAAGTCAGTTAGTGTCATATTTGACAGAATGCTCCACAAAATACTGAGCTGTTTTGAAGTAGGAATATGCATTTTTAAGGAATTAACCATTTTATTTTGTCATCTGTCTATGTCTTTTGTTCACAATTTTCTAGACCTGTTCATTACGATCACCTCAGAGTAAGAAGGTCTTGGGTTTTAAACCTGACCCTGCTGGTTGGATTTGAGGTTTGAATTTGAGTGTTTGCCTGAATGTAATCTGCTTCAGCCTTGATCTGTATGAACGCCTAAAGAAGATGGACGGACTATATACCCAGTTGGGATCAATGCAGCTGAAATTTTGTACTCGTCCTGGCAGTTACATTCATGACCTCGCTAGACATATTAAACATCACATTGAGCTTATGTGCAGTAATACTTGGAAGTTGAACAATCACAAGTTTCTCTGACGCAGAGAGGCAAATGGAACAGAGATGCTCCATGATAGCATTAGGAGTATAAGCTCAGGTCTTTGTTTGTATCTTGTGGTGTTGTGACCGAAAAGAATGTATTTTGCATACTCGTTTTCCATGGATTAACATGGGTTTGTGCTTGTGCTTTTTGTTCTTTTTGTTCGTTTTGTTTTTGTCACCTCTGTTGCTTCATAGAATTTGAAAACTGATGAGAAACACAATTTTGAAGATGTCTGTCCACACTGTGTTGAGATTATAAAAAACACAGATCCATAAACTGCTGTTGTGGTAATTACGCAAACAGATTGACCATTCCAGGGACTTGAACATACTTAAAGTAAGTATCTGAAAATTCATTGAATTCTTCTAGACTTTGAGCCAGAGACAAACCACCTGCCTAGAGTGTCTTCACATCAGCAGCAGAGGGAGTGAATGTTAGCCAATTTATTGAAAAAGTCAGTTACTTTATTGATAGGAAGGAAGTTGTTGAGCATGAATAACGATCTTAATAACCCTAAATTTTTAATTTACCGCCAACCAACAGAATAATGGATTGATAAATTACTTTGTGGTGCACCACTTGTGACTGTCACTGGCCACACTCATCGGGAGAGATCAAGTACATTTCATTAAAACTTTCACACCCAGTTTCATTCTGTCAAGACTGTAGCTTTAAGGACTGGTCAATAACCTAAACAGAATAAAATAGATGCACATATAAGGTCTATGTTTTAACTTTAACTGTATTTTACTTTTGTCGGAAAAGATTAAATATAATGTCTTTCATTTGAGTACAGTACATGTTAGAAAACTATTACATCTTGTTTTAATGATGTTTTACACAGCGTCTCAGCTGTTTTGGAATCAAGGTCATACAAACATGGGACAGCAGAGAACTATCCCTCTCTGTAAGTCTGTAGAGAAATCCCATTTTTTTGAAACTGACTTTACATTTTCAGTTTGTCACAGTACTTAGCTGCATAATGGAGGGTCATTTTTCTATATGTATACAGTACAGGCCAAAAGTTTGGACACATCTTCTCATTCAGTGCGTTTTCTTTATTTTCATGACTATTTACATTGTAGATTCTCACTGAAGGCATCAAAACTATAAATGAACACATGTGGAGTTATGTACTTAACAAAAAAAGGTGAAATAACTGAAAACATGTTTTATATTCTAGTTTCTTCAAAATTGCCACCCTTTGCTCTGGTTACTGCTTTGCACACTCTTGGCATTCTCTCAATGAGCTTCAAGAGGTAGTCACCTGAAATGGTTTTCCAACAGTCTTGAAGGAGTTCCCAGAGGTGTTTAGAACTTGTTGGCCCCTTTGCCTTCACTCTGCGGTCCAGCTCACCCCAAACCATCTCAATTGGGTTCAGGTCCGGTGACTGTGGAGGCCAGGTCATCTGCCGCAGCACTCAATCACTCTCCTTCTTGGTTAAATAGCCCTTACACAACCTGGAGGTGTGTTTGGGGTCATTGTCATGTTGAAAAATAAATGATCGACCAACTAAACGTAAACCGGATGGGATGGCATGTCGCTGCAGGATGCTGCAGTAGCCATGCTGGTTCAGTGTGCCTTCAATTTTGAATAAATCCCCAACAGTGTCACTAGCAAAACACCCCCACACCATCACCCCTCCTCCTCCTCCATGCTTCACAGTGGGAACCAGGCATGTGGAATCCATTGTTCACCTTTTCTGCGTCTCACAAAGACACGGCAGTTGGAACCAAAGATCTCAAATTTGGACTCATCAGACCAAAGCACAGATTTCCACTGGTCTAATGTCCATTCCTTGTGTTTCTTGGCCCAAACAAATCTCTTCTGCTTGTTGCCTCTCCTTAGCAGTGGTTTCCTAGCAGCTATTTGACCATGAAGGCCTGATTCGTCTCCTCTTAACAGTTGTTCTAGAGATGGGTCTGCTGCTAGAACTCTGTGTGTCATTCATCTGGTCTCTGATCTGAGCTGCTGTTAACTTGCGATTTCTGAGGCTGGTGACTCGGATGAACTTATCCTCAGAAGTAGAGGTGACTCTAGGTCTTCCTTTCCTGGGTCAGTCCTCATGTGTGCCAGTTTTGTTGTACCGCTTGATGGTTTTTGCGACTCCACTTGGGGACACGTTGAAAGTTTTTGCAATTTTTCGGACTGACTGACCTTCATTTCTTAAAGTAATGATGGCCACTCGTTTTTCTTTAGTTAGCTGACTGGTTCTTGCCATAATATGAATTTTAACAGTTGTCCAATAGGGCTGTCGGCTATGGTATGTGCCAGCCAATTAGGTGAGCAGACACGCTTATATAAGGGGCAGTCCGTGTGCCGTGAAGGAGTTCTTGAGGTTGGTGTTGGGCAGACATGGCGCACCAAGATACTTGAAAATAAAGTTCAGATGGAACTCTCACAAGTCGTTGCCTCAGTCAGCCTATCAAATACAGTAGGTGTTTGCTTTTAGTTTCAGTTTTGGCCCTCCAAGGGGAAATGTTTGGACACCCTTGTTCTTAAGTTTTCCCTCACTAACCTCCTAATTACTGCTTATTGATAGTAAGGAAGTTGTTAAGCATAAATTCTGATCTTAATCACCTAACCCTAAATTACCCTAAGCCCCTGAAAATGCATAATGCATGATAAGAACTTCGGTTAGTTCAAGTATAGTTTGCTGCTAATAATTTTGTACTTAATTCTTCACGTGTCATTTTCAGCACAATCTATATGATGGCGTTGCCTTTTTAAACAACATAGCCACTAACAAATCTTTTCTTTTTTCTTTTTTTTTTCTTCTTTTTTTTGGTCAGTGTTCGAAATATATGTTGTCTGAATTGTCTTAACTTCTAATTGTTTCTGTTTCCAGAATTCAAGTGAATAATTCCATGTGTCCCTCTGTTCAGCCCAGATAAGGATGTAATGCTACAATTAATTCACAATATGTTTGCTTACCTCAATGATCACTTAATATTCACTTGCACAGGCTGGCAAGGTACTAGAAAAAAAATTTGAAAACCTACTCTGTGTGTGTGTGTGTGTGTGTGTGTGTGTTTTTAATAAAGAATTTTAGGGACTAGATTATCCTTGGTGTAAGAACATCTTGTTTGGAATATGTTCTTACTCATCTTTATATACTTCACCTTAACTCAGTGTAGAAAAGTTATTATTTAAAAAAATGTTTATGCGGAAACAATTAGTTTTCATCCACTTTAAGTAAATGTTTATTTCAGACATGAATATATATATACAGTATATATTTATTTGTATGAACATACAATGCACAGACAGTTATTGCAGATTATGAAGGTGAAGAGGTTCACAGATCAGTTAATCAAGACAGGACAGAGAGGGAAAATAACAGGGCAACAAACACAAGCTGCGTCGTGTCATTTGACATCCATAGTATACACCAGACATGCAGACAGAAGTCAATCCAGGGAGCCAGTATGATATATTTTCTGCACTGTCGACACTGGGATTTATGATAAAACACTGAAGTATCTTGACAGATATTGCTGTCAGTGTGTGCTTACGTAGACGATAATTGGTGAAAGTTTTTTGATGTGCAGTATATGCCACCAGTGTGTGTTGCCCTTAACAGTAAAATATTAGTGGAGTGCAAATAATAAATGTCAGGTCTCCTCTCCTGTCAGAGAAAAAACACTCACTGGAGACCTCATGTAGACATGCTAGGAGTTCATATAAGTCAAGTGTATAATATAACCATTCACGACTTTTATGGAAAAATAATATTCTCATATTAACATACTTATAAATGCAGGACATATGGCAATATATAAATAGATATATATTTGAGCAAATTCCAGTGGAGCTTTTCAGCTCAGATCCAGTTATGTTTTCTGATCTGTGTGCATACACGAGCATCCATGACCCTGTCAGTCTGACGGCCAGGGCTTGTGGGGGCTGGTGGGGCTCCTTGGCTGGGCCTTCGGACTCCCCTGAATGATACAATGTGAAGAACAGGGTTGACTTTTAATTATATTGAAAGAACTCACCAGCACAAAATATTAAGCACAGTCACTTCTTTATTCCTGTTATTTGTATGTTAATTTAAAATTTACTTAAATTGCATTCACATTGTAATAATGGAAATGTTTTAGTATTTATGTAGAGTACTAGTAATATTACATTTTCTGCCCTCCTACAGAAAACATAATCCACATGAGCTTAATAACACCTATAGGGGGCAGCAGTGCACCTTCAGACAGTGCTGCCCACACCCAAAGTACAACTTTGAGCTGCCTACTCACTTTAAATACAAGCAGCATTGCGCACTGTACAGTTATGTTGTGTGTGTGACAGCATCAGATTCAGCCTGCTTGCACACGCTTTTTCAGCAGACTTAAAGTTGGTGGCTTTCAAACGTTTCCGCTTGTGACCCCAAAAATGAATTGAAAGAACCTCACTGCCATGTAAAAAGTAAACTCCAAATGTTGATATTTATTCTGTATTTCATTCCAGGCTTAATTAAAACTTAAGGGAGACTTTGCCATAAGGTCGGCCAAATTTTGTTAAACTGTTTTTAATATGTCTAATTTTTCATGTCCTTTTTAAAAAATTATAGTGCAGTCATATTATTGGTCAAATTCACATGTGACTACCCCATCTCCACAGACAAGGAGGTGGGAGGAGGGGGGACTCACCACAGCAGTCTGGGTCTTAGCATAGTTCATGTGGGCGTAGAGCAGCACAGCTGTGTCGTTGTGAGACGCCTCCAGTGCGATGGACAGAGCGTTGCTACCATCCTACAGAAAAAGAAGGAGAAACAGTGGAAGTGAGTTAACTGAGTCTGAAAACACAGGAAGTTTCTGGCTAGAGCGAGTGCTTTACACTTTGACATGGATCAGGTGATCATCACACACAGTAGGTCCTTTATTCCAGCTGTTTCCACACTACACAACCATAACCTGTCTTGGTCTTGATGTGTTACATCACACTTGTCAAGGATGTTGTTGTAACTCGTCTATTCAAATCAGTCACTGTCATGCATCTTTGATTGGCTGATAAACGACCAGAACATTCATCTGCCCTGCATCTTTCGCATTTCTTTGTGTTTGTAATCATACTTTCCCTGCTATTTCATCAAATATGTCAAGCGGGACAAAACATTAGCTGCAGTCAGTAAGATCCTGTGGTTTTAGCCTTGTGGTAAGGAGTAATACAGATTTCATGAAAACTCCACAGTTTGGTGTGTAGGTTCACAGTTCGGTACTTTTTAGTGTAGTGCATAGATTAACATAACCAAGCATGGTCTAGCTAACGGACAACAACTATTGTCTGTTAGCGGAAATCTTGCACTTTGGCATTAGACAGTATTTAGCTTATTCAACAGAAATTATTTCATTTAAGAGTCATACCATACCAAAAAAGTGGTGTATCCTTACGTGTGGTTAAAAGAATGCATACAGTGAAAAGCTGAACTAAATAAGGCTCATGAACAGCACTGTACATGTAACCACACTGTGTCTTACAGTTATTTTTTGTCATGGTGTTATGTTTTCAGAGGACAGGGGAGGTGGGGGCTTTTCCAAATGTTTTCCATCCCCCCTGAGTCCATCTCTCAGTCCAGCTGTGCTACACTGAAACACAATCCAGGAGCTGCCTGCACTGAATGGCCAACGCATTCTGGTACAGATGTGAACTCTCAAATATCTGTCTGTCTGGCTTCTCTTCAAGCATCCAGACCAGTCCTCTGTAAAATCACTTTAAGGCACATGGCTGTGCAGATTAAGCAAAACACATAGCCAGAAATGTCACAAGCAGTGATAAGAAGAGTTTCGTTCCAGGGTAAGATTTCAGAGTAAATGTTCCCACTCAAATTTGGAAGGTGATTTAAGTTGGCTGCCAAAATGATCAATCTTTTATAGTCTGGATCATTCAGTCGATAAGTAATCACTTATGAGCTTTTTCCATATTTGACTATGAACCATTACTGCTATCTCGTGCATGGATCATGTGGTGAAGTATGCAGAGGACTCATGCAAGAGTCTGCAGGGCATTGTGTCTGAAATCTGCAAGTCTGCAGTTCTGAACAGAGGAGTTGTGGCTTTTTAATTCTTCCCCCGGGGGCTTGCGAGAGGTCCAGTGATTGTGTTTCCTGTAAATGGCACTGATTTCAGCAGAAGGCAGATGAAACTAATCTGATCGGTGCTCTTAAACTCTTGCTAATGAAGAAAAACACGAAAGAAGAGAAGAAAAAAAAGAGGTGACAAGGAGGGGAAACTGCATAGACCTATTTCCCATGAGGAGTCATTTCCTGAGTATGGATTAAGCTGAATCCCAGACGAAAAACTGTTCAGATGTTTTCAGCTGTCAGAAATCCAGCAGTTCACATGCACATCAAGCAGGCTTTGTCTGTAAGCTCAGGATAAGTAACTGAAAGTTTCCCGCGATGAGTGCATCAGCTGAATAAATGCCTTACATTATCAACAATGGATATGTCGCAACCAGGCTGTTCCAGAAGCAGTTTGACAATCTCAGCACGGCCATGTTCGCTAGCACACATCAGAGCTGTGGATCCCTCGTCGTCCTGTACGTTAACATCGGCACCACACTCTAGCAGCGCCCGCACCATCTCCTGCCGACCATGGCTAACAGCTAACATCAGCGCAGTCTGGCCCGCCTGCAAAGATTAAGAATTACAAATGCCATTTCTCCAAAAGAGAATACATTTTTTTAAGAGCATACCATATTGGCTGTTTATTAAATGATGAGAAATATTCAAGAAAAATGACCACCTCCTAACAACACTGACTTAATGATACCAGTCTTATTGTTCCACTATCTGGAACAATGTGAATGAGGAAACTGTTGACTTTATCTAGATTAACTATAAAAGGAGAGGAATTTTTGTACTTTATATGAATACAGATAAGGCTTGCTATGCACACATGCCTTTTCTGTTTTTCAGCGCTACTTCATTTTTAAAGCTGAGTGAGTTTTGCACATCTCCTTTGAAACTGTTGTATCTGAAGTGCCGTGCTTAAGAACATTTCAGTTATTGTGCATCAATGATTTATTTTATCAACCCAGAAAATTTCATTTTAGTTTCACTCCATATTTTTTCCCTGGTCATCTGTAGTTTCTCTCTGCCTCCTCAGGGGGGCCCACCTCCCAGTTTTAGAATGGCCCTAAACAGTGCCCACTGTTATGGGCCATGCACACATACGTACTCAAAAGCTGGGACATCAACAGACTGGTATTTACTGTGAATGGGACCTGGTGTTGCAGCCCAGCACCACCCACTGAGCTACAGAGACTTTACAAGTCACCCAGCCTTGAGAAAGCCTTGAAGCAAATGTTCTCTGACGCAATGCATAGGACAACAAGTGAGATCTAGAATCAGGACCGCGGTGCTAATCAATCTGTTTCTGCCACATGTTGCATAAAAAGTCTCAACAACGTGCCCTACAAGGTTAAAAAAAGACTATTCTGTACTTGGGGTAAAATACTGTGCAACAGAAAATTAACTACTTCCTTGTTTGCAGTACAGCAACTACATCAGAAAACAACTGTCCAGTCAGAGCATGTAGACCAGAGACTGTCATTAGCATCACCCAAGGCCAAGTGTAATGTTATAGTTGCTAAATCTCCTAGGTTACGTTCATTCGAATTTGGAGACAACATCATACATATTTTGGATAGGGAGGTTTTGAAAGGGTAAAGGAGGTTATTTATAGAGAAACCATCCCTCAACACAGGAGAGGTTCTATGGCACCACTTATTCCCCACCTACAATGCTGTTCTTTCACCCTTTTTAGGAGATTTAACAACTTTTTACAGTCGGCCTTGTGACAAGTCCAGCTATCGTAGACTACACTTGGCACTCAAAGGACTCTAACGACTGCCGTGACACAGCCAGGAGCACTAACAACCAGATGACTTTGATAATGACTACACAGAGGTCAAGTACACCCTCACCAGTGGGAACCAAAGAAACTCCACAGATGAGAGGCCAACTGTTTTCAAGTCCAGTTGCCCTTGAGTCAACCCTCCTTGGTTATATTAGGGGAAGATGGCACTACATAGTGCATACATTTATGCACTTAGAATTCAAACCCTCAAATGAAATGGGCCTGCCAGACTTCAAGAAACGAGCCATGTTGCATTACAAGGAAAGCCGTGGATGGGCATGATTCATTTTTATATCACTTTTTCCAGCTACTGTTACTACCGCTGGATGTGTTCTAGCTCATCACAATCTGCTCTGATTGCATCTCGATCAGAATCACAACATGCATTTTCTTCCTTAAACAGACACAATATCCAGACACAGATTACATCAGGAAGTACATCGTGGAGATTAAGATAAGAATTCCAAAAGCAATGTAGGTATAAAAGATGGTACATTGTCCCAAAGACCAAACTTAAAGTCATAAAAGGTCAATCCTCCATATTTCTACTAGTTTCATACCACACTTGCCTTAAATTTCAAGTCATTAATTCAAAGGAAAAATCAAACAACTACTTTACAAGTCACTGTGCACATGACACCGCAGTCCAAAAGCTAATCTTGAAACAAAACACAGCACAAAATAGTATGACTTAAATTCCTGACTCTTAAATTGCCTTGCGTGCCTCATGTTGTTACCCGCAGCAACAATAACAAGCAGCAGTAATTGGATTTATTGCCAGAGATGCTATAAATTCAGAGTCCTATGACTTGGCAGGGTGAGAGCCTGTCAGGCGCCGTGTCCAAACACATACACTGCACAACCTGATTGGATGAAGCAGAGAGATAAAACCACTCAAAATTCAACACATTCTCACGAATGACTTGAATGTTACATAAAGCTACTCATTTCCCTTATCCAGTCTTCTAGATCTCAGTGTATAACAACACCACAAATACTCCTAACACATACCCCATTCCAATAAACAGGGAACAAAGAACAGTATTATCCCCCTTCTTCACAGAACTCTAATTTAATTCATTGAACGAAGTCAGCTGAGCCAGAATTGACTCTTAAGTGATGGAATGCTTCTGGTTGATTGAGCCAACTACGGATTCACACTAGGTCTCTGTGTTCTGTTTGGACATATGTTGGTCATTCACATTTCTCAGGTGCTATTTTTTTAAGTAGAGATCCGTATCTCAAATAAACAACTGCATATCAAATGAAATTGTGGCACAAATATTTTCACATTACACACATACAGAAATGACTTGCAAATGACAGGAATGACTGCAGTAATGTGACTGTGGGAACATGGAAGGAGTAAAAGAAAGTGGTTACTAGCAATACTCAAAAGTAAACAGCATACAAGAGTTGTGTCTCTAGTTGTGTCTGTGAGCTCTGTGATAATGTGATTCAGACTTGCCTGGCTGGCCTTGGCATTGACATTGCCCTGACCAAAGAGCTTCTTGACCACAACCATGTCCTCCTCCTCCTCCTTCACAGTAGAGAGAGCAGCCAGCATGATGGCCGTGTAGCCCGCCTTGTTCTGCTTATCCACACTGCACACACCTGCAGGGAACATAAGCAAGTGCACAGATATACAGAACAATCATTGCGGTTTACATAAACATATGCAGTTAATAATTTATTAGGTACACCTAGCTAAAACTAATGAGCAGAGGTACATGACTCTTTTTGAATCTGGTAAAATAATAATTAAAAAAAGACCACTAATGATGGTGATGGAGTGATGAGGATCACACTCTCTTCCCATTGGCTCGCAGACCTAGGGTCTCCAGACATGAAGACCTCAGTTGGATCCTTCTCAAATAATTGCTTGGATTACTAGCTTGATTATAGATTGATTGTTGTAGCCAGTCCAGTAACATTCAGTAGTGCGGGTTATTCAGTCACTGACCTGTGTCCAGCAGCAGCTCCACTACACCGAAGTTGGAGTGGGAGACGCTGTAGTGGAGAGCCGTGTTGCCATTGCCGTCAGTCATGTTGACCACATGCTCCAACAGCACTGACGACACCTCAGAGAAAGCCATCAAGTAGTCCGAGACCCGTGAAGGCTGAGCCATCTTGGCGCTAGAGATGCGGAACCACTCAAGCTGTACAGTGTGGCTGCTGGAGAGCTGAAGGTGAGGGTGGGAAGTCATATATTATCTTTAAGTATGTGTAAACGAGTGATCAAAACAGAATCTGAAGCATATCCATCTCTAGACAATAATAAAGTTGTATTTTATTACTAGTTCTAGTGTGTCACCCTCACTTTGTCATAGTTTGGTTAAAACAATTGTGTATACCAGTGTTTCTCAATTCTGGTCCTCGGGCCCCACTGCCCTGCATGTTTTAGATCAGGCGTCTCAAACTCATTCCACAAAGGGCCCTTTGTGGAATGAGTTTGAGACCTGTGTTTTAGATGTTTCCTGCTCCAGTGAATGAGTGGCTCCTTATCAGGCCACTGCAGAGCTTGATGACGAGCTGATCATTTGAATCAGGTGTGGTGAAGGAGGGAAACCTCTAAAACATGCTGGGCAGTGGGGCCCGAGGACCGGAATTGAGAAACACTGGTGTATACAGTGTATTTTGGCAAGTTAAATAGTTCAGAGCAGCCTGACTTTCCACTGAATGTCAAGGGAAGTCCTTTGTAGCATCTGTTGTTAAAGCCGACAATGATCCAGTACCTGAGCCTTTTCTCAGTCTAGACTCCTCTGTTATTGTTACATGAAGTTCCCATTGTTTGTGATTGATGTTTGCAGGTGCTGGAAATATCCCCACACAATAACATACAGTCCCACAGCTTTGATCAACTTGAAGTAGTTATGATTTTGCATTACTTCAGTAATGAAGTGGTGATGTTGAAATGTGCAACTCAGTGATAAAATGGTTTGAAGAAGCAATCAGGAACGCACCACTTCCTTACTCTTCAGTGTTTTGATGTCATCGTTCAGGTGGTTCTTCAGGATGAGGCAGGCTTCACGCATTTTGGAGCTCAGCTCAAACCTGTAACAAAACTATTTACTGCTTTCTGCACATCGTTTGTAATCTGCAGTACAGCTGTATGTGGATTTTACAGTATACATGTTAATACGACATGATTTGGCAGCCTTCATACACACTACTCTTCACCAGGAAACTATATTAACCCATTTTCTGTGGCCCTCTGAAACTGCATTAATCAGTGTAGCAACTGACAAATTGTATTCTTTTATATTAAGAAACAACATACGTACTTCTCTTTGACAGCATCAGATGAATAATTTGTGGCTCTCAGGGTTTCCTCATCTGTGTCACTCTCATCCAGGTTCACGTTTCTCTCCTCCTCAGATGTTTCCTCCTCCAGAGCTGCCTCGTCCTCCTCTGTGCTGTCCATGCACTCACCTTCTCCACTTTCTGCAGAAGAACTCCCATCTTCCTCCTCTTCTTCCTCATCTTCCTCTTCTTCTTCACTGGATGTAGACTCATACCTGGGAGACACAAATATTTGCTGGAAAACAAACAAACTTGTGCAGTTCACATTTTAGGCACTTGGATGGCTCTGTGACCTGGTCAAAGTGTTATTTCCAGCCTCTAGACCACTGTCTGCCCTTATTTTATTTTTACTGTGGTAAAAAATAAAATTAAGTTTCATGTTACCAACCCTCCATTTAGAATGCCAACAAACTGCAGGCTCTTCTTGCCAGTGGTGCGATTCTCGCCAGAGTTACTCCCATCCTTCCTCTTCATGATTGATTTCAGCATACCTGTTACCATAAAGCAGATGGATCAAACAATTGTTCAAAGTGTAACAGAGAAATGCATACCTCACACATGACACATGATGTAAACTACATCTTGTCTTTCCATTGAAACTGCTTTAGAAAACTGATTAGCCAAATGTCTTTGAGAAAGCTGCATTCCCACTCATTTTTCAGTGTAAATATTTCATACCAGAGTGGGCAGCTTTGTTTTCTGTAATTTCAGAATAATTTCAAAAGACGTTTCATGGAAAGGATGATGTATTTTGCAGCTAATTATACTGAATACAGACATTTTAAAATTGGTACTCATAATTACTTGTGCCTACAGACAAGCATACAATTGACCATATAGGTGTTCACTAAAAGAATTAAAAATTACTTAATATTTACTTGGTTTTAAAAGACAGTTCTTTCAAGCACATTTTCCTTTTAAATTAAATTACACTGTCTTTATGTACACTTAAGAACTGGTGTGTAGTCTCTCCAGTATTCTCCACTTGCTATGAATAGTAAATTATGTTCTCTTACTAATGTTGTGCTGTTATATTTTGTGCCAATGTTATAAAGATAAATAATTCTACATTTGATGTATTTTGTCAAGAAAATCATTCTAAGGAACCACATATGATGTTGACCCCAAGCTTGTACTTTAACTGTAAGTTCTCACCTGTCTTGGTGTTGCTGGGTACAGTCTTCTCTCCTTGGTCTTCCTCTGTCTTGTCAGCCATACTGATCACTTCTTCTTCTAGTGAGACCTTGTATTCAGCAATGGTCAACTGCCTCTTCTTTAGCACTTTTGGCTCCATCTTCTCTTCAAACAAGTTCTGCCATTGGCACCCAGTACTGACTACTGCAACAGGAGCTGGTTCCACTAAGGCATCAGTCTGAGTGCTTTGCTCGATCTGATCTGCTGTTAAACTCTCACCTACACATGCATTGCTGACCTCAGGACAGCACAGAACTGCAGCATGCTTTACTGTAGGAGGCAATGTCTCTACCTGCACGTTCGCTGTGTCTGGTTTTACAAGGACCCCCTTCTCAAACGTGACTTTGGAGGTTTTCTCCTCCAGCTGGGCTTTAAGGGTCACCAGGTCTTTGTCAGCAACTCTCAACCGGTCCTCTAGAGTCACAATGGACTCCTGCTGGAATTTGATGGTGTCCTGTAAGGTGTCAATCTCCCGCTGTGACTCACATGTCAGTCCAAGTAGTGACTCCATAACCCAAACCTCAGCTTCTTCTGTCTTCACTCTGGCCTGTATTCCCATCTCATGAACCAGAGGGGCCTCTGGGTCGGTGCCTTTCTCACAAACATTTACCCTGGTGCCCTCAGAAGCATCTTTCACACCCTGGCTGTAGTAGAAAATAACAGAGTCCATTGGCATGTCGTCCCCAACAGCCACTGATTTCTTCTCAACAACAGATGCTTTTTCTGGAGCTTTTATGAAACCTTTTGGTGAAGGTTCTGTGGCTTTCTCTTCCTTCCCCTCAAATTTCTCAGCAAGCCTTTTCAGCTCACCTGATTTTCCAAGGCCTTTACGCCCAGGTGAGGTTGGTGCAGCCAGTCGACTGTGGACACTGTGGTCAGTTTGAAGGGTCTCTATGGTTTGGGTAGAAGACTCTGTGGATGGTTGCTTCTGCTGGGCCATCTCTATGGCTACTTTCTTCTCCTGCAGGGCCAACAGGAGCATGTCTTTCTCTGCACGAAGCGTGGCCACCTCTTTCTCAAGTGCAGGAACACCCTTTACCCTCTCTTCCATCTCCTTCAGCTGTTTCAAGGCTGTAGCCATCTGCTCTCTAACTGTCTGCAGCTGGCTGGGTGGGATTGGAGTCATTGCGGTGCCAGCAGCTGGAGTGCTGAGCCCAGAAGTTTGAGGACTGGGTTTAGTCCAGCTAGTCTGTAGAGGCTGAGTGGATGGAGAGGGTAAGATTTGTTTGGGAGGATCTGCGAGCTGGAAGCGCCCACCATTCTGGTGCTGGTGGCTGGTTTGTTCCTGTTGTAGCCGCCGGCTGGTTTCCAGAAGAGTCCGCTCAACTCTAAGGTTGCGCTGTGGTGGAGGGGGTGGCACCTTGGCCCCAGCAGACAGAGGAGGAACACTAAGGAGGGTCACAGGGGACAGACAGAGCCCTTCGCAGGGTGCTGACCCAAGGCGGTTGCGTGGTGGTGGTGGCGGAGGACCTCTGCCATCCTCACTGGCTGGGGATGCCAGAGACTCTGTGGATGTCCAGCCACTGGTACGTCCCCCCACACCTGGACTCCTCTGGGAAAGTTTGAGCCCTCGGCCAGAGCGCCGAGAGCTGACTGGTGCCCGACGGAGATTGTGCCCACTTTCTATCTCTTCTACATATTTGAGGAAGTCCAGATCCAGCTGGAACCCATATGGAGTCTGGACGGAGTAGGAGCCAGGCTGGTCAGCCTCCTCCTGACTGGAGTATATGAATGGAGAGCCCAGATCTGAAGGCGAAATGACATGTAACTGGACAATATGACCACATACTGTGGAGTTTCATTGTAAACAGACAAAAGTTATGTTTACATTCAATACTTTACTCTAAAACACGTTGTGTGTATACTTGACGTCTAAGCAACATGTTAATGTTTTTCCTAATGAAACACAGCAGGAAAAGACAAAGCTCGAATCAAAATATACTTCACAAAAGAGCAGAGATAATAATACTCGTGTTGGGAAGTATAACGTATGTGCCTTAGTGTCGACACAATACTTATTCCAGTCAATATACAGAACTGTTGCACTGTGTCATCGTTTATTGGAGCTGGTTTAGGTGTCTGATCTGTGGTGTTTACAGTACAATCGTCACAAAGACACATCAAACGGTTTCAAAAAATATTTTCTTTCCTGTGGTTAACAGCATTGTGATACCATCTGAACTATGTCAGTGTGGTAAACTCCACAAACCTGCGACTGGCAGAAACTAGTTATTTGATTTATTGCAGCTTGGGAAAGGCTACAGCGCACTGAAAGAATGATGAGAGAGAAGCCTAAATATGTACATTTGTATGTACATCACTGCATTTTCTTACCAGGCAGCTTTGGGTTCACTTGCACTGACTGAGTCATTTTTCAGGACTGGGACCTTTCGGCACACACACAGCTTCAAATCAATACCTGGCTAAAGAAAACACAGTGACAGGAATGCATTTGTCATGACTGTACTTAGAACAAGAGGAAGGAAAAGGGTATAAATACTAAAACACTTAGCTTCGTATAAACACTAGCACATGTGTTACCTACTGACTGTCAAAAAGTCTGTTGATTTTATATTAACTTATTTTTCTATAGGAGTCAAAATCACATGCTCTAAATGTTGGCTCTCTTATGACCATGTTTTTGTTAATAGGAGACAGCTTCCCACAACTAACAACTAAAAGGATATAACTTGTTCACAACCCACTTGGCTCCTTGCTCTCACTTTAATGGCGGATATATATGCTTCTTTATAGGGGGTGTAAACTTACTACAAAGTGCGGAAACGCCTGAAGAAGTGTGTTTTCTTATGGCTCGTTGGCATGTGTGACAGCCTGTGACTGAATTCAAAAGAAGGTGAATTCCCTTCTCTCGCAGATAAAGAGGTTTTGTTAAATGGGTCTCTTGTTTGCTTTTCTTCTTGAGAGGTGTTGAAGGACGTTGAGCCTGACATCATCTGTACCTCAGTGTGTATATCTGTGTGTGTGTTTCTGCTTTCTACTTTACTCTTTACTTGTGGTTGCTTGAGCTGTCAAATGATCTATATACAAGAAGAACATTGACTTTTTTTAAGAGTCAGTCACAAACAATGCAAGATTCATGCCTAAAATTCAAATGTACGTTTTTGTGTTTGCATAGAAACTTCTGGCACAGAGTGAAGTTAGCAGTCAGCGGAAACACCTCAGAACAGAGTCAACAACAAAGAGCTGAACTGTGTCCAAAAACCACAAGACAGCTGCTCCGTTAACAACAGCGTCACACCATCCAGCCCTACTGAAAAACCACAGGATCCTTCTCACCACAAGACCGCTAAAATCTGCCACACAAACTGCTTCACTGGGAAATCTTTCCTTTTGGGAGAATGTGCATTCATTCAGACATGTCGGACAGAGAAACTCTGAGGGGTCTGACTGCACTGTAAAACATCTCAATGTTAAAAGTAATGAGAGTTTAAAAAAAAAATCAACATGGAAAAAACATTTTTTTGCTTCAACTGTCTCAATAAAATAAAAGCTGAGGGCTTAGAACCTATGGCTGATCACATTAACAACCTGGTTGTTCTTCTGTTTGTTCCAAACAAGACAGGAAATATAAAACACTTCCTGTGCTTCAGGAAAGGGCTACCGGTGATCAAGACTTCCTACAGCAAGTGGAAAACTGTATACAGTGGATGCTTGATGCTCTGGATCATGGTGTGACTATAACAGAGAAAAGAAGGAAGCACCAACTTAAATACGACAGACTAACCTCAGTGAATGCTGTTGTGTTGTGTCAGAGGAGATGTTTACCTCCCTCAGCCGCTCAGTGAGAGATTCATGCAGCTGGATTCAGGCTGGTTCCCTCCTCCCTGCTCCACACAGCCCTGAGAGAGAGACACAGACCATCAGATCTGTCCTAACACTCAGAGCAGAGGCACATCAACGGTGCTATACAGCATATTACAGGCTGTGCTGGCCGAACACCTTCCAACGTACAGATTTGTCACAATTTGTCACCCATGTGTCCACAGAGTGAACCTGGAGTCCTTTGTAACTTGATGTGTTACCTAAAGCATCCATCCTTCCAGCTGCTGCAGACAGCGGTGTTTACTAATGATGTTGGAACTATGTTTTGTAGAAATCAGAGTATTTTACATGATGTGCTATCATGTGACAAGAGAGGAAATTGGATTCGAGAAGCCAGCTGAGGGAGCAGATATGAAAAAGTCTTGACTTGAAACAGGACACTTGGACAGGGTGTGTATCCACCTGCACTGCCACAAACCTCACAACCGCAGGTGTGTTAATAAAGAAGATTGGAGGGCTTGCTGTCTTTGTAGGTGTTTCCAACATCAAACTCTTTTTAGGGCAAATCTCAGTTTCTTCTTTGAAACAAAGAGAATCTGTGCAACACAAAAACTCAGACACTAATGTGAAATACAGTAATCTGTACCCCCCCCCCCCACACACACACACACACACAAACTCAGATACTTGCAGTCATTCAATTTGTTTCAAACATATATCCTCTTGTAGCGGCGCACACACACACACACACACACACACACACACACACACACACACACACACACACACACACACACACACACACACACACACACACACACACACACACACACACACACACACACACACACACGTTTTCCAGCAGCCTCAGGCACATTCCTAACACATGCTGTTGCAACACGCAGGCCGTCCTTCTGGCTGACTGACTACTGATAACCTATAAACACACACACACACACACATCATCTGTCAGCTCAGACAGCAGCCGATAGTTTATTGTCGAAGTTAAGACTGCAATATTCAGGAAGACAGACAGAATTATCACAGGTTATATTATTAGTCATATTGGACTAAATGGATTGATTGAAATAATGAGTTGAAAGGAAAGAGACGGACTCTTCTGTACTGATAACGAGGTTTCTGCTCAGTGTCTTCTCGTCAGTTTCGGCTCTGTTTCTCCTCATGTCAGTTTCTACGCTCAGGTCAAACCACAGTAACTGATGCTGCGGTGGTCAAATCAATCACACGACTCATACAAACGTGAAGGTTTGCAAGGATGTGACCTCACCTTGTTGATTTACTTTGGTCCAAACCACAGAGAGGTAGTTTACTGTACTTTGAGTTTCTGCATGGAGTTTGTTTAGCATCAAATACTAAACTAACCGGAGCATATAAGCAAGTCACATGACTCAAAGGTGGGTTTGTTTATTGCAATATATAATTCTGACTGCATGAATGAGAAGAGATTTTGAAGTTGAAACAAATCTGGCTTCAGTTTACGTGTCTTTGCCTCACTGTGTGCACTCTTCTGGAACAGGTAGGCTGGATTACCCTCAAACACTCAGTACAATTTATGTATGAAGTCGTCTTTGTATAGCTCCAATACAGCTGGGATATGGTTTGTATCAGTGACAACAAATTATGTGTCTTTAAACATGAAACAAAGGGCTCATGTTTTTCTGGGCAGTTGACAGTGTGACTTCATAATTGGCACTCAGAAACACAGGAACCATGTTTTCATGACATCAGTTGTGACTATGCAGGCACTTATTCTAGGAACTACATCAATCATATTTTGATAGCGACACCAAATATAACATTATAAATAATGCCAAGTACATGTGCTGACGAATTTTAGCTGGATGTGTGCTGCAGATCAGCAGAACAGTAACACGTATGAACTCAGATCAGAAATGCTGGAGGTTTGGGAACAATCACACTCAGGGTTAAACCTGCATAAACTTGTTCTCATAAGATCAACAAGCAGCGCAACGATGCTGTAAACATATAGCAGTCTTCCTCCTCTAACAAGCCACATTATGGACCAAATTATGAATAAGGGAAAAGTTCACAATGTGACCAAACCAGCATGGCACCCAGTTTGATTGAAGCAAGGTGAACAAGGATAACTAAAGCAACAGAAATACCAGGAGGACGAACATGAGCTCCAACTCCCTTCATATTTACAGCTCTGAATGCAGCCTGTATGCATCTATGAGCTCTGGCTTCTCGTGGTGAAGTCAACATGGATGATGAATTACAGCTGTTGCTAACCTTGTTGTCTATGCTAGCAGCTGTTGTGGCGTTAAATTCTGCATTTTTTCACATCACAACAGCCTACATGAAAACACCGAACACTGACACAAAGTGTACATGAATGGTCACATGATTATGTTTTCAGGTGTGTTCATCTCTGCTCTACTCTCACCCCCACATCTACTCTCTCTTCTGTTCTCTTGATTTTTTCATTCATCATTATTCTTCATTTACACTCGCTCATATTTTGTTCATCTCCCCTTCTTTCTTTCTCACCTCACCCTCCTCACATGACTCTTTTACCCTCGCTCACACACACACACACGCGCGCGCGCACGCACGCACGCACGCACACACACACACACACACACACACACACACACTCTCTCTCTCTCTCTCTCTCTCTTCCCCCAGCTCCTCTCAAGTGTTGCTGTTTTTCTCTGATTTGATGACAGACAGCAAATTACAGAGAAGCTGCATTCCTTCCCTCTACACCCCGAATCCTGAGCAGCTGAGAGCCACGCTGTCAAGTCTCTGGCTCACACACACACACACACACACACACACACACACACACACACACACACACAGAAACCACTGAGTGCCAGCGCTCATAATAACACTCACACAAGCCAAAAACAAAATTACAAAAATGCACATAAAGCATGTACATGAGTGCGCACACACATCAACAGCGACACAGTGCAAACTTGCGAAACATATGAGTGTCTATACTCACACAAACATCAGAAAATACACACACACAAGCAGAGTCACAGGATCCTGTAGTCAGACAAAGATGTTCACAGCTACAGACTGTGGTCATACCAACCTAATTTAAGTGAATGCCTGAAAAGGCTCTATTGTGAACAGATGAACCTCATTGTTCTTCAGACTGACTGAACAGCCAGAGACGTCTGAATTTCCATGGCTGCAAATTACTTGATTCAGTTTTAATACAAAGCTGCGATCATAACTGCAGCAGCTCACACCCAAAGGTGTAAAATAGAGCCAGAGCTTTGTGAAGCGAGTGCATGACTGAGATGAAATCATATTACAGTCATGTGTTCACAAAGTGGTGAACCTCGCTCACTCCTTGCTTGTGAACGACTGAGCCTTTCCAGGATGCCCCTTTCATACCCAATGATGATACCATCACCTGTTACCAGTGAACCTGTTTACCTGTGGAATGTTCCAAACAGGTGTTTCTGGAGCATTCCACATCTTTCCCAGTCTTTAGCTGCTCCTGACCCAACTTGTTTGAAACATGTTGCTGCATCAAATTCAGAATATATTTACAAAAAAAATCAATGAAGCTGATGAGGTAAAATATTAAATATATTGTCTTTGTACTGTTTTCAATTGATTATATGATATGTACTGTTTTTTCCCCTCTGGTTCAGCGGGAACATGTGACGAGAGGAGGAGGACCAGAGCAGACTCATGGCTGAGGAGAGGGCTGGGTTGTCCTGCGTTCAGTCCACTTCATGGAAGAGGAAATGTTGTGCTGGTTCGAGGCTCGGAGCCATATTTTCAAACAGTGACCTCATCCCCCGCCACCCTTTTCCCAAGAAGAGAAGCCACAGAGAGAAAGAGGCTCGATCTGACAGATGAGGGGGGAGCGAGAGCCAACATCCTCTCTCACTGACAGCAACTTTAACTCTCCGACTGCTTTACATGAGAAAAACCCATTCAGAAATCTGCACATACACCCACCCACCCACACACACACACACACACACACACACACACACACACACACACACACACACACACACACACACACAGGCAGACATAAAAAGATCAAATACAGGCCCCCACCTCTACATGAATACCACACATACCCACATACCCATCAGGATTAGTTGTGAGGACATTCATTGATCTCATTTCCAGTCTCATCCTCTGACAGTTTTAGACCTAAAAGGATTTATAAATTAGCTGATCAAAGAGAACGTCATTGGCAACAATTTAGACAGCGGATATAATCGTTTGTTAAACATTTGCTGGTTCCAGCTTCTCAAATTTGAGGATTTACCTCTTTTCACTGTTTTGAATCACAGTAAATTGAATATTTTGGGGGTTTGAACTGTTCAAAAGGAAAAAAGTGACAGTTTATAAACTAAACTAATTAAATAATGGAAGAAACTATTCAGTAGATCAGTTGACAGTGACAACAGTCATCAGTTGCAGCCATAAACAATTTACTCATTATGACAAGATTTAATTTATTTAACTATGAAGCTTTCTGTCTTTAACAAATTCAATCTCACCTCAAGATCCGTTTAGTAGCTTTTCTGGAGATTTTGATCTGATACTGTTTGACCTTCATCTGCAGATGAACAGGTACTCAATGAACCTCGAGCTAAGATCATTTTCTCAACTTCTCAAGAAGCCAAAAAGTGGTCAGAAAAATGGAAACACCAACATCCACGATTCCATGACAACTGGTAACAATGATCCTGAGTGAAAATCATGTGATCAAAAGCTCCTACATGGACCTTTGGGTGAGACTGTTGTGCAACTTGCGTTTCCAAGTTCAAGAACGAACTCTGGACCTCAACTTATCGTTTGACACAGGAAACAGTATCTCAACTGTGTCTGACTCTCATCCCAGTTAATCTTAAACCAAAAACCAACTGCTAATCCTGAACTTAATCTCTAGTAGAAGCGAGGAGAAGATTTCTTTCATGTCTTCATCCTTGTGAGGACATTTAGGCCTAATAAACACAGAAATACAAGTGCACACACACGCAGAGGAGGGCCTCTCTGCTGCTGGGATAAATCTGCAGTTTCCTGAAGGGAAGCCCACTACTCCCCCAATAAATCCCCCTCATCACTGCACACACACAACCCCTTCATGCCCTTGTAGGAGACCTCCCATTGTCTCCCTGTTGGAACTGGGGGAGTGAGGGGGGTTCCTGCCAGGAAACCCATCGGGCCGTCCTGAAAGCTGCTTCCTGAAGGCAGCAGGAAAACACCGGAGAGAAGACAAGCAGAAACTGAGAGCTGAATAAATAGAGCCAGTGTGACACACACACACACACACACACACACACACACACACACACACACACACACACACACACACACACACACACACACACACACACACACACACAGCAGCATCCTGCAGCTGAGGCCGACATCACATGATGCAGCACACTGAGGTTAGATAACATGTTATCAGTTTGGGCCGTGGACTGGAGTGTTTAAGTGTGTGTGTCCTCTGAAGGTCCCACACACACAGTGACAGCCTGTCACCTTTCAGGATTCTGCCATCAAGACGCCGTTTCCTGTCTCCCAACTCTTCAGCTTACTGTAAATCACTCACTAGCGTCTTGTACGTCTCCAGAACAAAAATCTATGTTTTCAGGTTGACTTCAAACATCACATGCGTCCTGCCCCCCCTCCCTCTTCCTTCCAGATTCTCCAGCAAAAACAATCAGCCACATTCAGCCTCCACAATGAGGCATTATGCCTCTTTGGTGGCGACGCTGTTTTCGAAAAGTTTTGTGAGGCCTCGTTGTTTTCTCCACGCCGACCCCCCTCCCCGCTGCCTTCTCCAGACTGTTTTCAGGTTCAAAATGTCACAAAGTCAATTGAATGAAGTGGCTGGGGAAGTCCGACACTTGGTGAGTTTTGAGAAGAAGAGTCTGGCAGCAGAGCGCTACAGGCTCCCACAGTGGATCTGAAGATGCTGAGGAGCAGCTGCTCAGATTTAAAGTCTGACATAAAGCTTCTCGTGAAAGATAAAAGGAGGCCCCTGTGAACGGATGCCAACATGTCTGCTAGCACCGAGTCCACGAACAAACTGCATGACGAGAACTGTTCTTCATGATACGCTCCCAGCCGACATCAGGCAGATTACTAACAGACCCTCGCTCAAAGCGTCACCGAAGCATCCGCTGATGAGTCTCACCCAGATGTTTCGTTGTTGCTGTTTTTGGATTTTTTTATGCCATGTGACAGTTTTGTTTTTGTGTCCATGGTCGGAGGCTTCTGGGACAGCTTCCTGTGAAAAGGCAGTTCACTTGTTTACTGATCTTTGTCCTATATTGTGCTTTTGACACAATGTGACTTTGATTGTTGTCTTTTTTTTATTGTTCCTGTTTCGCATGGACCACAGGTACAGCTAGCAGCCACTTTGTGGAAAATAATGGAGATCCAAACAAAGAACAAACAGAGAAACATCCGGTCCATCCTTCTCTGTCAGATCTGCCTGTTTTCCTGCTTTCATCAGTGGTTTTCTTCACGCGATAGTCAAACTGAATAACCATTTCATTTCAACTGAATTCAGTCCTTCTGACATTGCGTGCATGTTATCCCATTTCCTGTTTAGAGGGGGGTATTTGGTCCTCTTTTGGCCTAACCAACTAATCAGTAGTGACTTGCCAAGATCATTTTTCACTGACAATCAAAAGACTACTAAGACACTCTTGTGATTGTTGCTCCAACCGGCTGACACACACGAGAGATGTTAATAGTGATTCAGAGGTCTGGATCCAGGTTTTTATCTTCTTTAGCTTTAAAAAAAATCACTCACAACTGTAAAAATATCTCAGTATAGATTCTCTCTTGAGGGATGAAGGGTGCCAGTAGCTTCTTTCTGCATCTGTTGGGAAAACTGCATTATGGTTTGGCATCCAGTAAACAAGGACAACCACAGAACCAACAACCTGTCATGACTGGACATGAAAGAATTCTTGGAATAGCAGCATTATATATTTGTTTGTATGTTCTGGAAATAATAATGTTTGCAGCCTCTCAAGCTTCACAAAACTTGTTTGCAGCATCCAGTCAGCTGAGGCTGAGACAGTCCCGTGGCCGACGGCTGGCTGCCCCTCCCTTAAACAAAGCGGGCCTCACAAATCCAGTTTTCCCCAATTAGCCAGTTTCCAGTTCTGATGTCACATTGCATTTTGGACCACCTTGTTTTTCCTCTATGGTGAGACACAAACTGTGCAGGCCCGCTTCAGCACAACACAGTGAACCTTTGGAGAAGCTGTTTTTTAAACACATATCTGGCTCAAATCTCAGCAGCCTGAACTGAATTTTCCATCTCGACTGTATAAATTTGTCTTTTTTTCTCATTTCCTTTTTCTCTAATCACTTCAGCTCTTCTGTGTTTTCTTGCCAAGCAAATAACTAAAATAAAGCAGTGTAAGTCTCTCTAAGTTGACCTAGATATCAGGTCCACAGATTTGTGTTTAAAATGAGACCATGACCCATTTGTCTCTTTCACAACAGTAGCAACGAGTCTCCAGATGTTTGATTCTCATAACTACAGAACAAGACCAGATGTCAGCCGCTGCTGCTTTCTGCCCAGAAACAACTGAAATATGTGTCTATTATCATGTTATTTCCTTCACTGGTGGAAATTATACCAGTTCAGCCTCTCTTTGATGGAGAGGCCCGGTGTAATGACAAGGCACTGGATGTATGTAGGTCTTTGAAACGCTTTGAAATCTCTCCCAAAGCTCCTGAGAACACACCTTCCTCACCATGGAGCTGCTCCTGTGGAAAATACATGTTTGTGGGCTCTAATTCAGTTTTCCATCATGCACTGATTCAGTTAGCTTCTCAGATTTGGGCAGGTCATTACTCCTGTAGTCGCACTGAGAGGAAACTTGATGTTTGCCAGGCATGACGAAACTGAAATCTACATAATGACGCTGAGAATCTGCTGAGCGACTTCATCTAAAGTGCAAAAGAGACTCTTTTCATTAAGTCTTCTTAGTCTGTTACTTTATTTAATTAATTTATCCTGTCCTTAGAGTTTATTATGCAATTGTTTTACCTTCAGTTTCTAATGAGAAACCCTTTATAAAGGATTTAGAAGTTGTACTTAATGGCTTTATTAATGGTTATTCATTTACTGATGCTTCACTTGCCAAGTTTCCATCCAATTGTAATGCAAATTATAACCAAATTTTCAGAAAAACTGGCTAAAGAAATTGCAAATTTTATGTTTGCATCCACTATGCAAATATAAGGAGTTGGTTCATCAAGGTAAGCAGTAAGTGGCGCTACAAGAGCTCCAGTCCAAATTCAAATGGTGGAAATGAATGTAGAAAACATGATGGAAATCCGGCATTTGCGTTTGTGTCATGTATTAATGTGAGGAAGGTTACAGCCTCCTCATCACTCCACACAGATCGGATGTTTTTGCCTGCTTTGTTTTGCATTTTTCATCTCTCCACTGGACGTTTAAGTCACTTCGTGTGCGTCATTGTTTAATTGCCAGATCCTTTTCCACTGCACTTTGTCACATTTTCTTTTCATTGATACACTGACCTTTCCACCTCCCCCAAGCGTAAGCAATAAAAACCAATGTTTAAGCTGACAAGCTGTCTGAAGACCCTGAAGTGCACACCTGGAGAAATGCTGCAGAGCATCTGAACCAAAAACCTTTCTCAAATAATGTGTTAACATGTACAACTGCACATTAACAGTTGTGACAACCCTTTACCAAAGACTTCACACGACTCACTATTAGGGCTGCAACAACTAATCAATTAAAATCGATTATAAAAATAGTAGCCAATCAATTTCACGTTCCATTAGTTGGATCTATGATATTGAACCAGCATTTTCCTAAAAACAACTGAATGTTTTACAAAATGGCTCATTTAGATGCAAAACGGGGATAAAATGGAGATATAAAAGGTGGTTTTCATCCTGTGTGGCTGCAGTGGGAACTGAACACAGCAGCGTTGGAACCTTTTCTTATGACGTCATAGAGCAGGAGAGCTTTCCACCGGCACCTCAACACTAAACACAACATTTGTTCCATTATGAGCCAGCGAACAGAGGTGATCTCAGTGCTGCGACGAAATTGGGAAACCAGTTTTAAACTGGAGTTCAAGGCCTCGCTCTGTTGTGCCCTCAGAGAGGTTTCTCAGACACCAGACTCGAAGGCAGCAGCAGTGAAGAGAAAGATCGAATACAACCACAAACTCAAAGTTCTCTCCCTTGTGTGACACACAGCACTTTCATTGTTCAATCCAAAAATAAAAATCGGGTTCAAAGGTTTGTGGCAGCGCAGTGACATGCAGTAAGTGTTTCTAAAAGCAGCCGTGGTTTGGTTCTTCCACAGAGAAGCGGTCAGTTTTGACAGAGCTAGAATTTGACCTTTCTGGTGCTCGAGCCACAAGAGTCTGGTCGGTCTTGAAACTGGTCTGCCACTTTCACCATGAAGCATAAGACATAAATCATGATCAGCGTCTGGTCGAGAAAACAAATTCACCAACAACTGGATAGTTTGGTGTTTACCCAGCCTGATGTTAGTGCACGGAGCTTGACGAGTGTCTCTTTGCCGACCTCTGCCAGTCCTTGAGCTGACGTGGGTGTTTTTATGTGCTTTTTCATTCAGCGTCTCGAGCAGCGGGGAGATGCGTCTGATTGGACCACAGCGGTAGACCTCGCTGACAATCCTGCAAACTCACACAATAGTCCTGTTTTGTTCACCTGTGTGCTTCACAGACATCAGAAGACGTGACCGATGGCTCGTGGGCAAATGGGCCGTAACGTGACGTCACAACCGACAGACCACTGATGGAGATTCAAGATAAGGTCATTGGTGTAACATTATATATTGTAATTTGCAACATTGTAAAGCATAAAACTGGTGATCTTCTGTCATTTTCTTAATGGAAGAGATCCTGTGAAACCAACCTGGAACTGATCCTACTGACAAATATTGTTTGTGTAGCTAAGGCTGATATATCTTATTTCCCTTATTGTCATAGAGCTCCACTCTTATCTAAAAACACCGCAATGAGCCACACTGTCCTCCAAACACCATCCTGCTTGCACTAAAACATTAGGCTGATGTATGCAAGAGCCTCATGTGAGAGCTGACTGTAGATCCACTCAGCAAAATGACAGTTTGCTCATTTTACTTTCCTGTTACAGCCATCAGTAAAACTGCAGACCACATGATGGTCTGGGAAGTATTTGCTGATCTGGAGATCGACATCAGTTTTCCCCTTATCACAACTTACCGTTATTACCTCATTATCTCAAGATAAAATGAACGTGATTCTGAGATGTTCTATTTTAAAAGGTCTTCGTCTCAAATGATCAAACACTACGATCATAACTGGAATATCTCAACAGTTGTTTGAGATAATTGAGTATTGCTGAGACGTCTGTCAAGTAATCCTGTTGTTGCTGATTGAATTCAAAGGCCAAAATGACGGACTTCATGATTAAAATGATCAGACATGGACAGACAACCAAATTCAACCTTATCAAATTAAACTGGCTCAGTTAGATTTCTGCAAAACCACGAGACGACAATTAAACTCAAACTCAATCTTCAGAAATTGAAACTTCAAAAACACCTTCATTGTTTTCTTGAGTTGTACAAGTCATGACCTCCAGACTAACAGAGCAAATAAAATTATGAGCAACAGAGCCGCTCTTGAACGTTTTCCTGCGACCACACAGCATCGTTCTCCCCACAGCAGCCTTAGTTTGACTATTAAATATTTGTTTCATTCCTATTTATTTTATTCTGCTGTGTGCAGTGCACTTCCTGTCCAGCTACGCAGCTTGACGCCAACTCTGGAGCCATTGTTTTAAAATAACTGTACAAAAAATGGTAAACTAAGAAAAAAAAATCAAATAAACACAACTTTTCCCTAAAAACTAAAACTACGTGCAGAACACTTGCAGCTGCTTGTCTCAAACACTCTGAACTTCTGACGAGCTTTTCCTCCTTTCAAGGGCAATTTGGAGAGCCGCTCCAATCACACGATCTTCCGTGAAGCTGAAAGTGGCAATTTCCATTTCCAAAGCCTGAATGCCTGCTAATTATGATGAAAGCCTTCTGCTCCCGGCTTCAATGCAGCCCTGACACTTAAAACTAATTGTTGCCTCAGACCTTTAAAATCATAAACAAACCACAGACTTTCATAGAGCAGAGAATGAATATGCTCAAACTGTCCTGCAATCGCTGCTGGGATTGCAATCAGAGGATATCAGTTTAGCATTCAGTAACAAACAAACAGCTGACTCAAGCTTCCTCCTTGAACTAATAAACAAGGGCTCTGAACTTTAACTGGAAGTGTTGGGCTGCTTTCAGACTGACATACGCAGCCCTGTCAGTCACATGAATGAGGCCAGTCCAGCAACCGGCGGTGGAAGAAGTGTACAGAAATACACTGAAACATACTCCTATTGTTTGTCCAGATGGAGCTAATTTTAACTGATTTCTACACTGTTGGGTAATCTGTCACAACGCTGCTTCACTGATCACATGTTCAAATTTCAATCTGAAATGTAAGCCTACCATTTACCTCCCATTGAGTCCTCTGAAAGAAACTAAACGTAATGCTGCAACCGCTACATGAGCTGAATGGAGTAACAGCTGCAAAGTAGCAGAAAATGGAAGTATTTAAGTATAGCACAAGTACCTCAAAACTGCACTAAAGTACATGAATTGAGCAAACATACTTAATTACCTTCCAGCACTTCCACTGATGCAGTGGGGGGGGGTCTACACTGCATCACTGCAAACGCTGCATTGGCCAATCAAACGCATGCAAGCACACATTCGATTTGTAACAAGAGCCCATGTGTGTTTACCTCGTTTGACAAAAGATAAGACTAGTGCTGTGATAAGTTTCCAGAGTTGTTGGTATTACAGAGCTGTGCAGGGTTTGGGTGTCTGATAAGCCTTCATAAGCATTAATCTGTGAGTCCAACTCTGCTTCCTTCACGTTGTGTTGACTCACTGCTACCTGAAACAACACGCCTCCACCAACGCCGCCTCGCAGGCCTGTGTTCAGGCTCCATGACTCTTAAAGCTGTGCTCAGTTCAGCTCAGCGGTGCTTCTTGAAAACACAGTTTTATTTCATCTTATTAGCATTATTGTATTACTTTATAGAATTATATGATTGTTGTATTAAACTATACTATATTACATTAATACATTATCTATTCATCCATCACAGCTCCACTGATGGTATTCTTGCACACTGGCTACCACTGCACAGCACTTTACTGGCTCCCATCCGGCACAGTTAAAGCTACCTCACACACGCTGCCTCAGTATAAAACACAGTTCTTTGATCATTTACTGTTGTCCCGCAAAACAGGCTGTGACAGAATCAACTGTGTAAAAGAGGGAGACAGTGACTGAGCTCAGAGTGGAGGCTTGTCGCGATTAAATCCTAATATGTTTGCTCTTCTGGACCATAAACCAACATACTACCTGTGAGAACATGCCGATTTTGTTTTTGACTGTAGTTCCCTGAAGTCAGCTTAAGGCCGGCGAGTCCAGGTTTCTCTTTCCTTACTGCATTAAATTACTGCAGAGAACTGAATAACTCTCAGACTTGAGGCACTAAAATTAAAGCCACTCGTAATCGAGCTAAAAATACAACGGCATGCATTTTATCAAGCGGCAGCACTCGTGAGGACGAGCACAGATCCAAACATAATTCAGTTTTCATGTAACACGCCGGCCTCCCTCTGATCCAAGGTGCAAACAAGGCAAGAAGGCACTGACCAGGAACAAAGTTTATATGAAAGAAGAAGTGACACGACAGGTATCAGAGTGTAACACTGACCTAACAACACCTCTAACTAAACTTACAGAGAATCTATTTTTGAGGCGGCAGCCGTAAGTCAAACCCCAGGGTCCTGTTGCAGAAAGCCAGTTTGGCCCAAGAGAGCGCAGAGGGTTGTTATGAGATTAACACTAAATTAAAGGGCCGTCACAGCACAAGTTTCTGTTTACAGCCTCATGTCATCCGTGTACAGTAAACTGTCATGTGCTTATCAATTAGGGAAATATTTAGCATTTTTTCATTGCCTTAGTTATTTTTCCAAAACACATGAAGAAACGGCCTTTATCTAAAAATACAGTTAAGAAAAAGTTTAATTTCTGTTTCATTTCACAAGAAGACGCTAACGTGGACGTTCAACAAAGAGGCCTCGACATCCTGACATTTCTCAGAAATATTTGTTGTTTTTCTTCCCATGATTATTCCCAAACCCGCCAATAGACCGCCCCCCTTCTCTCCACGCTACTGCTGAATCATTTAATCTACCTTTTCTGAAACCCTGAAGTGTGAACACACACAACATGTACGGGCAGTGGTTCTACTTCTACTCACCCCCGCGTGTTTTGTAAAGGTGAATCATTCCGGCCACAATCTGCAGTCTAACAGTCAGTCACTGCTCAGGTTTCACGAGCATAGGTGAGGTCTGGATCAACAAAAGCTCTACCTCCCTCGGTCTCAGGTCCACCTGCAGCACTGCTGGAGCCACATCCATCTTTTCTCACTCATAACTCATAAAGTCGTGGTGGTAGCTTCCTTTAGAGAAAACCTTCCACTCCACCTGCAGACACACCTTATCACCAGAGACAACAATGGTATTGGACGATTCTGTAAAATCCCTGTAATCCAGGGTTTCAGCAACATTGTTTGCTAAAGGTACACTATGCAGGATTTTCCTAAAAAATGTATAGACTCATACAAAAGTAATCCTCTTAATTACTGCTTATGACCACCTACAAGTGTGTGTGGTGTATTTTCCTACAGAAACGCTGCTCTCTGTCTGTACTTTCTTAGTTTCTTCTTATTTTGCTGTCACGGCCTTTAAGTTGATACAGCAACTCATTAGCAAACTGCTGCTTATGTAGCGACGTTATCCTTCATTTCGCTTCTCTCCACCTGCTGAGTGGTACATCCACTCTCTTTTAGCTCTATTTTTGGTCTCCACCGACCCCTGAGGGAACTATCTGGCTCTTTAGCTGGTAAATGCTCCACTGTGTTCACCATCTAGTCGTTAACGGTGTGTGTTGGCCGGTTGGTGCTGAGCAGGTGAGTGTACAGAGACTTTATAAAGCCTTTTCACTGAAAACAGCTGCCTGCTGCGACCACACAGCTGAAGCTCCATAAAGCTGAGCGCAGCTGAAGATTCAGGTGACAATTCTCTCCAAGTTCATCACTATAAGCAACCTCTTTCACACCGTCATCCTTTCATACATTGCTAATATTGATCACAGCCGCTTTAAGCTTAGGCAGAGAAACACTTATTTAAGGTCTACTTCCTGCTTTAGCACTGGAAGTAAAGTGGAAGCTGCGGATTCATCCAAAAAGAAGATAACACCTGACGCCTCAGTTTCAGCAAAGCAACCAACAAACCAGATCCTTTAGCACAGCCAAAGCTCGACAGTCAATCATGTTAAACGGACTCCAGGAGTCTCGATGTAAGGCTGTGATCTCCTGCGTTTCCCACAATCCCCAGGGAAGGGGGGGGGGAACACATTTTAGTCAGATTTTGACTACTTCTTCCCTGCATTATTGCTTTTTGATGCCTAGGACTGTAGGACTGACACTGTATATGTGTCAAATCAGACTTCAGACTTCACTGCAGCTTCTAGAAATATCTAGATGTGACCTTTTCTGCAGGTCAGGGTCCATCAGATGAAACATGACCAGCAGCAGAGACATGTCTGCTGAGACACTGCGACCGAGGCAACATCTGAACGAACGTCCAACAGCACAGATGAAAAGCTCCGAGATGATGCACAGAGTAATAACAGACACGAGACCAGCCAGAGGAGGGGCTCAACACTTCTGACAAATGGGGGGGGGGGATTTCCATCCATTGTAGCAGCCTCACCCACAACACTATCTGAGTAAATATAATATCTTCTATATCTGCTCTACAGCTATAAGCAAGTGTTCGAGGGGTGAAGCAAAACAGGAGGGAGGAAGGAGACAAAGAACGAGTCGGATTTACTGTTCAAGCCACAAAGTGAACGGAATCAAAAGAAGAGAAAGAAGAAAGAGAAAATGTGCACTGACTTGGTTTCAGTGGAGTTGAGGAGCAACGATCAAACACACAACATTATGTCAATCAGCTGGAAAGATCCATATCAGAGAGTATAGATCAAATAGATGCTTCTGATCACACAATCACACCCGACACCAGTTTTAAGATATCTTAAGGGTAGAGAAGGACCATTAGGTGATTCTTAAAAAAATAAAAAATAAAAATGTAATATTTGACATCTTTGAGTGATCTATAGGGTCCAAAATAAATATTTAATATTACAAATATGATTAAAAAGAGCCACATTAACAGTTATAGGAGTGACAAAGTCTTAGAGTCACTTATAAGGTCCATAAAAAGCCTTAATGGACACAGTGGAAATCCTGAATGACTTTAATATAAAGTTTAAGTCTCTCTTGCAGGTTTGGAAACATTCATGGAGGTTTAAAAGGCTACAGGCCTAAAGCACAACGAGTACACACTCACTACTGGTAGACACTAAAAGTCCTTAAAAGCTTTCTGCGCATTAGAAACATCTTTTTAGAAGTGTGTGGAAAGAGTTTATTACAGGCGCTGCAGAGACAATAACATCAGCTGTAATCAATAATTCAGCCCAACGCCGTGAAACAGCTCCGAACTGAAACACACGCAGGCTAAATGGTTTTGTCGTTTTTTCACAGAGTCGATCAGTCGGGATGTAATTAGCTAATCAATACGTATCAATGCGTTAATAGATCCCTCGGGCTGTTTCTTACCTTCTGGCTTCTCTCCGCCCAGTCACACTGAGACTGACATGACTCTCCAAGAAGGTAAGAAAAGTTTGGGAGGAGAAGGAAAAAAAAAAAAAGAAAAAGAAAAAAAAAAACTCTCTGACAGCTGTCAAGTTACACAAAATGTAAAAATTGTATTCCGGGTTTGGATTTCAAAATAAAACGCCAACTACGCGTTTGTTTGTTGGGGGCAACTAACAGGTATGAGCATGACAATGTTTTGTGTTCTTTTCTATGCTGTAAGATATTCTATTTTATATTACAAAGGTTTACTTTGTATTACCTTTTACATCCTATGCTATAAAATACATTGTGTTATTATATTTCTATTATATTTCTATAATAATACACACAAACATTAAGTGTTATTACCTAATCTTAATTAATCTGGTGTATGTTGTTTATAAACAACATACACCAGATAGAGAACACATACACTATTTATATGTATATTTATACATATAAATAAATACTACACTGGCTGACTAATCCAAAATATAATCAATAAATAACAAACTATGATATTATTTTAGGCAAAGGTAAGACTTCATCGATCCTGGGAAGTAAATTCACAAGCTACCCTGCAGTATGTAAGTGGTTAAATCAGCTCCACCTTTATCACCTGCAACATTTAAGTGATTAAACATTAATGAATTAGTAATTATATCAAATGACACCCATTATTCTAAAGTGAGTTATTCTGTATAACGAGTGCTTTTACTTTTTGTATTTTAAGTATATGTTGATGCCATTACTTTTGTACTTTTGCTCAAGTAAAAGTTTGAATGCATGGCTTTTACTTGTAATAGAGTATCTCGTGGTACTGCCACTTTTACTTGAGTAAAACTTGACTTATACGTCCTTCAGGCTTATCTTTCGAGTGACCAATAATGTGCTTTTATTTTGAAGGCAGAAACATGTATGTTCCTGTCATGTCTGTGGATTATGACGCAGTTTTCCTGAGTTTGCGGATGATTATTGCTTGACCGAAACAATGACAGACAGCGCAATCATCCAATCAAGAGCGAGATCTGAGCTCTGGGCTGGAGACCATACAGGGGCGTGGTTTGTTGGTCAGTTTGGTCAAATGGCGCCAAAGTGAGGAGACGTCTCATTAGATTCATTTATGGATGAGGCGTAAACGTCGATGCAGCCTCACATGACGGTGTTTTTCCAGAAGCGATGTCAGAAAAATTCACAACCTTTTAGCCCGTTAATCTACTTGTAGAAGCCAGAGTTAGAGACACAGCCATACTCGATAACCTAGAAATAAACACCGAAATAAAAGTTCAAGAACTGCGTTGTCTACAACCCAGCAGCAGAGGGCGCTGTTGTCTGCCAGGTTGACAGATATTTACTTGAGTTTGTTGAACAGGATGTGTTACAGGAGTTAACAAAGATTTTCTTTTATTTCTCAGGTAACACCACTACCTACAAAGCAATTAAGAATACTATTACTAGACCCTTTCATTAAAGCAAGTAATGTAATATTAAAAATACAAACACAAGCTCAAGAAATCTCACAGGTGTGGGCAGAAGTTAACACCTAACAGCTGATGGCAGCCAGGTGAAGATAATCCAGTTATCAACTCATACCATGACTTTTTTAAGTCTACAGAACAAGATGTTACAGGCACGAAATGTACTGTTGTGTGGTTCATACTATAAACTGTTATTTTCAGGCCTAACATGCCTGCACAGTCAATGTATTGTCTAAGTGCAAGTCCTCAGATAAACTTTTGCTGGTCTCCTGTTTCCCCACCCTTGCTCTTTCTTTATAGACTTGTCATGAGTTTTGTTACAGTGAATGTCTTCCCCCTCCACCCAAATCTGATCTATAAACAATAACTAAACCATAACATCTAACATTCAAGCATCTGGTTTGTATCTGTTGTTCTTGGAAACAACATAAACTATCAGGGCAACATTTTTATTAAGTTTTAGTTTCCACTTCCTCTGGCTGAAGCTGTTTCACTTTAGTTTTAAAGGTGTTAAACAAGGCTCACACTCTCTCAAACATGAGATTGAACATTTCAGAAAGAGCGAGAAAGTGAGCCTGAAGTTAAGACTTTTTGGGGTTTATACTTCATCAGCTGACTCGTTGTTCTTCCCCTGGTTTTAGTTAAGTGATTGTTTCTCTGCCACAGAAATTAAAATGTCTTCAACTCAGATGACCTCAAAGTAAAACATGTCAGTAAAGTCCTGGCAGTTTCATTCAGGCCTCCTCAGCAGGGAAAACTGTGAATCTGACCAATAACAGCAGCTATTCACATCAAGTCAACAAATAACTAACTCTATTTTCATCCTTTTGCCACATATGAAGAAAGGTGAATAAAACACGTGTGAATGTGCAGGCTTGATATTCAGCAGGGGAAGCTCGGCTCTCCGGGGGTCAGAGGGAACAACGCAGGGATTGGCAAGTCGCTGTGACCTGGAAGAAACAACTCAGCGCTTTGGAAATGCATTAAAATGATCAACATGACACTGTGAAAACATGAAGCGGGACCACAGGACAGGAAGAGCGACGGGTTCAACAGTTTAAACCTCTCTGGAGTCAAACCGTCCCACCCTGGAGAAACAGATACTGATCAATACCAAATATGTAGCTGCTCGTTGTTTGGGAAAGACCTTAAAACTGATTCCCACAGAAGTGCCTCTTCCCCAAAGTCAGAGGGTGGAATGGATTAAGAACATTTATTCAAGGACTTGTTGCAGGTAAAAGTCTTGCATTAAAATTTTTACTTAAGTAAAAGTATAAAAGTATTAGCATCAAAATGTATTTAAAGCACCAAAATTAAAAGACCTCCCTTCACAGAATGACCCATTTCAGAATCTTGTAAGTCACTGAATTCTCATTATTGGTACATGAATACCTGTGAGACACACACACACACACACACACACACACACACACACACACACACACACACACACACACACACACACACAAACACACACAAACACACACATTGGCCCTGATGTACATGCGGCAGTTTGCATCAGGACGGTTTTCTGATGGACCACACAGATGGAGGAAGTTGCAGTTAGTTGGAAGCATTGTGACATTTAATGGCTTCTCTTTCCTCCACATGAGCCTGACCTCTGGTCACAGAGGGTCACACTCACAGTGACTTAGACGAGACCCAGGAGACATGAACACACCCTCATCCTCCCTAACCTTATCCGACTGCTGACACCAAACTGCACTGCAGCCGCAGCCGTTTAAAACCTGACTGAAAGAACAGTTTGTGTAGAAACACAAGAGCAATTTACTGTGACAGCAAAGCAAAAATGTCTCTTTGCTTTGGTGGTTTCACCTGTTTCTACCTCTGTTAGTGACTCAAAGCAACAGAAACACATACATGCACACACACATACACGCACACGCGTACACATATACTATATAACTTGTTCTTCGAGGTTGCATCACAGACACAAACACTGATGAACTGTCGTCAGACCTACTCCCAGCACTGACGAATTAACGTGTTCTCTTTGCACATCATAAACTTTGTTGGCAGTAAACATCATCATTTCTCATCCACATGCACCCAGGGAGCTGAACACCCCGTTTGTCTTACCACAGACTGGCGCTGTAGCTCTCAGGGTGACTCATTATTTCCATAAGATGGTTTTTATTTGAGAGTCAAACACTGACAAAGCCAGGAAATACTCATTCTGGCCCCTGCTTAATCCACACTTATGCATGCAGTGGTGCAATATAATTATTTACATTTAGGGAGAGGGATCACTTGTTGTGATTTGGATGCACATTAAAGCAGCATTCACTTATTTTTTAGGCCACTTGGGGGCAGTGAAACAACATGTAAGCACTGATATCGCCTGGTAACACGCAGAGGCCTAATTACACAGTCAGGAGACACAGAGCAACATCAGTATTAATTTAGGCCACATTACCACCTGGTTTGATCTCTACCTTCACTGTGTTGAGCAGCTGCCTTTGCTGCCTTTGACTGTCTGTTGTTTAGTGCTGACAGATACTGTACAGCTGATTTACTCAATGTCAGTTCACTGTAAACAGCTGTTAACATGGAAGAGACTGCGGAGTGAATCAAAGCAGCAAAGCTGCAGGTAATAAAACAAAAACAACAAGTTAAAGGACGTAATGAAAGCTCTAAAGAGCAGACTGATGATTGTCTGTTTCATCACTACGAGTGACCCGTCTCACATTACATAGCATTTGATCCATCTTAAATATAAAAATAGTGATTAGTGCAGCTTTAATTAGAAAAAAAATCTACTCATGTTAAGAAATTTTATTTTGTTGCCATTAGCTACTTTTTGTTGTTCAATGATGTGTAATTAAATCCTTCACACACATCTGACATCCAGTAAGACTCAGCAACAACTATTTCTCAAACACTACAATAAAAATACTTTACATCCTATAATCATAAATAGTGATTAAACAAAACAAGTCCTGTATTTATCTGCTCTGGGTTTCTGTAAACAGGTTTTAGTTTTGATATTTCTTTGAAAACACAGCAGAAACGAACATGATCTTTAGACTTATCTGAGCCTGTTATTCACTGAGTGTGTTGTGTTGTCAGTGTAAAAAACACGGTGCGTTACTCTCTATTTACAGTACTATCTGCTCACAGGTGACATTTTACTCCTTTTATTTGTGTGCCTTTGACCCTTCACCTATTTCACCCATCATCTTTTACTCGCTGTGATTTCAGGGTCACGTTAAGCTGTTCTCACTGTGAACCGGAGCCAAGAGCATCACAACATTTCATGGTAACTTCGTATAAACCTTTGTACACACTGACTGACCGGGGCAGAAAAACAGAGAGGGAGGCAGAGCCATTTCCCCGCCGAGCGGCGAGGGGAACTGACAGGATGGAGATAGGAGGATACCTGTCCGTGAGCTCTGAGTACGATTCAAAGTCCAGAGACGCTGGCAGCAAAACATGTTTTCTTTCGTGTGGGCCTCAAGGAGAGTCCAGGCGGGGCCAAACAGGAAGAAGTCATAAACACATCTGATTTGGTTTCAAGGCCGCCGAGGAGGGAAACAAGCTCCATGTTTGGCCTCAAAAAAAAGAAAGAAAGAAAAATGTTTAAGCAGTCATAAAATGCAACTAATGATTACTTTCATTATCCAATATTCTTTCTATTATTCTATCAATCATTTACTGTCGTGTAATACAGGTATTGTTACAAACAAGTGATTTTCCCAGAGCTGAAGGTGAGCTGAAGGTCTCACAACACAAAGGTGTTGATTAAATGGCAGAACTGAGGATAAAATTGACACAAAAGATTAACTGATCATCAAAATAGTGCGTTAAATAATTTCCTGTTGATTGACTTAATTATCTAATTGTTCCAACACTGCATAAAACACAGAAAATGGAATCAAAAATGTATTAATAGTGGGCTGTCATCTGTCCCTGTTTAATTAGATGGCATGCAAGTTGTGAAAGTTGATTTTCACTACACGTTGAATTCAAACTGTTTCCTCACTAATATCGGAAATGTCTTGGCTTTTATCAGTGAGGTTGGTTAAATCTGTATGCACCAGGCACCGCTTTAAGAGCCCCAGCAGCAAACTCACAAACCTTCACTGAGGTGTAGATGAAGACGTGGATCTGGGGTCAGGGCATCTGTTGGTACTGTCTGTCTCTTTTTTCCTTTTTCTTTTTTTGGATGCTGGTTTTTAAAACTGTTTCAAAGCTATAGTGGTGGAAGGCAGCACCACTGACAAAGTGCCAATGATGAAGAATTGCTGAAGAATCTTTTTAAAGATAAAATATAACCTGAAAATACAAGAAGCTCAACTGGAAAAAGTAGAAAAATGTACATTAAACAAGACATAAAATCCACCAATTGGTCTGCATAAATGATTGGAAAAAATGTGAAAGAATTTCCTGAAAGTTTGGGGTTTTGTTTTGTTTAATTTGAAAATCTTTCCAATAAAGATTTAAATGAGAAAAACAACTCTTGGCTCAACCTGAACGCTTTGGATCTGGCAACCTTTTCTACAAAACTGGACAAATGCCTGTTAATGTGTACGATTTTACAATGCCCAGTTTACCTTTTTTATTTTGCATGGGTGGCCTGAAGTTCATGTCAGGATGCTGAATGAGTTCAGTAAGAACAAAAAAACCTGTTTGTTGTATTGAGTTTGGTTTCACCAAAGAACTTCAGCGTCTCTTTATTGTCTAAATGCTCGTCCACAGACTTCACTGTAATAAAAGACAACTCATTTAATGTGAAAATACACATTATATTGACTTCAATATAAAAATTCCAGTAAATGTTCATCTACATAAAGATCAACAATGAGACAAAGAGATTAAACTGTCAAAATGTCAGAACTTTAGATTAAAGAACATACATTTTATGTGGCTCTCAGTGAGGTCTATATCTTCTCATGACTACAGTGTGGAAAAAGACTTGGCCCGTGTGAAAAGAGCAATAAATGAAGCAAAGAGAATTCTCATTATTTTCTCAGCATTCAAATATTAACCTCAGAACCAAAAAAAACCTTTAAAATGCTAAAGTCAAGGTGATTATGACAACTGCTGAGTGAGAATCCGCAGTGATCAGTCAGAAGCTTGTCTCTGCATGCGCTTACACATACAGTCACTTGTGCCGAACATGTGAACATTTTCCTTCATTCTCACACACCTCTGGCTTTCCTGCTGGTTTCTGGGTAAAAGGTGAACTGTGTAGGGGAGCGATTTGACCTGTCTCACAGCAGAGGTCATGGCCAAGCAGAGCGTTAAGTAAAGTGATGGTGGGTGCAGTGAACCAGTGACGCCCCATGTGAGTGGATACAGAGGTTAATACCTGGGTAATACCAAGAAGAAAAAAAGATTAACTGGGGTTTTATTTTTAGAAATGGAGCAGAGGTCAGTGACCTAAGACTGAGAAATACTGAGTTTAAAGATGAGGTTAGAGACATTTGTTCTTTCATTTTTGTTGTGTTGAAACTAGAAACGTGCACATTTTTTAAATGATAGATGTCATTTTGGTGATTCAACTCTTATTTGATTTACTGACATGGTGGACAGAGTCGAGAGTCCCATAAAGTTTAGGTTGAGTTAAGGTGGACACATGCACTTCAGCAGGTTTATAAACTTCCTGTTGAAAGAGGATTTAAGAGGCGGACATCACACAGGGAGGTGACACGTGATAGAGCATTCATTGATTTTCCTGACACAAACACAACCTCTGGTCCAAAGCAGTCTTCAGAATCCAGCACATATTCAGCACCAACACAGCTGTTCCAAGACAAGTTTTACACTAACAACTGCTCGAGTTAGTCTAAACAAGACTGAACGTGCTTCAGCAGAGGAGCCTAAAGACAGTGTTTGAAACATGCCTTTCTGACATCTGATCAGGGGGCACTGCATCCGACAGCTTCTGCAGCTTTCCACAACTGACAGTCAGAAATCTCAGTAAACAGATATAGTGTTCTGATCACCATCTGCATTCAATTTGCACACATCCGAGTGGGCTTTGGTTGCCTGCAGGTCAACAGTCTGTGTGAAGACTGAACGCATGGACGAAAACCAACCTCATAACCCATCAGCTTCAGGCATTAATATAGAGACATCTCTTTATAGAGGTTAGCTGAAATGTTGCTGGACAGTGTCTCAAGTTGCTAATCAGACTGTAAACAACAACCAGCACACGGAAGAAGAAGTCTTGGCCGACATCTGCCGACACTGGAGGCCACGAAACATTGGCCAGTACAACAAAAGGTTAAATCATCGTCTGACGATAGCTGACGAGTTCTGAGAGTAGACGATCGGACATTCACTGGTTTGACCAACAAGTGTGGTTGTCCACACCGTCTATAAACGCTCTGCAGACATTACATGAAAAGCTTTGTTGCAGAAAGATTGCAAGAGTATTTTACATTTAGAGCGAAGTAGATAATTCAACTGACAAATTAACAACAGTAAAACTGAGATGAAGGATGATGAAGCTCAAATGGTGATTTCCTGATTCTGGGGCACATTCAATCACCTGAAACTATACGTCTCACACATTAACACGCTTGTGAATACAGGAAACGTGGAGTAGTGCACACAGCCCCTTGCTGACTTAAATTCCTATGCCTTTGTTACTCTCTTTGATCAGGGAGTGGATGCCATGTGGGAAACGACGCCGCTTTCTAGGTTAAAGTGCAAGCTGAAGAATCGGATTGTTAAAAAAAAAAAAAAAAAGGCAACAGGTCCCAAGGCGAGCAGGAACACAAGGATACAGATGCTGTGTGAGAGAGTGGAATCTGGGTAAAAGGTCAATGTGATGCAAGTGAATGCACAGAGATTCAACCTTTGAGTTGTAAATAACAGCTGCTTTTAATGAGTCCCCCATGACATCAACGTATGAAGCCGTATACGAGTGTTACCTTTCACACACTTTTCTTTTGTGCCAAATGTGCTGAATAGACCCCCTAAGATGTTAAAAACAGAGGAGACGAGCAGGAGCTGAAGACTGATTTCGAAAAGTTACATTGACTGTTTGCAATAAATTCATGGACAGATACATAAATAAAAGAAGACAAAATGAAAGTAAAATTACATCTCTTGGATGCTGGTGACTTGTGTCATTTGTGTGGAAAAAAAATTTTTTTTGACTGCCATCTCACTGACTGCAGTGAGACATACTGTAACTGACTGAATGTGATGGAATTAAAGTGAATAAAAATGTGAAACACTAGTTTAGTTTCTGAACTAAATCCACAGAGGGAAAATGTTTAAATTACAAAAACAGTGCAAGGCTACGTGTGACGAAAGTTTGACATTTTGGGAAACACGTTTGTCCACTTTCTCCCTGAGAGATCGAGAAGAAGACTGACACCTCTCTCTATCAAAGATGCGACAAAGATGAATAATTTAAGGTTTAATGCTGATGGTTTGACTCCTGATAATGACAGCACAAACGCTGGAGGTTGAAGATCACGACAAAAGCTGAAAGAATTCCTGATCCAGCTGCAGCGCTGGTGGATGTTTTTGCTGCTCTGGGTTCAGTCTCCAACATGCTGGTGTCGCCCTCCAGCTGTGAGAGTCTGATCCTTAACAGAGTCGGGGGTCGGGGAGGATATTCTCTGCCTGAGAGCCTGATGCAACATACCAGACACGTGACAACACCCTCACCTTTCACACACTAACCCACTGGTGCCTAAAAACACTGTCTGCCCCCACGTCCCCGCCTGTTTGTGGAAGCTCATGTACTGTACATGTGCAGATCTGATGGGACACACTGTTTTGCCGTAACCTTCACAGTTACAGTGCCCTTCAGCTTCATAAACGCTTCAGGAATGTTTCTGGATGTGTCAGAAGATGAAACTGTCTTCACTTTCTGTTAATGAGGGAGCGTGATGTGTTGAGATTTAGAATCTGCTAATAAGCACACTTCATCTGATGTTTAGAGACAATGTTATCAGTTCATCTGCTGCTCGGTGTCATCCACCTCTGACACAGAGAGGAATGTGCAAGACTTCTTTTTATGTTATTATGATGCAAATACCACTTAATTACGATCAGTCAGGGGAAAATGAGTATTTCTGAGGCAAAATGAGAGTGAAAGCAGGGTGACAGGGTGATGATATGCAAGTGTGGCTCTTGGTTCTTATAGGCTGAAATGTTCATTGTTCATTAGCTGCAGTCTTTATTTGGAGTTATGACACTATTTTGCAGCAGCTTAACAACTTAAATGAGACACATAAGTCAAAGAAAATAAGGATCTTGAAGTTTATTTTGAATTTTGGCCCAAATAGTTTGCTGGAAGTGTCAATAAAAAAAACGAACGTGACTGAAGAGATCTTGAAACAAGATGTCAAAGCGGCCTCAGTTTCCCGACTAGTTTCAACACATCCTGACCCTGAAGATTTAGTTACAGGATTTTGTGATGACCACCACCACAGATTAAAATGAGGGTAATTTCACAAAAACACTCAGATCCTCCAGTGCCTGAACCCCTGAACATTTATTCCAATTTACAGAAAGACAGCTGTTATTGTAACTCGTCCAAGCGTGGACACACAAGCTGTCACGTCCAAGAACAACCTCATCTACAAGTCAAGCTTTGTGTTCTGATACAGCTGAGTAAGGACGGAAAAGTGCCTCGTCCTGCTAATTCTGCGGCGCTCACAGTGCTCTGCCTCACGTCAGCTGAGAGCCGGAGGTCTGAGGAAACGTGCAGAACAGCAGCCTGCAGTGCAGATACGTGCACTGGATGACCAGCCAGCAGGAACCAGCACGTTCCCAGTGTACTCTCATGGTATGTTCAGCATTTTTCAGGACATTGCTCAGACTTTGACGGGGGAGAAAAGAATGATGTAACCGCACGCACATGTCCAGATGCTATATTAGGAATAGAAAAAAGTCAGAAATCATGTATCCAGGTTCATATTTCAGACAAGTGTCAATGTTTGCTTTTTTTATCTAACTGCACTTTGTAACCGTGCAAAGCAAATGCAAATACAGTTCCTCTTTGGCTGTCTGGTTTCATTTTGCGCCATTATGTTCTTTTTACAAATCAAACAAATGCCTGCAAGTCAGCTGCTCCACAGGCTATTTTTGGGTCTGTGCTGAGTCAGGGGTTGAGAATAATTAATATATGCAGACAGAATAGACCTTTCTTTCAGTTTTAGTTTAAAGAAACTGGGCCATTGTTATTTTTGTTTTACACCATAGGTGTTGCTCAATGACTACAGTCAGTCATTGACCGTGTTTGACTTTTTTTTTTTTAGCTTCACTAGTTGGATGGTAATGTTGGTCCATCCACCACTTTGACAGACTGAAATATCTCAATAACTATTGATTGATTACCATGAAATACATTCACACTTCAGAGGATGAATCCGCCTGACTTTGGTGACCTTCTGACTTTTCTTCTAGCGTCACTTGATGAGTGAAATGTATCAAGAACAATTGGTTTGGTTGTCATGAAATTTAATGCAGACGTTCATGTTCCCCTCAGCCTGACTCAAAGCGTGTTCTCCAATACTTTGGTTTATAAGAACATATTTGTTAAACTAATTTTCAGCCATAGCTGTACTTTGTATTTAGTGTTAATTAGCACATGTTAGCATGCTAACAAGCTCAACTAGGATGGTGAACATGATAAACGTCTGCTAAACATCAGCATGTTAACGTTATGAGCATGTTAGCATGCTGACTTTAGCATTTAGCTTAAGTTGCCACTGTGCTGAAGTACAGCAAGTCAGTACAAGAACAAACGAGTGAATTAGTTCATGCTGACATAAGATTAGGACTGCAATTCACGATTATGGTTGATTATCAAATAATCTGCCAAATACTTTCTTGATTGATTGTTTTGTCTCTAAAGTTGGATGAATAGAATAAAAAGATTATGCTTTTGTCCAGAAAGTTTAAAACCCAAACTTATTCAGTTTAATCTCAGATTAGACAAAGAAAAGCAGCAAATCCTCATAATTTGGGAGCTGGAAATGAGAAATGTTTGGCATTTTTGGTTGAAAAATGTCAACTAATCAATTATTTATGTAGTTGCAGAATATTTGAAAGAGTTTAGAGGGAATCTCCTTTTAATCTTACCAACAGCCTGTAATTTTCTTTTCTCTGACTAAAAACGTTCTTTAAAGTGTTGATATAACAACACAAAGCCATCATTTGCCAAATGTACCTCATGTGTGTTTCCCTGTTTGGCATCTGTGTCTCATCAGCACATCACGTGCCTTGTGTCTGGGTGTGTGCGTGTGATTGTTGGATTTTGTTGTCAGGAATGAGTGGGTACAAGGCCTGAGGGTTGAACTTTCCCCTACTTCACACACTGACTCCTCCATCTTTGACTCCGCTGCAGGATTCCTGATTCACACTGAAGACACGCAGCAAAGGGAGGCCTCACTCACTGAGACAATCGACAATATTCAGCTGTCAGGGTTTTATTTGTGGAGGACAAAGTTACAGAATCTGTCAACTGAGAGGGGCCATTCATGAGCTCATTCTTTACGACTGCAAGAAATGTCATGCTTTTTTTAAGTCAATCTGGATTTCGACACAAAATTTTACTAACTATGCAGGAGTCTTGGTAAAGTTGAATGTTTGCTTTATTATAGATTCTATTAATACAATGGAGATGTGGTTGAAAAAACATTTGAACTTGTGGATTCTTCTGTTACACAGAATTAGATCCACAACACTAAGTCCATTAATTGATCAGTTGATCGAGTGACAATTAATGTGCAATAATTTGGTAATTCATTAATTGTTTAAATATTTTCTTGAGCAAAAATCTCAAATATTTACTGGTTCCAGGTTTCAAAATGTGCAAATCCACCAATTTTCTTTGTCTTACATTAAGTAAATTCAATATTTTGGGGGTTTGGTCAAACACAAGAGGACATTTAATGATGTGAGGATATTGCGATGGGCATTTTTCACTGTTTCATGACGTCTTATAAAGTGTTGATATGAAAAAAATCAATCAATTGAGAAAATGGTCAACAGATTAATTGATGATGAAAGCACTTGTTAGCAGTTGCAGTCGTTGAAGTCCTACATAGAGTATTTGAATGTTTGATCAGCCGGTACAAGGAAAAAATACTGATGTATTAGAAATTTGTATCAAAAATTGATACTTACTTACACCTACAAACTGTGAGTTGGACAAAATCAGATGCTTTGTTCAAAGTGCTTTACTGGAAAAGCTCAGTTTGAGCCGTGAAAATGAAACAGAATCTATTTCACATCCCTGTATCGGAGACTGTTTAATCAGTAATTTAGACCATTGATTGCATCATGGTCCAAGTCCTCAGACGGGTGACCACTATGAAAGACTTTCCACACCCCCATCATTTCTTCATCCCCACCTCCAAGCTCTAACAGCCAATCAGAGCAGCCCTCTGCTGCAGCAGTGAGCTATAAATTCCCTCACAATGCCATTCAGCAGCAGACAACAGAGAAAGAGACATCAGAACCAGCCTTCATACTGAATCAGACCACAAACTCTCAGCAGACACAAAGATGAAGATGCCACAGCTTCTCATCATCCTGGTGACCATCCTGGTGCACGCAGCAGGCGCTTTCCCCACTGACAGAAGAGGTCTGCCGGGCCGGGACAAACACGCCACCTGGGACGACGTGAACGTGGTGGCTCATGGCCTCCTGCAGCTGGGCCAGGGTCTGAAGGAGCACGTGGACAAGACCAAGGCCCACATGAGAGACGTCAACGCCAAACTGAACGCCTTCAACGGCACGATGGCCGACCTGGAGAGGAAGCAGCAGGAGCAAGATGAAGCTCTGAAGGCAAGAAGCAGAGAGGTGGAGGAGAGGGAGAGGCTGGCAACAGAGCTGGCTGAGGAGGTGAGGGGGCAGGTGGAGGAGGTGAAGAAGCAGAGTGAGGACATCCGCTCCAGGATGGACAGACTGGAGGAGAAGGTGGATGAGGTGCAAGGTGTGGACAGCAACAACAGCGATCACACATTTGTCCAGGTGAGAGAAAAATACTACTTTCGTGTTGTTATTTCTAATGGAAAATATCAGTCCTGTGCGGTTATTCCTCAACTAGACAGAGACTTGTGCAATGAGTAAAAACTGCAAAAGCAAATGTTCTGAAAAAGTGCCACTACTGAAGTCCACATCCATCAGATATCATCGAAACTTTTAAATGGTCTTCAGCAGCTGCCAAATTAGATCTAGAAATCAAATAAATCATGAAAAACAGAAGCTTTTCTGAACACAAATGACAGAAAGCAACCTTATCCACAAACCAACCTTACTGTGTGCTGTAAATTGTTTCCCACCTAAATATCTGCATCCTAGAGAGAGAGAGAGAGCGAGAGGGAGGGAGAGAGAGAGGGACGTGCCGTGAAAACATGCCGTGAAGCACGTTTCCACAGGCACGTCCTGAGTAACAGTGATGAGCTTATCTGATTTGATTACGTGTTTGCTCCTGGGTAAAGGTAAATTGAGAAATCTTTCTGATGCCGTGAAGCTCATGTTTGATTTTTTCTTTCTGTCCAGAGGCTGGTGGTGGCTCAGAACAGACGCATTGACCAGCTGGTGGAGAAAATCAAGCACCAACAAGACAAACTGGAGAAGCAGAGTCTGCACCTGCAAGCGCTGCAGAGCAAGGTGATTTAAACCACAGCAGACCTCACATGAGAGAGAACAAACCTGTCACCTCTCAGCTACAGCGTGATCCTCTAACCAAAGCACGACCTTTACAAGATTAATATTCTGTTAAGTGGCAAAAGAGATCATCTCACGCTCCTCTGTGATCCTCTAGGTCGCACATAAGAGAGTGAAATCACACAGACGGAGAGATGAAGAGACCGCACTGAGGGGAGAGGCAGAGCACGGCAACAACACAACAGGTAAAGAAACAAAGTGTACGAGAAAGCTTTAAAGTTATGGAAGATGGGAGCCACGGTGAGGGCAGGGAAACGTTTAACTGAGTGATGAGCTGAACAGATTTTGGGCAACAGCACAACACAAATCGCACATACATACATACACATTTTGAAGTGAAACACGACTTCCTGGAGTGCACGTCTGCAGAGGACATTAAATAAAATTGTGTCAGGTGAATAAAAGTTCACCTTTGCACCTGAATTTATAACACTTGACTCGCTGGCAGAGCAGCTCACACGCAGTCCAAAGATCAGGGGGAAACACCGATGGCAGCTTTTGAAACACACCTACTGTACTGGATGTTTGTAAGACACGCTAAGCTTTGTTCTCTGCAAGCCCTGATAACAAGCAAGGCATTGAATAACCTGACATAACAACATTAAACCGAAGATTTATCAGCAAATCCTGACAAGTTTTCTGTGTTCTGGTTTTCTCAGGTTTTGCCAAAGACTGTCACGATCTGTTTGTACAAGGGCAGCGAGCCAGCGGCATCTACACAATCCAACCACAGAGCTCCCAGCCCTTCAACGTCCTCTGTGACATGACCTCAGGTGAGTCAAACAGGAGCTGCTCTGCTTTGACTTATAACACAGCGCTGTTACACACCAGAGGAGGATTTTTAGTTTAAACGATAGGAAAGCATATCAGTGTCCTAAGATATCTTAAGGTGTTTTGGACCTCTTTAGCTGAGTCTTTCCTCTCTCTGCAGAAGGTGGATGGACTGTCATCCAGAAACGCCAAGATGGATCCCAGAACTTCAACCAGCTGTGGGAACGCTACAAGAGAGGCTTCGGCAGCCTGAACGGTGAGCACAAACGAAAAGCTGCAAAGGTTCATCAAATATATGCCATCACTAGACCTCCAGTGGCAAAAATAAACCTCAACATTTCTTGTCCTTCAGGTGACTTTTGGTTGGGCCTGGAGAGCATCCATTCCCTGTCCAAACAAGGCCAGTACGTCCTGCAGGTGGAGCTCTCTGATTGGGTGGGACAGCAGCATGTGGCAGCTTGTTATCGATTCCAACTGGATGGAGAAGAGAAGTTGTTCGCTCTCCACCTGGAGGAGGAGTCTTCATCTGGGGTTCAGGAGGACATAATGACGATCGGAGCCTCCGGTCTTCCTTTCTCCACGGCCGACAGAGACAACGACCTCGCTGCAGACGTCAACTGTGCTGAGCTGCTCTCAGGTACGACCGCTTCACTCAACACCTGCACACCAAAAGCTCTGGATGGCTTCATACAGGGAGAGGTTGGGGTTGGCCTTTTACACAAATGTTCTTTTGTTGCAGGCGGTTGGTGGTTCAGCAGCTGTGGTGATTTGAACCTCAACGGCAGATATCCCAGAAGGCCGAGCTTGCTCAGACAACATCATTCCAGAAGACAAGGGATGTTTTGGACGTCCACACAGGGACAGAATAACTCTGTGAGGACCACTCTGCTGAAGATCGCACCTGCTACCACAAAGCAATGAGCAGATCAGGACCAAAGACAACATTGTTAAATGTTAACAAAGGACTAAATGAATAACATGTTCGTTAATGATCCCCCGATCATTGACTGGATCATATTTCTATGCTATGCCATATGATAACTCATTGTCTCAGTGGACACTTTCAGTCATATTGACATTGTAACTTTATTCCCTTTATAAGGGTTTTCTTTTCAGTCTTATTTTGTAATACTTGCTGTATGTGTTTTAAATGCTTACACTTTAATAATGTACAGAGTATTGTTTTCAACATTTACACACTTTTTATATTTCATGGATATGAAGTGGATGAAAATAAAGCTTTTAAAAGTTTCATGAATCCTGGCTCTGGGCTCATGTTTGAAGACGTTAAGAGTGTACAAACACGATGGCCACCCATAAAATAAAAACCCTGAGAAGAAACACATTTCACACTTTCATTATAAAATGACAGTGAGTTACAGTGAGTGAAGAGCTCAGATTAACTCTGAGCTTTCAGACTTCTTTTAATTGATTACGAGTCTCAATAATGAAAAATGAACCACAAACTTTCATTCAATACATGATTAGAGAGTGACTTAACTATGAGATTTAAGGCCGGCATGTTAACCAATGTGGGCCTTTGCTTTAAGGGAGATGACAGCTTCCTTATTCTAACCAAGTAGTTTTGTTGCCTAATAGTAAGTCATCTGAGTCAAAAGGCTGAAAAAGGAATCATCATGACCTTTGGTTTCACACAGGACTCGTCACTCCAGCCTTCTGGGTGAAAGTCCTGTGTTTGACCCATTCATCCATCACAACACCACATGTGCACTTTCACTGTTTCACTCTTTATACTACGAATTCTTCTGCTAACATCCATTAACATGTAAATTAAAGTCTCACATGCTGCATCACTGCTGTTGATTAAATTGACATAAAATTAATTTGTGTGTTTGTTGCACCTGAGGTGACAGACTGCATGTTTATGTGGGCATATAGGTGCCATGGGGAATGTTATGATCGTCCATGACGTCTCTTTCTCAGATACATTAATTTTGCTTTAGCACCTCACCTCTTTGAAATAGCTGACCAGGATTTGTTTGGCACTGCTGCCCCCTGCTGGAGGAAATGGTACCTTGTTAAACACGTGGTTCTGTTTTACTTCTGTGCCAGGTTGGATCACAGCATTATATGAAGAAGATAAAATCCTTAAGTCTTACATTTCTAACATATTCTCATTCTTACTGCTGCTTTCCTCTTTAATATTCGAGCACACAAATACCAGGTGTGTTTAGTTAATATTTTTGTGGAGTGTTTGTTTAGCAGTTTTTCTCAGAGTCTGATTTAGTTCAGATTCTAAAGCTCTCTGAGGTGAATGTTTGATTTTAGGTGAGTAAAACAGACTACTGAGAGTCCTCGCATGCTTTTTAAAAATAATACATTTCATGTGGTCACAAGATCTTGAAAAAGATTTGTTTATTTCTGTTTATTTCTTCAATATCTGACAGTACATTTAACCATGTACAGGTAACAACAGCTCATCTCACAGATGGTCATCAGACACACATAACAAGGCATTTCACTGTCGTCAGTCCTCAGACAGATTCCCTGATATATACTATACGAGCAGGCACTCTTAAACTCTTGCAAGGCACCTCAGACTGCCAACAGCTGCGTCACGCATCATCTTATGGGTCAGATTGTTGGCACCAAGGCAAATATGTAATATGTGCAAAAGTCCTCAGCAGCAGAAGAAAAAGAAGCTTCCCTGAAAATTAAAGCAAGCGAGTGACACTGCAACAGGGCGCTACATATTTCCACCATGTATGAATGCATAAGAATCCATAAAAATATTTTTTAATACGCAATAAAAGTGTGTAGTTTTTTTGTTTTTCTTTTTGAGTCTGTGCTCTCATAGATGACTTTTCATGTGGGGTGCCACACTTTTATCTACAAGACAAAAAAAGACTACATAGTATACAACACAGGGGGTTAAGAGCTTGTTTGTCTGCTCTCATAGAGCTTTGTGTTCACCTCACTCCAGTGTTTATTCACAGACACACATAAACCAGAATTTTATCAGTAAAAGAAGTCTCCCGGGCACAGCAGGTCCACCTCTGTACTTTTTGCATTGTTGACGTGTTGTGTTAAGGGTGCGACGAGCAGCATTTTAAACATCAATTTCATCATTGTCTCGTGGTAATTCTTTCTGTCATCGCCACAATCTCAGAAAGCTTCAGCCCAGTTTGATCTGGACGGGTTAGGCACCCTAACCTAACCCTAACGGCACCCTCTGCAGGCTTCCATCCACTGTGAAATACAGTGTAAAGACTACAAGATGTCACTCACTGATGGTCTCATTCACGGTGATTTTACGCAAATCTGAACATTAATCTTGTAGTGATTTATTGATGCTAAAGTGCTTCCACATCGTTGAAACTGAAAAACAACTCTTGAGGTGTGATGAGGTTTGGCATAGCTTGAATTCAACATATCATAAGAACAGGTGAAAGAGAAGGGTTTAAATAAATGGAGGGAAGGGGAGGAGGAGACAAGGAGAGGAGGGTAGAGAGTGAGGAAGTGAAGGTCAGTGTGTAGAAAGGCTTATCAGAGGTTCTGCTGCAGGAAGTGCAGCAGCGTAATTTCGTAATGTTCCCCAGATTCTGGACATCGGATGCTGTGTCGCTCGTTGGGATAAACCTGGAAAAAAACGAAAACATGTTCAATCATTGTGGGATTAGCTGGATTCTCCATAGTTTCACATTTTAAAGGTCTTACTTTCAATTCAGTCTGTTATATTCTTAATCAAACTACGATGCATGACCTTACGGGAGGTGAAGAGGACTTTTTTCAAAGGCAATTATCATTAAATTTGTAGATAACAACAACAATCTTCCCGTCAGTAGATTTACTTTTCTTCATTTGTGAGAAATTATCGAATGTAAATACAATGCAACTTCTAAACTAAACCATGTTGGATTGAAATACTGGAAGAACTGCAGAAGCTTTGCACGCTTCCTCCCTGGTGCTGTCTTACTTTAGTTTATTAAGAAATGAAGAGACCCAAACAAGAACAAGATTCTGCACTGAACTCAGGACATGTGAGTAAATCCTCCTACCTGCAGGTTGTATGGCTTCCCTGCCCGGATGAGTTGAGACACCAGGAAGTTTGTGTGGAAAAAGTGCACATTCTCATCTAGAAACCCATGCAGGATCAGCAGTCTGTTGGGCCTGCATTTAACACAAACACAGTTTCTGTACTCATGTTCACATAAGGACAGCTGACAGGAAAGAAGGACCAGAATCAAACAGTATCATTCAACCTCGAGATAAAAGAAGCAAAACTCAAATTATTTCATAGTGGGCTTTTCCCTCATAGCTGTCTGCTGCACACAGCAATTGAATGGTAACACAAAACAAGAGCTCTCACTCATTGGGGAGTTTGTCAACATGCAGGGCGACAGAACAGGCCTCGTATCCCTTCTGGTTTTTGTCAGGTGTGTCCAGATATCGCTCTGTGTAGCCGGTGTCGTAAGCCATCCACAACGTCACAGGAGCTCCTGCAACAGCAACCTGAAAAAACAAACAGGAAGTCAAACACGAACAAAAACGAACACAAAATTAAGTGTAATGGATAAAAAAGTAAACATAATGTTAGCATAATAAGAGAGAACGTTAGTGGTATTGACCTTGAAGATGTCAGGTTTGTGGATGAGGCCCATGAGGGACAGGAAGCCTCCATAGGACCAGCCATGGATGGCAACACGACTCAGGTCCACAAACTTATACTTGTCAGCTACGTAGTGCAAACCCTCCACCTGGTCTTCAATCTCCACCTGACCCTGAATGGAGAACAGAGAGGTAAGTGTAGATAGTGACACAGCCGTGTTCATGCCTCTACATGAGTCTCGTTCATTCTCAGTTCCTGAGCCAGACGGATGGTTTATGTGATAACTACCATTCTGTCTTTCACAGCTCCTTCAAACTTGAGTCCCCGCTGACAGGAGCCCCGTCCATCGATGACCAGCACAGCGTAGCCCAGAGACGCCAGCGTGCTCAGCCGCAGGTATTTCACCCCTTTGTAAGAGTTATTCACTAACTGCACCTGGAAGGAAAAAAAGGAGTTCACAGAAATGTCATTTGGAAAAAAAAAACACTTTAACCAAAGCTTAAACTGTCTGTCTTCTTCTTAACAGTCTGCTAAATGCTTAAAACTCTGCTTTAAATCGAAGCTGTTGTACTATTATAGATGTGAAGCAGAACTTTTACAATTTACAAAGAGACATTTTTTAATTCAAAAGACAAGCCATTACTGGTTTGCCTCCACAGAAGCGAGAGCAAGTGGTTCATTAAGCTTTAGCCTTTAAATCTACACGATGTCATCTAGTCTAATGTAACAGCAGAAGAGATCAAACCTGCGGGCCGCCGTAGACAAAGACGACGGTGGGATGCTTCCTGCCGGGGAGCAGTTTGTGTGGTTTGTACAACATGCCGTACAGCTCGAAGCCTGACTTCCCCGTGAAGCTGAAGATCTCTGGAGGAGTGTAGTCTAATGGAAAACCTGTGAAATAAACAGCAGAAACACAATAAAAATTTTTTTAAAGCTGAAGAAAGAAGCTGTCACACTTTATCTGTTACAAACAAACGCTGTTTCAGTACCAGACGACTCCATCATGCTCGCCCAGAACTGAGGCTCTTTGTGCAGCGGGTCGCTGTCCGAGCCGTCCAGCTTGTAGATGTGTACGCAGGGCGTCGTGGTCAAGCTGCTGTAATGGCTGACAAACATGTCAAATGTCTGCATAGAAAAAAACAGACAACAAAACAGCGTTAAACAGCATCCAGAACACAAACTGCCACACTTGTGTGTATGTGTGTGTGTGAGTGTGCGTCGGGATACCTGGCTCACAGAGCAGCTGTGGGAGAAGCCGGGTTTGGTGAGTCGGACGATTTCGCCCGGCGAGTCATAGTTCACAACATAGAGGTGATGCTCCAGAGGAGAGTCTTTGGTTCCCTGGAAGTAAACCAGCTTTGCTGCCTCGTTCACCCAAATCTGAGGACTGGACGAACGCTGCACAAACACCACAGAGCAAGAATCTGTTAGCGTGTTTTGTTGAGACAACAACATAAAAGAGTCAATATCTTCTTTTTAAGTTGATTTCTTCATTTGTTTGCTTCAGTTACTGTTCATACCTGCCTTACTCCCTTCGTCAGTTGCTAATGTCCCATTTCTACATTATTATAGCAAAGCCTTGATTATATGTATATGGAACCTACACATCAGCACATCTCAGAGGACTGATGAGTGGGCGTGGTGGTTCATTTCTGCTGCTCTGGGCTTTACCTTCGCTCCGTGATTGGCCAGCACCTCCCACTCCCCACTGGTTACTGTCACCTCCTCTTTGACTGGACACTTGAAATCATCTGGTGAGACAGAAGATAAGAAGATTAACTCAGTGATCAATTAACAATTAACCCCAACATTAAATGACTTAACCCTGATCCAACCAGTCTGTCACTGCATGACATAATCAATCTTAACATATCTTTGCAGCTTCAGCTTCACTGTAATGTTGTAAATCACTCAAATAGAAGATGTATGTGGCTCACGCTTTTTTATCGTAGTACTGTTGAAATCACACAGGTTGAATGAATTGGCTGCTACTGAACTGTACTAGTGAGTTAAATTAAAAACCAAACTACAGTGTCCTTTTTTTTTTTAATCAATTTTTCAAATATTTAAATATGAATAAATCCATGTTCTAACTAAGATAATTAAAAAAGGTCATGACACCTTCTCTGAGGTCATTTTGTTTGCTGCAGTTGACGGTGTTACCTTCAGAGTGCGTGTAGCCTTTGGCCCAGCTGTAGCTGCCCCGCTGTAACATGGAGGTGATCTTGTACAGGTGGCAGAAACCTGTTTTTGATTCATTCACTGTTATGAAGGTGATCTCATCATCACTGGTTTGGATGAATGGATGGAAGATGTCATGGACCTGAAAGACAGTAATACAGGATCAACTCATCTCATCAGCGTGAGTCATAAGGTGGGACCGTAACAGACAGACGTGTTGGGCCTCACGTTGATCCAGATGTCGCTGGTCTCCTGGTAGATGATGAAGGGCTGGACGGTGTCTCCGAGGGCCTCCAGGCTCTTTCGCCTGCTGGCCTCGTCCTGATGTGCTGGGATGAAGAGCGATGGAGGCAGCAGGACCAACTGGAGGCGCTGCTGCCGTCGGTCCATCATGACCGCCCACGCACTGACACGCAGACAGAGGAGGAGTCAGGATGGGTGTGAGCAGTATACTGAGTCCATGACATTCAATTCTGGGTTTTGGAGCTTCTGACACTTGGCAAAGCTTAAAAGTGCTTTTAAAATTAAAGGGAAAACTCTTACTATCGGCCGTCTTTTGTCCATCCAGCTCTGGTGATATATTCAGCACCAGGGAAGAGGCGGGTGAAGGGAACAGGCAACTCCTTCTCCTGCGTGCTGACAATCTGAGGGAGACACAACGCTGGCATCTGAACAGCTCTCTGGAGAACCTTCGAGTGAACCATCACATTTTGTGGCACTTACTTTGCCGAGACTGTCCGTCCTGATTTCTGCTATTTTCAGAGTGATATCAGGATTCTTGCTGCCTGGAAAAAAAACGCAAAAAAACAAAAACAAAACATAAACGCACATGAAACCTTCCTGATATTTACGGAAGTCTGGAAAAGTAATGTGAGCTGTCAGAAACATTATGTTGTTCTGGCTGAGCTACACATCAAACCTTTACAGACTTTCAAATGGATCCCTGTGGAGTTTTTGACCTCTTGCAGCGCTCTGGAGCTGTTTTCTTATAAATGGGTCCACATTTTGTTTGTTTCCAAATGATACTTGTAATGGGCTTTGAAAATGTTTTAGAAGGAGGGATATGCATTCAACACCTTTTGTTGCACCTCAAAGTGTTTTTATGAATGTAAATAAAACATTTGTATGATTACAAGAAAACCCTACAGGGCACCTTTAAATAAACACACCTGCTGCAAAGTGCTTTTTTGTATCGTCCACAACCAATAAACAACAAATGCATCACATATTTTTCAGTGTGTGTTTCTGTGTACCTGCTCGTGGGTATCTGTAGATATCGGTCTTGCGCTCCTCCAAAGCCGGAGATGGAACATGAATGATCTCGACTACGGACTCGTCCACCTCCTCATACAGAATCTGCAGAGTCTTACCGCCATCTGATTCTAAGCCAGAGAGAGACCAATAAAACCAGTCAAAGACAGTTTTTCTTACCAGAGAACACTTAAAGCAGACAGGAGCAAACTGCACAGGTACACTCATTATCACTATGATGACCGGCACATTAAAGATTTAAACCACTTTTCCCAAAAGTCTCACATGAATAAATTCTTGTTATTAATCACTCTAATAATAAACAATCTTGATTTGAAAGTTACAGCTTAATATTATAGACATGCTGATAAGAAGCCATGATTAAAAAAAATTAACAGTTATGTTTCTAACTCACCTTCACACGCAGCTGGTGACCACCAGTATCCAGTGAAGCGGTCAAACTCCTCCTGTGTGACAAAAGTGGCTACGCCGGCAGATTTGGTGTCCTCCTTTGGGTTATCGATACCTAAAATGAATATGGAGAAGAATAAAAACACTGTGGAGCATGAGGAAAGACCATCTGACCATGTCAATCCTGACCTTTATGGCAGAAGGTGAGCCTCCTCTCTTCACCCGTCTCAATGCTGGTCACCCAAATGTCGCTGTTGTTGATGAAGCCGATGAAGTTGGGGTCCCCGGGGCAGATCTTGGGGTCCATGCGTGTACCTGAATTCTGGCTCTTGATCTCAACAGGCTCCACAGGAGAAGTCTGCACAAACACACAGAGGAGGTGGAGGAGGTGAGGTCACAACTGCTGCAGCTCTACTTTGTCTTTGTGGAACTCAATAGAGCCAAAAGTGATTTAAAAGTGCAGAAATCTGACCCTCTGGCTAAGGGGTTGTTCATATTCAGTGACCTTATCAACCCCTGCAGGGCTGTAACTGTCACTGGTAATGAAAGTCTTACTTAACTGTCCTTTAACTCACAATGAAGCTCTTGTTTCCGCCATCACGGCAGTAATACAGGCTGCTGTTGGCCTGGAACAGGAAGAGGCCACTGGGACGGTGGTAATCATAGGAGGTGATGCCAGAAACCCCCAAACGTTTCCTCTCACGCAGCAGCTCCTCCTCCCGGGAGAAGCCCCCGTGGTGAGAGCTGGCCTGAGGTCAAGGGCGACAGGAGGACACACAACGTGACAATGCTGGCCGAGCGAGGTCAATGTCAAAGAGACTTTGTTTGGGGCATGAAAAACAAACAAACAGTAAGAAAACATTACCATACTAAATTAAACTTTGAATCGTCATGTACCAATAAACAGAACCTCTTCTCTGTTCAGCAGGAACAAAGACAGATGCTTCACAACCATCCCCTGACCGATTAAACACTCCTTTAAAAATCTGGATCAGGTAGGGTCATTGGCATTAAAATGCCAGCGAGTGGAAGAAGAGGGCTAAAAATCGTCCTCACCTGAAAGTGATCCAGCATCTGTTTCCACGATAAAACCAGCAGAGCATCTTTGCGGACCTTCTTGGGAATGTCTGAGTAGAGTAAAGCATTCTCCCTGCTGGCGTAAGGCATTCCTGCACGAACAGAGATGACAGCCAGACGTTCCTAAGAAATCTGATTACTAGAAAAATCTTCCTGTATGATGGGTGGCACGACCATTTATAGATTCAAAAAATGAGCTAGCATAGATACAGATGTTACAGATGTAATATGTAGTGCACATCATACAACTTAACACAGCATCACACTAAAACAAGCTGGTTTAGAGGTTGCTTTAGATATGGCAGCAAACAGCAACCATTTTGAAGACATTCTCTGCACTGCAGCTGCAACAGAAAAAATACAGAAAGGCGACCACAAAATGGTTGAGTTTCATGCCTGCTCCAGCACACGCTAAACAGATCCACTGCAGCTCTCTCGATATCAAATGAGCTTGAAAACAGTTGCAGGCTGGCAACTCTGACTCACCAGCTGTATCCACAGATTATTCACAGAAGCATGACACTGTTCAAAGTGAATGAAAGGAAGCAACTGAATCTGCAGGGCAATAAGTCAGAGGCTGCTAAAAGCATCTTACGTAAGCTGGCTTTTATTCATTTTTCGACACATATTGTAGAAAATGGCATTATTTGGCACTCAGCGCGTTTCACTTTTGGGCCCTATCTGATGATGAATAAATTATTGAGCTGTGACAGCTCCCAGCTTTCAGGTCCCTGAGCTCACCCAGGTAGTAGATGCGGTGGGAGTGCGGCTTGGCCTCGTCCTTCTGGATGAACTGGAAGTCATGTGGTGCCTTGCTGATAACCACGCCTGTGTTCTTGCGGCTGCTGTGGATGATCTTCCGCAGGCCGTCCCATGTATGCTTCTCCACCTGGAACTGGGTGGGATTCACGTCCTCCATCTCCACCACCTCCGTGCTGTCCGACAGCTCGTCCACCCCCGTCATGCCTGCCAGTGCCTCTCTGACGCTGCAGACAGAAACTCAGGCTGATCAGCTCAGACACATCGAGAGTAAATCACAAATGGGAGAGTAAGACCAGCAAACTGCCAAACACAGGACGGATATACCTTTGAGGACGATTTCATAGATCTACTGAATGAGACCTTCAGCTGAAATCAATCATGGACAACCCCTCTCACCCCCTGTATCAGACATTTATGCATTTATTTTTTTCTGCTCTCTTTCTTTATTCTTGCTATAACTGCTGTCTGTAACAACATCATTTCCCTGATGTGGGATAAATAAAGTTATATCTTATCTTATCTTATCTTATCTTATCTTATCTTATCTTATCTTATCTTATGACAGAAAACTGAACTAGACTTCTAATCATATAATCAGGGCGTGGGACAAAGAGGTGGTCTATCATTTGATCAGTCCACCACTTTGGTCCAGACTGAAATATCTCAACAACTATTGGATCAACTTTGTTGATTTAGCGCCACCAGCAGGTCAACATTGTAATTTGTGCAATACTTTGGTTTAAGAACACAACTAATGATATTCCCATCACACTCAGCTGTACTTTGTGCTTTATTAGCTAATGCTATCATGAAAACATGCTAAACTAGGACGGCGAACATGGGAATAATTACTGGCTGTTTATCAGCATGTTAGCATGCTAACTAAAGTATAATAATAATAATATTAATAATAATAATCATAATAACTTTTTTTATTTGTAAGTGTTTCATAAATAATGAAGCACTTTTTCAAAAGAGTTAAGTGCTTTATGTGGAAAAAAATTAGGATAAAGCGATTTAATAGAATAAATAATATATAAAACAATAAAATAAAATCAGATAAAAATCAACAAAGAAAAAAGAGAACTGCAGTAACACAAACAGATTAAGGAGGTTTTCATCAGTGATTTAAAAGTGATGGTAACTGCAGGTTTCAGGTCTTAGTCAGCATTCAAAGTACCTCAATTCATGAATATACATCGCCAGCATTATTAAAATATCAAGTGACTGATTTTGCCCTTCAGCTCATTTTCTGACAGAATCCTTTTTGGCAGCAAATACAACAGAAAACCTTTCAAAAGCTTCAACTAAAACATTTTTCACGTGATCAACATAAATAAAAATTAAATCCAAATATGCCAAAAATGTCCTGTACCTTTCCTGGCCGTCTTCAGTTCTGTCTTCAATTTTCAGCCTCTTTACTCTGTGCATTAACCGTTCAACGACCCTGGACCAGACCCGACACCCTGTGGGAATCCAGGTCAACACATGAGAACTGAAGAGCTTTCCTTCAGGTTAAAGCAAATTCCAGAACATTTACACGGCAGCGCCTGGCCTAACATTCACACAACATTTACACAGATCTGTCAAAACCTGAGCTAAGCTCACGTGACCAACAGTGAAAGCATTACTGAGGTGACGTCCCCAGTCAGGGCAGACATCTCTGTGCTGCTTCATGGAGAAGCTGCTGCTCTTCAATGGACAAATGGCCACACTTCCAGCTGCCTGTTCCTGATATGGAGTCTGACTGAGTGTGACTCAGCTGCATGACGCTGACACTTCAATGTCTGTGTCACAACTGTGCCAAATGTTACACAGTTACTCCACATTTTACTGTAGGCGGTACGCTGCAGGCTGTTCTGCTGCATGGGGCCTAAATGAAGTGCAAATTCGACAGAAGTTCATTCCCAGAAAACACCAAAGCAGCTTCCTTCACCAAGTAATGAGTTAGCAGATCTGTCAGAGGCACAAATGTCTCTGAAATTTGAGTTGACTAGAGTGAATTTATGATGCAGGAAAACATGACTAAAACATTCATTCATTCATTCATTCATTCATTCTCCCCACATACTACCACCTGTGAGTGAAGCTCCAGTTCACATCAGACATGTGACATGATGTTAAAAACTCTTCTTGTCAAATGACTGAAACATGTGTTTGCTCTGTCAAATCTATCCGTCTCTTTATTGTAACAACACTATTTCTTGGTCTGTCTATTCTGATGTCCTTTACTTTGATCTACTTCACTGCAGTCTGATTTACTGTCTTTAAGACATACACAGTCCTGTATGTCTGAATATCCTGAAATGAGCATTTTCTTTGTGTGTGATGCAGTTACTGCAAAATATTTTGTCATATTTATGAAAATGTTTAATTTCGTTTTGTTTACTCGACATGGAGGCTTTCCCCCTGTGAAAGAGCAAACACAAACTGAAAGTAAAAATAAAATTCATTTCACTGGATACTGAATGAATCACTTTTGAAAACCTTTCACTTTATTCTCCCAGAGTCTGTAGTACCAACAGCTGAGCTCCTGTCTCTGTGATATCTCTGTCATCATCCTCTCAGTTAAGTACGTTTTGTGCGTTTTCTGGCATTTTTCGTGTGACTGACAAAAAAACAACCACTTTTAGTTTCCTTGTTCACACATCAGCGCATGAAGCTATAAGGTCCACACACTGACCGACAGCTGCACACCTCTCAGGTAACATCTGGCTGAGTGTGTCCTCTCCATCAAACCTGACAAACCACAATGTCAGAGCGATTAAAAGCCTCTGTGCGCAGACTGAACGTTTCCTGGAGCTAGCTTGTTAGCCGCCCATTGAACAGGGACTGGCGACTCGTTAGCTAACGCAACAAACAGCATTTCTGGGTGGAAACACATCAAAAACAGTAAACACTCATTGATTTTAGCTTACACTTTCTGCCCAAAAACCTTGAAAGTTTTTCTCCCTTTGTCGAGGAAACGCCTGTGTTGAGAATAACGATCAGGGTCGGAATAAATTACAGAAGTCAACTACTTTCCAAAGAGCAGGTAGCTTAATGCTAATATGCTAACAACGCGGAAGTAGCTTGATGAATTAAACGTTCCAAGATAACAACCTCTAACCCGGAAACGATCCGTCATTTTTCTATCTGCCTATTCAATAAAGGCATTTGCATCATCTTTTAATTATTTCAGCTTGCTTTGGTCCCTCTTTTAGTAGACAGCAGAAATAACCCTCCTGCAATTCTGTGGAAATCCCAAACCATAACAATAGTAATTCAGAAAACTTTGGTGTTATCTTAAAAGCATCTGAATACTGGTGGAATTTCACTGTTTAACACTTCGTTTAATCCCAGAAAAGGCCGCAGTGACTCCTCTCCTTGTTAAAGGCTGAAGTTTCTGATTATTTTCATTTTGTGTGATCAACAGTCCAGAACTCAAAGATATTTCATTAACAATGACATCAAACAGAGAGAGGCAGCATATCTTAACACTATAGATGGTAGAATCACCGATTTTTGTGTGTGACGTTTGTGCTTGTGAAATGTTAATGATTAATCAATCATCAAAAAACTCCCAGATTTATTTTGTCAATCTACTGCTTGAGTAGTCAACTAGTTGTTTCAGCTCTACTGTGCAGATCTTCCACCGAAACATTAAAAAAAAAACAACAGCAACAACAAAACAAATAAATCCACAACCAAATACAAACATCTGGGACAAGCACTGTATCCTTAAAACATTTATTTTTGTAATAATTTGTCCTTTTTTTCTTTTTGCGCAAGTGCAAAAAATGCACCCAAAAGAGCCACCTGAGGGAAGTCTACATCTTTAAATAAAAAAACAAGCAAAGTGTACATTTATAGTACAAAATTCTCTTTTAAAAAATTGCACAGTTTGTGTATAATATATATATATTCATAATCTCCATTTTAAACAAACTTTAAAGGCTCAGAAAGTAAACAAAATTCACCAAATGAAAAATAAAAACATTTTTTCCCTAGAATTTAAAGCTGAGGAAACTTGAGACCCTGTTTTCATTTGTGTCCACCATAAATATACATATTTATATGCAAGTCTCTTTACATATAGTCTCTGTGCTAGTGTTTGACCAGACAATCAAAATTATTGCAAAGTAGTTTAGTTCTACTATAAAACATGGGGTGGGGGGTGGGGGATAAAAGCTTCTTTCTGCTGAATGTTCCTTAAGTTATGCAAAAAAAACCCTGGGTTTCTTTACACCCCATTTGAATTTACTGGAATCCCTGCTCTCACAAAGGTTTCTGTTTCACAAACTGTGTGTATTCAACATTCCCCTAAAACAATCCAGAACTCCAGTTTTGCTTTTTAGCGACAACACACATTTCCCTGACTTCTTTTTTTTGTTTTTGTTTTTAAACTTTACACAGCGGCCCTGCCCAGAGGTGGCGGTCAGCGTCGATACGGGTGGAAGCCCTGTACGTTGTGGTTCTGCCCTCTGCCGAACGCACTGGCGGCAGGCTGGGGGGCGGCGGTGGGCTGTGCTGTCGGGGCCCCGTACGAGGCCGTCGGCTGGCTGGGGTCTGCGAAGCTGTGGCCGAAGGCTGTCAGGTCCTGTCCGTACCCTGAGGAGGACCAGAGGAGGGAGTGGGAGAGAGATGAGAGGACTTTAATGTCAGGGTCAGCAAATGGTGTTCAGGGAGGAGCCTTACTGCCTTAAAAGTAAAATAGTCGAACATTTTCACAATTTTCATGTTCAGGAAAAATCTCCCCCTTCCTTTACATGATACAGTGTGTTCCAAATGTTACGTTTGGTTAAATATTTCCAGTTTTGGAAATGCTGTCAAACTCTGCTGTTGGAAGTGCTGGTCTGTCCCATCAAATTGATTATTATCATTATCAATGTATTATCATACATGTCCCAGTATCTATGTTATGACCAGCCTTAATACCTATGAGTAGTTTTCCTTATAACAGGTAGATTAAAGTTTAAAAGGGTGTTTTGTCTTGTTTTTTTTATTTTTTGTCTTGACTAGATCTACATTTCTAAATATATTGTGATCTACAGATTTGAGTATTTTAACTGTCTGTGAATGGAAACAACTAAATGGACCAAGAAATGAAATGTGCGTTACTTAAAGAGTTTGAAAGGTTTCATGGTGGATTTTTCCTCCACATTTAAATACTGTATTCCTTCAATGAGCCCTTTAGCACTGAACATTATTGTGTAACAATTTCAAATGTAAAGAGACAAAAACGACAATTTCAGGTTAATTTAATAATCATTTCAATGGGCTTCATGGAGGAAAACAATCTTTGGACCCTGTCTCATGATCAGTGCAACGCGCACAATGTTCTTCTATTCAGACACTGGATGGCACTGTTCCCCTGCAAACAGACAGGGGACCCAAACTGACACCAAGGCAAGGAAACTAATCTGCCTGGAAAAAAGAAAAACACATAAATGCAACCCAAAATTCAGCAGCCACTGCCCATGCCAAAGGGCCTCTTAGGGTAAAAAAAAAAAAGATGGTTGGCAACCAAATGGCTGGTAGAATATGAGAACCAGTTACAGCCAAATCTTTCCAGCATCTTGCTGGTGACTGATTATTTTCCTGCCTTAGTAACATCCAGTCAGAAAATGTCACCAATAAGTACTAGAGCGGGGAACGTTATAAATAACTGGAATGGAAAGATAAGAGATAGAAAGACAGAAAGAAAGAAAAAAAGGGGAGAAGTTAGAAAAGACAGCACATTTCATTTGGGGTGTTCAAAGAGCTTCATGAACAGAACAAAAATACAAAATCTGGGAGCGGCCCCAACAGGACTGCCCGACAGAAGAATCTGAGAGAAACTGGAAATTTACTGGCTTCGCGTCCTCCTTTAAATCTTCTTTCCTTTCTCACCTCTTTAGCTATAATGCAGAGACAGTACACGGGGAAAAAAACAACGGGTGAATGGACTGCTGATGCATAGAGACAACTGAACCATGAACAAATCTTCTGACAATTAGATCATCCTTTTATAATCAGCAAAGCAATGCGGACAGAGAGAGTGGACAAAAAAGGAGGACATGGTTCGTCTTGGTATAGTAAGGCTCCAGCCACTGAGGGAGGTGAACGCTTAGAGCGCCGAATGTCAAATTTCAATATATATTTCTTTCAAATCCACTCAGCTATGAGACATTCGGTGGCTGTCTTTTACTATACAAGAGCACACACAGTAATTTGTATGTACGTGCAAAATGTACATGCAAAATACGGAACACAAAGCAAAAGAAAAGTGGAAAAGAACCAGGTTGCAGCTCTATGAACACTACAGTACTGAACAAATGCTACTTTTTGTGGTTGGAGAAGACGATGCTGGCACCTACCTGCACTATATCCTCCCTGCTCATCCTGACCATAACTGTGAGAAGGACGCGTTGGTCCGTAGGCAGAGGGGTCCTGAGGGTAGTTACCCAAGCCTATCAGGGAGATGAGGAGACCAGGTTGACTGAACCCAGATACTGCTGGCCGACTACTTTACAATAGTTCCCCCCTTACTGAGCTAACAGAGCTGTACATTCATACTCATTGACTGCGTCTGCACTATGCTTGGAGAGGCATCGCTGCTCAGCTTCATCTGGAAGTCAAAACAAAATGGAGTGTAAATGTCTGCTACAACATCTGGCTGTTTAATCATGCCAGCCTGGTCTCATGAAATTTTGTGAAATGTGCATGATATGCTAAGATGCATGTAAAGTGAAATATGTTTTCCTACTAAGTTAATATTAGAAGGAAGCGACTGGAAAGAGGAACTAGAAGAACCCTACCAGTGGTTTTACATGTTAAAGACACATTGTGGGCAAACATTTCCCAAAGAAAGCCACACGTTTCTGGATGGATTTCCTATCTTCAAAGCCAACACTGCTCTTTAATAAGGTCAGCATGATGTGACAATCAACTTGATTCATCTGTGTGTCACATCACATTACTGTGTTTATTACTTACTTTCTTTGCTGGGTCTTTCAATGACATTTCAAAGTTGCAAAAAATCACTACTACTATATTGTTGAACAAAAAAAAAATTAAATCCATAAATCCAACATGGGCGTAACTTCGTGTCTTGCATTAATATAAGCTGCTCTTTGGCAGTAAATTTTCATATTTGAGATGTCACAGTTTTCTTGAATGCAGGAGTTTTGACAGTAAAAGTAAAAAAACAGTTATCGTCATGAATAACCTAGTAAAAGTAGATCCAGTGGCTGTCCAGAAGGTGGGAATCGTTAAAAACATATGGTATGCATTCATATATGATTGAATTAAACATGTAAAACCACTGGTTTCTCTAACAAATGCTTTTAACTCCCTAACTGCTCAAACGCCAAACTTAACCTTAACTGAAACCAGACTTGCTTCATATGTCTAACCTCAACATTTACTAATCTTACACAAGTGAAAATGTCCAGTTCTGAAAGGAGGACGTACAGAAGGGATCAAGGTGTATGATTTTCTGCTCATTTCACAAAAACTTTGTGAGACTCTGTTGTAACTGCTGACTTCGATTGCTCGACTAAGTTCCTAAACAGGCAGTGGACTCTAAATGCAAAAAGCTGGATGGAAGATAAGCACAAGCAGGAAACACTGAACGAGATGAGCGCCTGTCATGACTGACAGCGATCGCATGACTGCATTTAAATGTAGATCCAGCGGGGTGAAGCAGCTGTAAGCCAAGTCAGAAGAAAAATACCAGCCAGCCAAAAAACCAAAAGTAGCTTCTGAATGAACATCTGACTCTTATCTGACTGTGTGCTTGTGAGACTGAATGGGTGAGTGTTGAATGAAGACCAAGCTTGTTCCTTTTCCGTGGATTCTGGTTATTTTTCACAGCATTTCAGGCTTTATTTTGGTTCAGAGCTGAAAATCTCAAGTCTCCATTTGTGCTCTCAGCATGATCTCAAACTCTTAATCCTGCATGAGTATACAGCATGTTACTGGAGAGGCTACCCCCAAAATGTTTTACATCACAAAAATTAAAAGGACACATCATTTTCTGACACTGGAGCGGCTTTATGGACGTCTTATTTTCAAGTCCCGACATGCTGAGTTCCTACCAACCACAGTCCAAAGGTAGTATTAGGCTAGACTAACATCCTAGCTCAAAGACCCCACCAGAAAGTAAAACCTACAAACACATTAGCTCATTTCTGCATGTATATACAAGGCAGAGGGGCAAAGGTCACATTTTGGAGAAAAGCATGCAAAGCTCCAGAGTGATAAATTCATGGACAAGTTGAAAATTTTCGATAGGTAGCTTGGCAGGTTGGACATGCCTAATTCCAGAAATAAGGTTTCACGGGCATAATACTGTCATGCTGGTGATCTTCTATGGTGATCGTGCCAAGACCAGAAAAAGAAGCCAGCACAGTCATAGACATGGAGAAAGAGGAGGAGGTATAGAAGGGAGAATTAAAAGGTAGGAAGATTTGAACAAAGTCAAATGTCTGGTGCAGTCCGTCAGGAGAAGGCTGCACTTGAAAATCCAAATAAAATCAAAATATAAAAAAACAACAACAACAACAAAAAAACATTGCAAGGCAGGATGATCTAATTCAAACCTACCAAGACCGACCAATCTTTTTACCAATCCACAGCCCAGCTGGAAAAAGTTGACAGAAATGACTGCTGAACTCCTGGATTTGGTGAAACTTCAGCAGCATCTTCACGGCAGAGCCAGAGGGGTTCATGTATGCAAGAAGCATGTATGCATGTGTAGCTGTTCAAGCTAAATGGTAGCAAGAGCAAGCTCCTGCTTGTCTAAGGGATGTAGATATGCACTTAAACGAGCTGTAGTTGCATCAATTAAAATATCCAGGGAGATGGGCAGGGCCAAGGGGTGAATAAAAAGTAAACTGGAGAGAAAAGGGCAGCAAACTGCTCAATGCACAATGCTTCTCTTACCATACTGGCTATAAGGGAAGTCAGGCTGCCCAGTGGGAGCTTTGCTCAAGTCCTGAGTTGGTGTGGTGGCGGGGGCAAAGCCCAGAGGTGCAGTTCCTGGAGTGGTGGGTGGAGGAGGAACCTGGGGAGCATACTGGTCTGCTTGGGGTGTGCCGAAACTGTAACCTGTTGGAGAGTAATAAGATCATTTCTATGACTCTCCCCTGGGGATCATTTGTCAGTGGTGCTTCATCATAGATGATTTACTATATATGAGCATAAAGGCCTTAGACCAGATGACCCGGGTCAAGCCCCATAGTCGATGTCCCTGAGTAAAACACAAAACCTCTTCCACAACTAGTCTTTGTTGACCACACTGCACTATCATATTAAAAAGACACTACTAGTGAAGGTATTGTTCCTTTTCTCCACCAAATCTCTCCTTATTTAGGCTGTAAGAAAACAAGTTGTACATCCATGTCTTTTAAATATCAGCTGCCAGTCAAACTATGATCACTCTGCCAGCACACTTGTAAGCAGTCGTTTTTGGGCTTCTTTCCCACTGGCTTTCCTGATATTTTGCTGTCAGTCAACAGGTTTAATAGGTGGAAGGTAATAATCTCCCCACAAGATTTTTTAGCAACATTTCATGAAATGCTGGGTGTGAGTCACGCTGTCCATGTCTGATAAAGTGGAGGTTCCTCCCTGACCACAGCAACAGCAAAGCCGCCTAGAAAAAACCTGACATAGATTCAAGAAAACACATTTTAGTTAAAAAAAATGCTGCTTCAAGGAGCTAGGAGCCCAAAAAAATGAGAAATTGTTTTCAATGATGATGATCTAAATGCAGTTTGTGGGGCTTGTGAACAGTTTTTGGCTGAGGAATAAAATTTCAACACAGCTGACCATCAGTGACCTTCATCAAAAATCAATACTAGTTTTCAGAAATTCCACCTAATTCGCAGTGTTACATTCACATACACTACACTAACAATAAGCACTTAGTAAAGACGTCAAAAAAACACTGAAGTGTAATGAGTGAGTGTATTAGTATTACTGACCAAACTGAGGCGCTGTGCTGTAGCCCTGCTGAGGGTAGCCCTGAGGTGCAGCAAAGCCGCCCGCCGGGGTCGTGACCAGGAATGCGTTGAAAGGTGATGGAGGTTGTGTGGGGGTTCCACGACCTGCTGACAACGGAGGTCCATACCCGCCTGCTCCAACACAGAAGAGATCTAGTTTATAGAAACGTTTTCACATAAATATATGCACACATTTTCAACAACAACAATAATAATAATGACATGAGAAGAAGACAGTGCCAGCACAGATTCACTGTATCTAAATTGCATGAATTTAAATGTCTCATTTTCTTACTGAGCAGTTGAATAAGTTGAAAAATAAAACGTTTTGAAGAACACAATTTGAAGCTGAATGAAACTAAGTGAGCACAGGGCCGACACTGCAGTGAGTGTTGCAGGTTGACCCGGAGGTGGTGATATGAAACCGAGCCTGACCAATAGCAGGGGGAGGCTGGAATCTATTCAAGGCTGCCATCTGTCTCAAGCAGCAAATTATCAGCAGCCTCAGCCATTATGAATCAGTGATAACACGTGCTGTTAACTGTCATCAGCTTATTGGCCACGCAGAGTGCGAGCCCATTTCTGTGACACAAGCGCTTCAAGATAAGCACATGATTGCATGGCAAAGACACAAAATCTATCTGCAATTTGATCAATTCACAGTTATGCAACGCAGAGAAACACAACTAATTCACTAAAATGGAAGGAAAAGATATTTTCTGTGTGTTGTCAAGTGGAGGTCGAACACCTACCTATGGGTTGGCCGGTAGTCGACACCCACACTCCTTCAGGAGGAGAGAGAAAAAAAAAAACTTTAGACTGAGGACAATACTGTTGCCTGAAGTATAAAATGTTCACAGAATCCAGTTTAACATTCAACTGACAGTGCAGGCAGTGACCTACATGCACAAGGTTAATGCTAAAGCAGAGGGTTTAACACATTTAAACAGTTACTATGTTTTCCTCTGAACAGCGAGCCTCACTTGCTCAGCTCTGGGACTTGTTCCCACTCACCCTGTGGCCCGTAAGGCTGTTGCCAGCCCTGGGCAGGCTGTGTTGTCCAACCATTAGCTGCACTCAAGATGCCCCTGGGTGCCCACTGGCCAGGGCCAAGCTGGCCAGGGGCTTTGCTGTCACGAGGTTCAGCCTTCTTCACTTCCACCTGGACAAAGGGACAAGGAGGGCACATTTGGCAACACCAGTATGAGGTCCATGAAGTCCCTCACCTAGACAGACCTGTCCTACCACTGATTATTTAATCTCAAAATTTTGGGCCAGTTTGAAATCTTTCACTTAATGTTTATTAGAATAATGAGGGGCGACTATGTTAATTAATGTTACTGTGTAGCCAGGAGAGCTGTACACCTATGTGTCTCAGGTACTAAACATCAAGCAGCAATTTCACGGTGGATAAAATCATAATGCAAAGTCAGTAAATGATACAGTTATTGTTTTTAATGCATCATCTCCAGATCACAGCCTCTTAAGATGTACCTGAGAAACATAGATTTATTTTTTTCCTCGAACCAGCTGCCCTACATATGATAAAGACATCTAATGTAAGGTCATGACTTACCTTTCTCCGGCTAACGCTTATAAAGAATCTCATTTTTATTTTATTTGGAATAAGTTGGGTTTTTTGGGGGGGAGGGGGTAAAATGGATGTAGAGAGAAATTTGTATCTCAGTTCTAACAGAATATACAAAGGTAAACATGCAGATAGTAAAAATAAACAGTCTTTTCAGTCAATCTAAAATGGAATCTTCATACTGTGTCAAACGTGAGACTAAAGTTTTCTATCAAGTTTAAGTGACTGATGCACTTTGACCCCATTATAATGTCAAGATGCTGCTGGAGGACACAGTCTGTATGCTACAAAAATCTCAAATGTTAGGAATGGTGAACTTAAATTTCTTTGTGATGATAATTCAACTATAATAAGAACATTGACCGTCTGGGAATTACTGCAAAGCACTCTCACTTCATGTACACAACAGTCAGAAATGGACTATATCCATCCATCACATTTCTTAAATGTGACTTCTATATATATAGGTCATTCAGTGCTGTAGTATTTCAATGCCTTGGGTCAAACATACATTTATTGCCCCAATAACAAAACTTTTCTTCCTGTTACTAGGCGAAGCTACCAGCAGTTAACCAGAGCAAAGAAACAGGCTGAGACTAAGGGGGAGCCAACCAGAAATAGACTGAGGGGTTGAGTTATTGGGGTCACCTTGCAGGAGGAAAACGAATCACAAATTCCTCCCAGCTTTAAGGTGTTGCCACCTTCCCCAGCCTCCCCTCTTCCTTCTCTGTCGACCTAATTACATGCACATGTTTCCGGCAGCGGCCTTGCCGCCGCCGGCAGCTACCTGAGCACTTTGTCCCGTGGGCATCACAGCTACGAGTGATGGATACCATGACTTCTGTACAGTCCCCAACAGCAGAACTGGGATTTGTTCCACAGTTTGATGTGCTCCAATTTCTAATTTTGTAACTCATATCTCCCAGCCTCCCTCAAGTCCCAGCGTAAGGTAATGTCAAGTCAAGAACAATGGATTAAGTCGCGTCTTGATTCCTGCTGGAAACCAGGGTAAAGTCTGAGGGGGGGCGCACCACTGGAGAGTACACAGGTTGGGCTGAATCATTACCAAGGAAACGGGATTGGATAATCTTTTTGATGTAATAATCAGCAACATTTCAATAAAAATGTCTTTTATTCAATAAAAATGTCTTTTATGTTGCCACCCAATATTATTGATTAGCATGTTAAAATCCATCTTAAATCTGGCTCAGGGAAGCTTTATATATATATATATATATATATATATATATATATATATATATATATATATGTGTGTGTGTGTGTGTGTGTGTGTGTGTGTGTGTGTGTGTGTGTGTGTATATATGTATATATGTGTGTGTGTGTGTGTGTGTGTGTGTGTGTGTGTGTGTGTATATATATATATATATATATATATATATATATATATATATATATATATATATATATATATATATATATATATATATATATATATATTCTTTTCATTTCTTTATCCCCTTATTTCCTGTCATCTCCTGTGTGCTGACTCTCATCCCCAAAAAAATACTTTTAAAAAAATGACCATGACCTAACAGAGCACGCCACCTACAGAAAGTCAGGCTTCATCAAGACTGAAAGAAAGGAAGAGCTCTCACTATTCTAGGAAGTGCAGAAACACCACAACAATTCACACTTATCGGCAAAAATAAAGGCTACATCAATATTGTAAGTAACATCTTAAATAAATGCCAAAATATACACAAAGATCTTCTGAGTGTCGAGCGTAACAGACTGACCTTCAAATATTTAAATCACTTAAGCGGCCATGTAAAAATCCAGAATAGAAAGAAGATACACAAGATGATATGATATGATATGACTGAGAGTGTGACTTTTTCATTTTCTTATGCCCACAAATCATTGCTGTCAGCATGGAGGGCAGAAAGGAGAGCGTCTCTGCTTTGGTATCTCTGTAGAGTGGTTTAAAAGCTGCTAATTACAAAATGTCTACTGGGGAAAATGGGGGTTGTTAATGAATGAGAGCTCTAAAAGTACATTTAAAGCCCAAGTGTCCAGAGCAATCCTAGCCAGATATGTACCAAGTAGTACCAAGTAATAGTTACTGCAGTACTACAATATTTCTAACAGTTTGTTTTACTCAGCTGAGGTGCCAGGTGGGTGGTGTTTGCCACATGCAACAGAACAATAGAAGGAATGCCAGAAGGTTAGGAGGTGTGCTTGAATATATAACACCACAGTGAATTTGTTTTTTCCCGGATGGACAGCTTACCTGACACTATCTGAATTGTCTCTGTGAAGTAAACCCCATCCATCTGGTACACACACTGAGATAAAACAAACACTAAGAAGTGTCATGCAAATATTATTGTGCGACTCATGTCTCATCCTAAGCAGCATTTTAGAGAGAACTGCCATTTGTTATTTAGAAACTGACAGACACAGTATGGAGATTCTTCGACTAAGGTCACTGAGTTGAGCTTTTTCTTTAACTTTTTAAAAAGAAAAAAGAAAACATGTTGATGTATAAGTGACCTGCCAACAAAATATCAGAAAACAAAAGAAACAGAACTGATTGGACCAATCCTTTAGGTGCTTTATATTCATTGTGATCCTTTGAGCTTTGAAATATAAACTTTATCTTTTCTTTTGATACTGCAAAAAAGAAAAACAGCAAATGACGTAACTTGAAGTACAATGTAGTACAATCAGAAGACATCCTAAAGGAGTGGTCAATTTAAACAAAGCCTTGGGCGACAAAAACTGTCATATAACAGCATTTGTGAAGGACCATTGGAAACTATAAGCCATAGCAATAAGTGTAACGGTAATGCTTAGAGCAAATAATAAGATGAGTAAATTCATTTAGTGGTCACTTTAAGATGTTAAAGGCTACCTTTGTGCTATATGATGCTACAGGTACTAATGGGAAGCCAATGGAAAATGAGCTCTGACTAATTTGACAGCATCATAGTTTAATTCTCACTCCGTCGCCCAAGCCTCTGTTTGATCTTAAGGGTAAAATAAAACTACAACTACACACTTTTTTGCCCATGATGTCGTGAAAATGCATGTTGACAGCCTGGTCCACTGATTGTTCGGCCTCGAAAGTAATAAATCCAAAACCTAGCCAACGACCAAGAGTGAATCAAGGTAGCAGGGGGGTTGTGACAACACAAGATGAAGAACAGTATTGGGCTTCAGCAGAGTGAGGATCCGTCAAGACTGAGCAAGAGGCTCCTGGGGTTCGGATGATGTCGCAGACTTGCAGAACAACACAAATCCAAGACTAAAGCCTGGGGGATTGAAGGAAACTTCTCTCTTTACTGTGCAGTGAAAGGTTTTAAGACGATAACAACACAGGACTGCTTAAATGCCAAACATGGAGACATGATGAGTGCAGCGTTTGATTTCATGTGAAATGTCACATAAAAAAGGTCAATTAGTCCACCCTCTACTTTCTAACATTGATAAATGCCAATTGAACCGATGCAACATTTTGTTACTTCATGCCGTTTCATCCAAACCCCACCTTGATCTGTCCCTTGGTATATTGCTGTGGAGCACACACTCGCAGCAGCCATTGTTAATGCATCACAAAAATATGAAGAAACACAAACTGTCGAATGCCTAAAGCTTTCTCCAAGCTTTCCCAAATTCAGTATTTTATTTTTGAGTCAGCCAGGATAAGCCTAAAATGGACAATTAAAATATTGCTCACAATGGTAACACAAAGATATAGGCCATGACTGCTCTCCTAAAGCGGCGAATAGCTCATTTTGATCAAGAGTTTTCAAGGGGGATAAACAAAGTTCATCAATGAGAACACAACGTCTGAGAAACTTTTGAAACGTTTTGGCCGCACCAACCGCTCAGTAAACTTTTCCATCCACCTATCTGGAGCAGAACTTTTCCCAGCGTTAGCAGGCCACGGCGCACTGCAGTGATCTACTTTCAATTTGATTAACTTTCCGCTGTGGCAGAATTGGGTTGTGTGCACAACTCTACTTGGGGACCTAACCTGAATCCAATTAAACATCCTATGAGACAACTGAGATGTTAGAGACCTCTTGTACCGTGCCAACCACTCCCAAGCCCCATGATCTATTGCTATTAATAACATCTGTCAATGACCCGTCCTTCATATAAATTTACGACCAAGTTGACACATTTAAGTTTGGTTATAGTAAAATTTAAATGTAAAGACGTCTTACTCTATTCAGATATCAACTACCGATGAAACAGTTCTTAAAAATGTTGGATGACATGAAAATAAAACTTAGTGGGGAACTGGGATCGTTTATATAGCTGCAGCAACCATTTGATGATTAATTAGTCAATCAAAACGAAATCATCTGCTTCTGAAATGAAAACATTTTCTTGTTTTCTAACTTCTGTCATTGTAAACTGAATATCTTTGGGGTTTTGGACAACATTGTCATGGGCTCTGGGAAATCATAAAAAGCATTTTTCGCTATTTGCTGACACCAAACAATTGACCTATTAATCGTGGAAATAATTAGTAGAATAATCAACGATGAAAACGTGATCATTTATTCTCTCTGTAATCATGTTATTGGAGAATTATCCGATTACAGTATTTAATTCTTGGCTATACAAGCATTTGAAGGTATATGGGTTTTTGTAGCATGTACATTTCTGTGATATTGGTGTAAAACATCTTAAATTTAGAAGATTCAGAGGATGTGAACCACAAACTCGTGTTGTCTAATTACAGAGAAACCTCCCAATTTGATGGAACTTTGTATACACCCCATTCTGACCAAGTAAAAAAAAAAATTTGGTGTTTTTACATTTGGCCTGTACCTCTGTGCTACCAGTCAATGCACAGTAACCTAAAGGAGAAAAGACAAATCTTAAGAGACACAGTTAATCACATTCAAACCATTCACAAGGAGAAGGGGGACAGAAGAAAGAAAAATAGAAAGGGCTTACTTACAAAAATACTTAACTTTCTACATATGGGAAAACACATACTATGCCATTTAAGATACATGTATCAGTTACATCTAAATCAAGGTAAAGAAAACTTATTGGAATGTTGAAAGTCTAATGGTTTTAGTAAAAGAAACTGTTTATACTATTAAAGTTTATGTAATGGTTATTACTGGTACGATACATCATGTTAAATTCCGATGACAAACTATTCTGGGTTTCTCCCAATAGAGAATGGGGGGTTTTGAAGGAAGAGCAGTAACACATGTTGTGGGTCAGTGGCCGCTGCATCACTGCTATGTAGGACAAATGCAGATGAAACAGCTGTGACTGTAACTCAGCAGGCAGAGTCTGACACCAACACTGCCAGTGGCATGGGGTCTGATTCCCAGTGAGGCCGACCGTGCTAAAAGTGTCAGCACATGTCATAAACTCATGATACATTTATGATTTACTGGATAAACTTTTCTGAGATTTTAAGGTCCGTCAATTCATCTGTCATGAAAGCGGTCAGAGAGACTTTAGAAATAGCAAAGAACACATAGCAAACACGGCTCTAGTGATAACAATGCTATATTCACCTTCAGCCTTTGGGCTGATACAAGCCTCTTTGAAGGACAAATCCCCCCTTAGAAACTCAAACTGTGCTCAATGTGCCAGTTGCATGTTGTGATAAAGTAGCATATTTTTTTTGGAGCACCTACTTTCCTGCAACCTGCCGTCTCTCCCTCAGCCAGTGATTCCGTTTGCTTTCCACAACGCTACTTAACAATCTTCCAGTTAGTTGCATGAACTCTTGCATTTAATACATTTTAGCAGAGAAATTTTCTAGTAGAGAAAGATTTTCAGGGCTTGCCCTCCTTAAAACATAACACATCTTGTAGCTGTACTGCATTCTGCTTCCGAAATGGTTTAAATAGCTCACTTTTTAAATTGTAATATTGCTTATCAATTAATCGTTTGTGGAATTTTTTAAATGGTACAAAATATGACACAATGCTTACTATTTATTGCTACTATTTTTAAGATCAAACAAGTAACTTATTAACAGCTTTAAGATTGATCAATAATCGACATAAAAACAACTTTTAGTCGCCCTATTTCATTTGAATCGCAGTAACTATTTGGATGTGAGGTAACATCACTTTTACACTAGCCAGCTATCCTCAATAGTGGGACCAAAACAAACAGAAGAAAGGAGATTAGCATGTTTAGTACATCACCAGCTAATGCCACTATTTGTTTTAGGGTGGATTTGTCCTTTAAAGGTTAGGTTCACAGTCTGTTTTGAAACAATTGTCAGGTGCCCATAGTCAGTCATAGTCATAGTCATAGTTCAGTCATTATTCCTCCTGTTCACACTGGCCATTACAAGATCCATTCATAATGTGGTTACAGTGCAAGAGACGAGTAGGTTACAGTCTAAAAAGACCTTTACTTTGAAAGACACCAATTAGTTTTGACAAACTCAGATCGTTGAAGCCTCATGTGAGCTTAAAACAAGCACTTGAATACATTTTTGCCTGCAGTGAGGACTGTGGAGTTTGTCCCCCATCTCTTACACTGGAAACATGTCAGAAATGGATCTCTTAATGTCCAATATGAAGAGAATAATTAGATCAAGCCAAAACTCATTAAATGTTCATATGTGCACCTGCTGGTGGACTTAAACCTAGAAAATCTTCATACATCTAAAAACAAATCTGAATGTTTGAATCAGGCAAATGTTCCTCAGAGGATTCATAACAAGCACGAGGGCCCTCCGTGCACCATTAGCTAGGTTAATATATTTTTGATGTAGTAATCACAATCACGCCGACAAGAACCCTACTCATGTAGCAAGCGTTGAGTCTGAAGGACGACCATTTTTACTATTTCCACCATGATGACGACCTTGTCAGGTCAAAAGCGGTTGTGTTTTAACCAATATTCGTGACTAAAGGCCTTTAAGAAAGCTTCTCTCCTTGCTCTGCCTGAAGAACACTTATCTTCTGAAAACAATATATTTGACTGAATAGAAATGTGTCCACAGACCAGACTCATATTCTCCCACAAGGTCACGAAGGACACTGCATCAGTCCAAATCACAGCCAGCGATTTCACAGACATTTTTCAGTTTTGAGCATGTGACAAAGGTTGAGACAGGTTTTTTTAGGTGCCATCAACTATGGTACTGTGTGGGCAAATTACACGTAACATTGCACAAATTTCTAACCATCACAAAAACTGAAGGTACCACCTTAATGTCTGTTTAAGAATTTCATGTGTTTTGCAGGAGAGACGTGTCTTTTGCGTCACACTAAGCTATTCATTCCACCTCCAAAAATGTAGTTATATTTTCTGTTTGATGTCCACTGTGGTGACTTGGTATGAGGCTCTATTTAACATGCTTTTGCATCTTACTGTACGTCTTTACCACACTCAAGACTTCTGTTATGGGTGACAGTGTTTTAACTGAATTGACAATCCAGGGCTGAATGGGCTTTTTCTCTTTGGGCCAGGATAGTTTGTCATGAGATTTAAGATGGTAAGGTATGGAGAGGGGAGAGAAAAAACGGGATCAGCTTTTACCTCGGGGCCTCTGCTTCTCCGCATCATAGATCATTACCACCTCTGTGACCTTGAATGGGACAAAGGGAAACAGTGGCTCCATTTAGAAAAGCAGACAGCGTCCACTCTGAGCCCAATTAAACATTCTGCCTCAATTTGGACAAATAATTAATTGACCTATCTCATCCCAGTAAATTTCATTTTATTTATATTGTAATATTGACCCTGTTCAATGTCACACCCACTCAAGCAGTCTTAATGAGGATATGAACTGACGTGAATTATGCACACGGCAATACTCACCACTCCGAATCTATTGAAATAGTCCCTGAGTTCAGGCTCGCCGCAGTTATGGGGGATTCCACCTACAAATATCTTCTTTGATTTATTGCTATCAGCTTTGCTGCCCTTCTGAAAGAAAACAGGGAGTGTATGGATTTCAATGTCTGTTAAAGGATCACTCTGGGAAGGGGCCAGTTAGCCATCATCTATTCAGACAGTGCAGAAGAAATTAGGTTCTCCACTTGCCCTGGGGTATATTTCTTAACATGTCATGTCAATGCAAACACTAGTCTCCACAGATCAGAGAGCACGGCTTCCTCCACTTACTCTCAACCACTAAGCATTTCACCACTGCTGTGCCCTGCACTCATGCTGTAAAGGCTAGAGGCTGCTGAGGACAAGAATGATTTTAAACAATTACATCTTCTGCTTTGTTGGTGAAACACTCAATAGCATCTACATGACTTCAGGTCAATGAAAGGAGTTCTAGTAGCAGGCAAAGAGCCTCATTTATAAAAGCTTCTGACTTACAATCTAGGTTTGCAGGCAAATATGTGACTTATAAAATGTTTTATTGACAGCAAAGGTACAATAACTCAAATATTTGCTGCCCAAAGAGGCAAAATGACTATAATAGATCTGCAGTGGCTTGATAGCATTGTTAATCGCCCACAAATTACCCAAGTTGATGCAGAGATTTCTGCCTTTCAAAAAGAAAAAAAAAAATCACTGCTGAAAGCGATTTTCTGTACCACGCCAGCCTACTCGTCTCCAAACATACTTGGGTTTTCTCAGGGAGGACATTATAAGAGCAACATATTTCAACTCAGAAAGCAGCAAATTTCTTCAAAATTCTCAACATCAAGAAAACTACTACACTGAAAAGTGTCATTATAATTCCAGCATCTAGCATTGTGATACAGGCCTACGACCTCTTCATGAATCATTTTTGTGTCATCTGGGAAAATGTGACCTTCTTAGTGTCAATCCCAGGCCAGTGTAAGCTGTACCATATATCTGCTGATATTGTTGCAGCTCCTTGATTACGAATAGAGGTCAATACAGGTCATGTATTCTTTAATGCTTCTGTGATTTATCAAAACCCCAAACTAATTTCTAGCATTCTCAAAGGTATAACAGCTGTACACTGATCATTTTTTTTAACGGCACTCTTTCAAGAAAGAAAAGAAAAAAAAAAAAAAATCACAAAATGAGATTTAGGTCAAAGTCAGAGTGTTTTTATAAATGAAGCTCAAGGTTTCCTCATGGCCCATGAAAATAAACTGGAGTCCAACCTAAGGGGGGGGGGGGGGGGGGGGGGTGAAGATACTGACGACCTGAGTGTTATTCCAGCAGAAACAGCTAGCCTAGCCTCCCCAGTAAAAATCAGATTCCTCTTACCCAGCCCTCCTTGGTTCGAGACTTTTCAGGTTGCATTCCTCTGGGAGTGCATGGCTTCGGGTCAATCTGACAGCAGAGAGAGAGAAAACGTTTAACATTAGCCCCAAATAAAGGCACCTTCAAATGTTCTTTTCACTGATTCCATTACATTATATTGGCTCGTCTCACACACCGTGCCACATATGTACTGACACACATTCATTTAAATATGCGGCCAATAAAATTTTATGCCCTTCTCAACAGAACAAAGGAAGCAGTCTGTCATTGGTGGGGAGCTGAGTGCATGGCAGCGTTAAAGTAGAGGTGAAAACTAGATTAACAGCAGTTTGTTTCTTTGCAGCCATTTCAGAGAAATCCAGGTGTAACTGCCACTTCTACAAATTTGACTTTGAACAGGTAAGTCTTGTTGGGCAAACAAATGTCAGTCTTTGCAAAAAGCATCATCTGTACTAATGTCTGCAAGCAGGAACAACCTAAAGCAAAACTGTACTTCTCCTTGAATAACTTCTAACTACTCTGGATGATGAAATACAGGATGAGGTTTTTCACATTGCTCACACAAAGCACAAGCAGATTACTCGAGTTGATTTGATTATCTGCTCCTTTGATTTAAAATACTCACATTTCTTCCATCAAGATTATGCGGCTTTGTCTCCAGCACTGTCCGTACACAATTGGGGTCTTTGAATTTGACAAAGCCGAAGCCTCGCGACTGATTTGTAGTTTTGTCCTTCATGATGACACAATCTACTACTTCCCCATACTGTGAGAAGTAGTTTCTCAGTGTTTCTGAGAAGACAAAGACAGAATTGACATAACCGTGCTGTTTCACAAAAATAAGCACAGAACACAGCAATACTGCAAATGTGAAATTCTAATCAAAGACATAACTCAGCCCACTTTGAACACAAAGAATGATTCCAGTCATGATTTACTCATACTTTCATTAAATTTCATAACTGATGCTAAGAAAATATCTTAAGCACTTCAACTTGCACTCAAACTGTGACTGGGACCAAAACAGATGTGAAGAAAAAAGACACAAGCACCACTCCATAGAATTACACAGGGAACACTACAAATCACTGTGACCTTGCTTTTGTCTTATGGCAGAATGCTTGGAATTGTGCTGCTGTGCTTTTATGTAAAAACATAAAATCAGAGCCGAGTCACACTCAAGTCACATACTGATACTCCTGAAGACCAGCCAAAGCACTGACCCGCTGTCATGTTACACAGCACTAAATGTACACCCAACTCCTGTAACGCCCGCACACGCCCACAGAAGCAAGGCGTGCAAGTTTGAACAAATGGGGACTCACTTTGGAAAGAGTTAGCGTAATTGCTTTTCTCATTGCTGGGAAGCCCTGGGGCATCGCCAGGGAAACAAGCTGAGTTACACAGCACTGTGATTCAGATATTAATGTTAACAGTGCTGTTAACACAGGCGAGTCCTTGTGCAAAGTTACACAATGGCCAACCGAGCATGAGCCAGTACAGTGCTTTAGACAAACTAGACCATCTCCGGGCCAGTCTGAATGAGAGGACAATGTATACGCACAACCATTGTAGACTCCATAATGTAGACTTGACCACCTGTGTCTGATCATCAGTAATTATGCGATGTGAAAGGGGAGAAAAGGTCAAAAATCACAATGACATATTCCGAACACAGAAACCGCACTGATAAAGAGGAAGAGTGGCCACAAGCAGAATCCACCAACACTCACTGTATGGAAGACACTTCTTGGGATATTTGCATGAACACACTGCACACTACAGAATCAAAAAACGTGCAGTAGGGCTGAATCAATACAGCATTTTCTGCCGGGCTATAGTATTACATTGTAACACCTTTCTATATTTTTGTCCACTTTATATCATATCATGATTGTATCAGTGCCGTTATTTGATATTTCATATCAATACATATCAGTGGTGCTAATTTGTCCGCTTGTCATATCAGTACATCAACATACTAATCAAAATTTGTTTCCATTTTACAAAATCAACAGATCTTCTTAAATGCATCAATGTCTAATGGTGTCTTAACACAGCATAATACAATCAAAACAATCATTTAAATCTGGAAACATTTGATCAAAGAATAAATAGGCAAGACCATCTCTGTTAGACCATCTAAGCCATGTGAGTAATGATTTTCATTGTCAGTGACCATGTCACACACCCTTAGTTTAATTCTTGTATGAAAGCACCAAAAATTGTTAGATTAATATGCCAATAATATTACCCAGCTCTCCTCTGTATTTCACAGCTAAATAATCATTAGAGTTTAATCAACTTGGATTCAAACTCCAAACACAAGTCCCAACAAGCTACCACAACAAACCAGTTCCATCACCTGGCCGAATTGGTGCCAATTAAAAACACTGTCCATGAAGTGACTCAGTCTTCGCAGGTGACACAGTGTGACTTACCTTGTGTGGTACTCCAGTCCAATCCACCCACAAAAAGTTTCCTGGAAAGAGTAGAAAAATGACTCTTAAACCAGCCATTGAGCAGCACTTCGAGTCAAGAGCAAATAATTAACTATTACACAAACATCGTGACAAAAATCACATACAAAAAGCATGATAACTACCATGGAAATGCTCTGCCTGTCCCGACTAAAAGCACAGACGTCTTGGTGGATGAGACTGAAAGCACAGTTTCAGAGGCATAACGACGCTACAGCTGACTAAACAGCCAAGTACACAGATATTACACAACATGAGGGAAGGCTGCTACCAAAGCTGCTGCAGCTTAGGGAGACACACACACCGCTCCAGCTAAAAGGCTCGTTTTCTGTGACTCATATGGAAGTCCAGTCCTGACCGTGGATGGCACTTTGGTGCTCTGTTACTGAGCGCGATGGCCTCGACAATAATGGTCTTTTTATGAACCTCCTGCCACGTAAGTTACCCCGGGACAGAGCTATAGCGTTTAGCAAGCTAACACAGCCCTCAGCTGACAGATCTGACTCCGGTGGCCGCAGCAGCCACGGTCGACCACCGGCTCCAGCCCTCATCACTGACACCCCGACTATTTTCTCGACAGAGCGGAGCGGAGGAGAGGTGAGGTGCTCGGCTGCCTGCATGCGGACCAGTAAACTCGGATGCTGGTTGCAAAACTGGAAGTTTACCTGCAGTTTTAGCGGCATTACTATCTAACTAGCTGTCGAGTTCATTAATGCTGGGTTTAGTGTGTAACTTCTGTATGTTACAAAAGTGCAGGGTTGGTGCAGACGAGGATGCTCCATCCTCCAGCAGTGCCCGCTAAATGTCCTCGCGTTGGCGAAGTCAAGAAGAGAAGACTTTCGCTTTGCTGGCAAGCGTCAGCTAGGCTAGCTCAGTTGCTTCGAGCTAACTGAAAACAGCACTGAACTAAGTAACTACAGTTTCTCACATTTCATTGACAGGCTAAGTGCCAGCACTCCAGACTAACACGGTCCATTTCGCCGCAAGAAACAACAGTAACAACCGCACTACTTTGATGACTAGTTTCACTTTTTGACCGTCTTTCCTCAGGCTAGCGATCTCGCTAAGTTAGTAAAGCTAGCTTAGCTTGCTAGCTAACGTTAGCTGCGAAATGACAGCCTGACAAGACAGCATGCTAACTCTAAGTTACAATGCAGTTTACAATCTCATGCGTCTGCAATGGGAGGCTTTGTTAAATGCATCTTACCCGACTTCATCTCCGACTAAGTTGTTGTTCATTTCTGAGGCTAAAGCGGGGGACTGTAGGAGCTGTGACCGGCTTATTGCTTCAGTGCTGCCCCTCTCAGACTGAGAGCGGAGGAAGGTCACTCCGCTTTTTGGTTCAAACTGTTCTGCGCAATGACGACGCTGCAGGGGGGCAGCGGCCTTTAAAGGAACATTACAACCAACCAGTCCGCACTCAAGCTGCTGACTTATTCTATTTGTCCCAGGGGGGAAGCTAAATGCCTTAAACCCCAAGGTCTTTTTATTTCACATTTAGCTCATTAAGCATTCATATCAGGAAATTGCTTTTACAGGGAAACACAGCTAACAACAATAAATGATAGTGAATGAAAACAACAACAGGAAAATCAATGAAGGCAGACAGAATACAAGGGTTTCTAAAGGGTTGTCTGGTTATTAGGTTCATAGTAGGATAAAAGTAAAATTAATGTATTCACCAAAATTAAAAGTTTTTTTTCCTTGTGGAAGCATTCTGTCTATAGGTCAGATGATGTTATGTTATGTTATGTTATGTTATGTTATGTTATGTTATAAGTTAAACGTTGTTATTTTAGTCCTATATTTAAACAATTCATCAAATTGAAAACAAGATGTCTTAGAGAGATATCTGTACAAGAGCAAAAATAAATACAGTACAAAAGCATTAACAAATACAATTCAACCCCAAAGTTTGAGCATGAGGTAAGGCTTAATTTAAAAATGATACACCTAATACCAATTCCTATATTTCAAAACTGAATGTTTGGCTAGTGGCCTGCAAGAAAGGTCCTAATGAGCATCCCAGCTAGTCCTCTTATATTTGCATGCATGTACACAACAAATTTCATGCAAATCCATCCATCACTTGCTGCTGTTTCTGAAAACAGGACCAAGAAGATCGTACAACATCCACTCTTTGAGCTGAGTTGATAACTCACCACACAAGTAAAGTCACAAGCAGTGAACAGTGACATTTAAATCATGAAATGCAAATCTAAGTGACAGAGGTGACACATAATGTAGTGTGATTAAATAACACCTTTCAGGCACAACGCCCATTAATTTCCTTTTAAACACAGACTGTGATGACATGAGTCTGAGTGTTCAGCACAATACAAAGTGTGGAAAACTGTGAACAAGCCACAGATGCACAATAACATCTATGAATGGAGAGCCAAACGGCTTCGAGGTACTAAATTCATTTCCAGATGCAGATAACACATATGAAGAATTGCAGTTGGACACAATGAAGACTTGTCTTCACCATCACATTTTCACTTAGTATCACATTTCTGCTTTACTGTAAAAGAAATGAGGCAAATATGCCCAGTGGAAAGTGACATCATTCATTTACTCAAGTCCTGTACTTTCTGAGGCATTTGTACTTTACCTGAGTATTTTCATTTTGATCTATTATACACTTTTTGACATTTAAGAGGATAATATTATGCTTTTTATTCCACTACATTTATCTCACAGCTGTCGTTACTTGTTACTTTTCAGATTTGACCCACAAAGCATACGATCAGTTCGTAAAATATGACACATTGGTATAGATTAAACTATCCAAAAGTACATACAGTAGTTAAGATTAGCTCCACCACTACCTACTGGAACTAATGATCCCAGCGGGATCATTAAAGTTTTCTCAAAAATCAACCTTCTCTTACAAAAACGTACTTAACACACCAGACTGAGTATAAATATGTACACATAAACAGAAAAACCTTTTATTTTCAAACCAAAACTGTGTTTTACTAGAGAGGAAAACTCATATTGTGTTACAAAAACAGTCTGAGGGCTTGACAGCAGCCCTCCGCTAAATTTTTCAATTTTTGAATAGTTTAACATCCTATCATAGAGCTTTCATTGTATTAACACATCAACACTTCCTGAAGGTTCAACAATACCTGCATTCACGTCACGTCACGTTTGGTGAAAAGTGTTCTTCCAGATGGGAAAAACCATTCATATCAGCCTCTACTGGTTCCAAGAAGTAGGACATTTCTCATAGACTCATATATCATCAATTATGGCAGAGAATCTGCTAAAACTGGCTTCTTTTACTTTCGAGGTCTTTGAGAATCTGATGATGAAAAATCTGTTAATATAAAAAAAAAAAACACCTTGTGTACTAATTGTGACAACTAGACAATCACATTTGTACATATGCTGTCTTTATCTGTCTACCTGTCTATCTAGTTAAAGTGTGTCATTAAAGGCACAGGCAAAGTCACATGTGTAGCTTACTTCATGCAAATAATTGTAGAGCAAATTAACAATAAAAATAGAAGTACACAGGTATCCATTTGGAGTATTCCCCCAGCTTTTAAAGAGCTCCCAGTGGAGACTGTAAATGTGAGAATGAGATCCACCCTCTCATTCAGTGTAATGTCTGAGTTTGAAGGATGTTCTTGCTTTTCTTTATCTCTTCAATGTCATTTTTGGAGGACAAAATGAGGTCACACATCAGTATGTCAAGATTTATAACAGACTCTCCTCTGGGACTGGAGTCCATCGAAACAGGGTTGTTGTTTTTTTTTTTTGTTGTTTTTTTTTTCAAATTACAAAGTATGTCGGGAAATGGCTTGATCACATTTCTCAGAAGAGACTGGTTCGCCTGAAAAGTCCTATATTGTCAAAACAGAGCAGGATGTCCTTTGGATTGTCAGTAACTAGTCCCTGTTTTAGTGGGTTTTTAACTCTGGTGATGTTAGACTGGCTGTTGGGTTAAAATCATCAATCAATGATCAGAACTGTCAACTTACATTCAGCTATATTAACACTGCAGATACATCGTAAGGGATCAGTATTAAACATACATGATGTAATTTCATGGGTAGGTCCGATGTAAAACATACGCACATAGACAGAGAAGCACTAAACAAACAAGACACGTAATACAAATTTATACACGGCAGTGCACCACACAAAAGCTACCATGTCAGCAGCAGGTGTGTGTGAGACAAATTAAAAGCAAGGATATTTGTACACAAACCAAAGCCAATAAAATGCAGAGTCAGTGGTTGCAGAGTTCAGACCTTTGTTTTTGCTTTTAAAGCCACTAATACTGCAACTTTTTGTGAAAAGGGAGCCATTTCAAATATTTTCACCACAGATGCAGTGTTTGCTAATCAGTGGGGCAGATTTTATAAATACAGTCTGATGTGGATTAGTGCTACAGTTCAATTCAGACCCCAAAGTATTCAACCTACAGGCAGCACCACAGTCTGTAGGGAAAGGCTGTCATAAAATAAATTATTGTATCATCCATCTGAGACAGCTATCTTAAAACCCCAAAGTCACTGCAATGGTCATAAATTATTTATTATTTACCAAGCTTAAGCGCCATTGGCTTTGACAAAGAAAACAGCACCCTCTTCCTGTTGTGTGCTGCACAGCAGCCCAGCAGATTTCCCTCCAAATCCTGAGCCAATGGTATACCATATATGCACTGGAGGAATATACCAACATGAGAACCAATAAAACATATATTTGACACCATGAACATGGTTCAAACTGTGTCCACCAACCCGCATTTGACAGCAGTGTGCCACATGTCTGCTTAGCTTTAGTATAACGAGAAGAACATGGGTTATTACGGCATCTATAGAGTAACCACAGGGATACGACACTGACACACCACCATAAAAGATGGTCAGTTCAACCAAACACACACACGAAAGCAGTTTCTCACTGATGGTATCAAGCATGCAGACAGGTTTTTATGTTTACAGGCTTTGAATATCCATCTCTGAGATTTATGCCACCATCCTAACAGAGTGAAGGCAAATAGCATTTTGTTTGTAGTTACCACAGCAACATCTCCTTTCAAAGTATTATATCCCAGTTACTCTTCATAATCATTTACAGAACACAAGCTTCATAGAAAATATACATATATGTACTATGACAAAATGTTGCACACACCAATATAATAAGATTACATTTAAACTTTAAATGTATAGTAGCTAGCTTAGATTGACAAAATAATGTATTTTCAGACTTAACAGACCAATTCAGTTCAGTTTTATTAGTGTATAATCGAATGAGCTCTTTATATCTACAGAGGGAGCGGGTCCTCTTCTACAGTGTCTACAACAATGCATCGCCATTGTTCTATGGAAGCTCAGCAGGGACAAACAAAACACCGGTTCTAAAGACAGTCTTTTGTGTTTCTCATGTTTTTACCGACCACTGTAGTGAGGGGTTATTCAGTTGGTTGCATTCTGCCACCTCACCACTAGATGTCACTAAACCCAACACACTGGTCCTTTAATGTTTTATATCTTACATTGTAAAATCAATATATTGATTGACATACTGTTAAATGGGTACTGAAGTAAGAGAAGGCTGTTTTGCTGTGAGAATACTACAAAATACTGACTAAATTTTCACACATACTGCTGTAAATACTCAGTGTTTGAAAGGTCTTACATTATAAGGTATTTCCCAGTGGATATGTTGAAATTTACTCAGGGTATAGATTTGACGAGCTGGAATCTTTTCAATACTTTATGTGGTTCAAATGTTTACTTCAAAGTCCACGACTTACACAGCAGTGTATAACAATCATGGCCTGGATCTTGTTTAACAATATCAATCTAGACTGAGTTGTGGTCAGATATAATCTGAAATCTGACCAATGGTGTATTGATTTATTGATTGATTTATTCCTTTTTCACTGCAGCAGCACATGGTGTGACATTGTGTAATTGTGTAACTGCTCATTTAGTCGGGCAGACAGTTTCTCTCTCCTTCCCCACTGGACAGGAGCAGGCATGTACCTGGTATTCAAATGGGATTTGCAAATGATATTTGGGTGTTTGTCTCACCCTGTTTGGAGTATAATGGCTGAAGTTTACTTCAAGAAATAAAAACCAGAGGGTTTAAATTGTTGACTGAGTGCACTTATCTGCACTTACTCCAACTTTTTCAAAGTTGTATAACAGATAATTTTGATTTTATTAAATTTGTTGGATTTGCTGCAATCATCAAAGCCTGTTTTGACACATTTTCATTATTTGTGCTGCCAAGTGGGAGAAACCAGAGTGAAAGTTATCACACATATCTTGTAGTAAATACCACTAGGGGGCTGCTGTCCATGGTTTCTAACAATGTTGGAAAAGCATATTTTCATATAAATTCTAAAACATAAATGTATTATGTGAATAAAATGTATCACAGACCTGATGGACAGTTAAACTCAATATATAAATAATCGAATAATCGAAAAAATACATTATAACTGTACTCAAAACAACACAAACCCATACCTAGAATGACAACATACTGATCAAGAATGTGCAGACATTTTTCTTTATCAAAGACTTACACGACCTGACCCTTCAGCACAGTTTTCTGTGACTTTAACAGAGGGGCTGTATGAGGTACTTATCCATAGTCAGTATATTACCGGCAGTAGTCGGTAGTATAGCATTCCTCTGGTTTAGAGAAGAATCAGGAGTGCAAATAATCAATATCAGTTTAAGTGTACACTATATTTACAATATTTTCACCACTTTACCTTGCCATCAACTGAAGCTGTTACATCCATCTATGGTCTCTTGAAAGTCACCAGACTCTTTTAACAAAAACAGTAATTTTACCTTGCAAAACACGGGAGTGGCTGGTCTACTGCTGCCTTGATCGGTTACTTTATTTGTATTACTGTGTGACTTTGGTGTTTTAGATGGTTAGTTCATATTCACTGAAGTCCCACAGTAACACAAACTAACTAGCCAGTTGAGGCAGCAGCACACCAGCAAGTGCCATGTTAAAATTACTGTTTTTTGTCAAAGGAGTCTGGTTTGGACCATGGCTTTGGAGAGAGTGATATAACTAAAATATGTTTTGCTATTGCCCCCGTCCTCAGCAAGACATTACCTGCTGCTTCTCCAAGCTGGGGGTCAACAGCCATCTTCCTGAGGTAATACACAGACTATGGATATATATCTCACACAACAGTATCCATCTATCCATCCATCCAATTTCTATGCCGCTTATCCCTTTCGGGGTCGCGGGGGGGGCCGGAGCCTATCTCGGCTGTCAACGGGCGGGAGGGGGGAGTACACCCTGGACGGGTCGCCAGCCGATCGCAGGGCACATACACACACTCACACCTAGGGGCAATTTAGAGTCACCAATCAACCTAATGAGCATGTTTTTGGTCTGTGGGAGGAAGCCAGAGTGCCCGGAGAGAACCCACGCATGCACGGGAAGAACATGCAAACTTCACGCAGACCCAGACCCGCCCTACCCAGGAATCGAACCTGCGACCTTCTTGCTGTGAGGCACATGCACTACCTGCTGCCCCACCGTGCAGCCTTACACAACAGTAGTTCTGGAAAATAAATAAATAATTAAATAAATAACCAACCCTTCATGGATTTATCTATAAATGATAACCATCTCATTTTGGGCCCAAAGTCATACTGTGTTCTAGAAAATTCACATTTTGTTTCTTTAATGTACATGCTCCTGTAGGTGAAATCTGGTGGAATGTGAATTGGAAAACACAAACGAACTCTGAACTGACTGATAATGAAAAGAGGGATTATCTGGCTGACCTGGAGGACCTCTTCTGCCCTTTGATTCTGATTAGTGGACGTTACGTGTCGTATGAGCAGCCGCATAGAGGAATGCTGAAGACAGCAGCAGCATGTTATGTGGGGGGAGGAAACCTGTGATGAAACAGGTCATGTAATAAATTAACTAGTCTAACAATGAGGTAAACGTGTGAGTCCAACAAAGAGGTGATGATGTTGTCTGTGCCCTTTGCTAATGTTAGAAGATTTTAGAAGGATACTGTATAGATGAGGACACTATATATGCTGTTGGAATATTATAATGTCATTACAGTGAAATTAGTGGTTGCTGGGGTTAAGCAGTACATAAACCAATAAATACCAATAAAATATGTGGCTTTGAGGAATGCTAATCCACAGTATAGAAGGAAACAACAGCAAAGGCATGCTCATCTTTAGGTGATCCTGTAGACCTTTGAACAGTTAATAATCTCTGCATTGAGGACCTGAGTGTCTTTGTAGTGGTGTGAAAGTAACTGTGTAACATGAACCATATAAAGAACTGTTATGCACTGATAGAACTGATATCCTTGAAAATACCATAATTGAAATCACTGGAAATGGTCCCAGTTAGGTTTCACTCTTGTCTTGTCAAGTAGTTCTGCAATTCAATAGCAACATTTAGCGAAGTGGGATATTTCCTGGAGCTAAATCTCATCAAAAGGCTTCTGGTGGGCTTTTTGGTGTCTGTGACATGACAGCATTTGAGAACTGCAAAAAAAACGTTTTATTGTTTCCCATGTCAGAGAGCTGTGGTTGATGCACGAATGTGAGCTTCTGTGGAAATAAGTATTATTCAAAGGCAGTGCGAGTGAAGAGCCTCATGTAAGAGTGGTAGGTGGATGAAAACCTGCGATTTGATGAGGACCCTCACTGAGGAGCCAGTCCCACTCAGCTTCACCTAATGGGACTGAAGTGGATGATGGGTAACCAGGGCAGAGGGGCTGTGAAGATGATCAGATGATCCATTTTGACTGTCGTTCTGTCTCATTGTGACATTGAGTCATATCACGCACAGGAAAAGGCTAAGTGACATTGAAAAACAGAGAAATTGGGGCAGAGCGGGCCTTGTTTTAGGGCCCTTTCTGTTTTGAACAGAATATTTGAAACCCTAAATGAAAATGATCTTAGTGTTATTCCCATAGCGAACAGTGCCTCTGTATTCCTTTGGGAATTGAGGCCTACACTAACAATTCTTCAATATTGATAAATCTATGCATTATTTTCTAGATTTCTCCATTAGTTATTTAGTTAGATCGATAATGTCTCAGCATTAACTGTACTGTATTATCTGCAGTGTCAGTGGTAGTAAGTAGTAAAACCACAGTGACCTTAACATGCACATTTTACACAATAATAACTTTATATGAGGACTGTCATATCCCTGCAGGAACTTATATTTACACATCACCATCCAAATACAAATGTAGGAGGAATACTACACATGCGTCAGCTGAGTTTGTAAACAGAGGAGGATCAAATATTTTTTTGCACAGAAGCTGAAGGAGTGTCAGCCAAAACAGCTGTGGGCTTGAAACAGGTGCCTTTACAAATCTGAACTGAACACTATGTCAAAGGATTTAGGTTGTCCCTCAGTACAGATGCTTTTAATGTGTCTACATATCCATTTGATCAAACTGCTCAAGGAATGTTACGCAATTTGAGTAAATGTGGGAGCAGGATCCACACTTGACTTCAGCTGTCCATGTCAAGATGAGATCAGAAAAAAACTAAGAGCATTCACTGTGCTGCTCCTTCTGAGCACCACACAAGCTGTCCACAGTCTACAAACAGGAAACACCATCTGACATGATCATCCCAACTTCCAGAGCTTTCCAATCAGCCATGGCTGGAAAATGTTGGTTTTCTTGCTTAAAGATAGACGAGGAGATTGATATTAATCTCATCTCCGTCTGATTTGAAGTACAGCTCTGCGACAGTTAGCTTAGCATAAACACTGAAAACAGGGGGAAGCAACTAGCCTGGTTCTGTCAAAAGGTAAGAAAATCTAGTATCAGCACCTATAAAGCTCATTAATTATTAACACATTAGATATCATTTGTCTAATTTGTACAAAACCTCAGTTTAAAAACAAGTTTTGCAGGTTTTATTGATCAGACTTCAGCTGCATCAGCATATGTTTTTGTTTTTTGCCTCCTTTTTGCTGCCCTTATGAAGGATGCACACATTTGGGAAGGACCCCTTCATTAACACAATAGGCCTTGAATTTTGACCCTCTTGCTCATACATCCAATGCAGTCCATAACACAAAATTTGAAGTAAAAAGAAAAAGTATGCAATTTGGAACAGGTGCCAAGACTTTGTACTAACCCTGCTCTTGGCGGCTCAGTTGATGTGACGTGTCTCCCGCTGTGCAGAGGATTGTGGGTCAGAACAGCCAGAAAAGCATGCCAGATTGTGTACTGTAAAATGGGACCAGATGCAGTAGGACATCCAGGTTTGTTTTTTTTTTTAAATCACACTGCATTTGACATCCTATGTATGCTACGGGGCATGCTAAATCTTTTTCGAACATGTTACACAGTATGGTGGTGTTGGCAGTGAAATGCAGAAAGTGACTTCCTGGAGCCCCTGGCAACCTCACAATGACAACAGTAATCTAGGAAATCACTGGTGTCCTCAAATTATTCTGTTGCAGTAGCAGGTTAAACATACAAATACAAAATATATGCAATAGTTGTTTAAAAGAATAACCACAGTTAGTTAAACATATGAATGTATAAAAAATGTATGACTAAATATATAGTTATATAATGTATTCTAATGTATAATACATATTATATTATAATGATATAATAAAAATACAACATAACTAAGAATATAAACAAGTATTTACAGTAGTTCCAAAAAAGATTTGGACAGTTGTAGATGATAAATAATGTCAACAATAGAAAGTGTGAACAAACAAACAAACAAACAAACAAACAAACAAACAAACAAACAAACAGTGTATCTGCATTTTGTGACCTGAGAGGGGCTTGACATCAGGCTTTGCTGATCGTGCTGGAGAAGGAGGGAAGGAAATTTTGACAAACTACACTGGGCACTGTGCAAGGAAGGACTACAACATCCATATTCAAGGAAACGACACGTATTTCTTCACACCCACCATCCAAGGAAAGTGAGCTAGTGTTTTGCCGCAGAGTGACTCCTCTTGTCTGTAGAAGATCTTGGGCACCACAGTTCCTCCGCTGGGAATGGGGGTTGACCTGTCGTGAAACTCCCGCGGTGTCAGCACTTCTGAGCTCCATAAAAGCTGCCGGCTCCTGTCTTTCACCCTCTTCTGTGTGGAGACACAGTCTGCCAAACCGTTCACCAGAACCAAACAACAACCACCGCTTCCTCTACACCAACACAACATGACTTCCACCGCCCAGCCCATTTTCTCAAAGGGAGAGGACTGCAAACCCTCTTGGCATGACGCCTCTGCCGGCTACAATGAAAGCGATACACACCTGGAGATCATGGGCAAGCCCGTGATGGAGCGCTGGGAAACCCCGTACATGCACTCTCTGTCCACCGTTGCAGCCTCAAAAGGTAAAAGCGGCAGTTGGAGCAAAACCCGGTTCCATTATCGGACAAGGTAATCTTTTGATGGGTGTGTCCGACAAAGGACTCTGGGAGCGGCTTATTACCCCAAACAGCCGTTTTTGAGCGTGATTTACAAGTATAACAAGTTAATGCCACTGAGTTTCATAAATTATTGTAGATCATTTTATTACTGGTTACTATATCATTTAAATTTTAGTTGCTGTCAGGTGAATATAACATCAATACACAAAAAATACATTTCTCCAGTCAGAAGTATTCAATCAGCACTGCACTCGAGTACACAGTTTGCCTTAAAATATGGAGTGAGGTGTGAAAAGATTGAAAGGGATGGGGGGATTACATACATATATGTTTATTTATATACATGTATTTGGAAAAACAGCAATATGTGAGATAATGCATTTTTATACACATTTTAGCCTCTTCCTTCATTTTTGGTAAATGACCTCAAGGACACGTGTGAGAGCATGAGCAGCATGGTGCTCAGTGCTCTGTGAATACTACAGCAGCTGTTACTCTACTCATGGGGACCGGCCAGGAAGTCTGCAGGGGGAAACAGCTCATCTGCTCTTAGCTTCATGTGAAAATAGACTGATCCACACACCCTCGCAGACATGTGGGAAGGGGACAAGTACTGAAAATGCGCACTGAAAATGTCTACACTACACTGCACAGATGCACATTTCTCTTGTACTTGAAACAGCTTCATTTGGGTTTCTGGACAGAGAAAGAGCATTTTCTTACAATGGTGTTGATGCTGTCCACTAATCTGCATTATTTCTGCATGCATTATTCTGGACAGCCACAACATGATGTTTTGGACAATTGTTCATTTTAACTTTAAATGAGATATAAAAACGGATTCCTTGTGTTTTTGCCTGCTTGATTACATGCACATCAATTTTGAATGCAAACATTTTATTTTGCACAAAGACGATGTAAAAATGTAATTTTCTCATGGGAAACGTCACGTTTTGTTTTGGGTTTTTTTTCCCCTGAGTGTCTCTGTGGACTCTTTGTTCCTTATCTGAATGAATTTCAGCTTCATGTTTGTAGAGCATACAAAAATGAATGAAATGAAAATGTGAATATTACTCTGAGCTGCTGATTAAAGGCCCAGTAAATCATCCTGAAAGGGTCAAGAAACATCAAATAGCCTTTACCTCTCATCTATTTAAAGACTGAAAGCCTTTGGCCTTTCTGTCCACCACATGTTACAACCAGTTGACTTTCCCTCCACACCCAACACACAGTGTGGTCTATAGTCTTGCTAGTTGTCACCTTGTTGCTGAACCTCAACAAGCAGCTACACTAAACCCAAATATTTTGGAAAAGAAATGTTTTGTTGGTTTGTGTTGTCTGGTAGGTGGTCGGGTTCTGGAGATTGGTTTCGGCATGGCCATCGCTGCTACTAAGCTTGAGTCTCTCCCCATTGAGGAGCACTGGATCATCGAGTGCAATGACGGCGTCTTCGCCAGACTGGAGAACTGGGCCAAGTCTCAGCCACATAAGGTCAGTTGAACCGAGTGATGCATCAGTAAGCCAATATTGGTTTATCATAGATAAGCTTGCTTGGGACCTGGAGGTGTAGTTTTCTGTTGTGGATGCAGATGAGTGAAGATGGTGTTCATGTTGCTGCAGATTGTCCCCCTGAAGGGCCTTTGGGAGAACGTTGTTCCCACCCTGCCAGACAACCACTTTGATGGTAAGAAATCAAATGGGGGAACTTTGGTTGCATGGAGATGTTCAGTTTTGCTTGATGATGAGTTTACAGTTCGACATGTTTTGGAGAAAAACAGAGCAGAAAGTTGGTACAGATCAAAATACGTAACCTGTTTAACTCTTTACCTTTAATCAACATCTGTCACGTGGAGTATGTTATCACATCAGGATAAAAAACATCCCTGAACCCCTGTTTAGCCACTCAATTTAAGTCATTGATGCTTCATTATCCAATCAAGGGTCTTCACAATTTGACCTGACATGTTTGATGAAGAAAACCTGAGACATTGTCCCATCTCACGACTCGATGGATAAAACACTGAATGATTTAAATACTACGCACACTGCTAACACTGTGTACCTCCTCTCCCAGGTATTCTGTACGACACATACCCACTGTCAGAGGAAACATGGCACACTCACCAGTTTGACTTCATTAAGGTAGGTAGTTACAATCCACAAACACTGCAGTGAGTTAGCCAGTGTGTCTAGGAAAGATTAAAATTCTGCAGGAGGATAATCGCTGAATACTTGGAATAGTTTCCATGAAAAGTGGATTAAAGATACCGACTAATAGTAAACAGTAGTAATGACTTTAGTGTAAAGACAATGGCAGAAGTCATACATCGTGCTTCATTTGGTGCATATGCTGCAGCCTGTCTTTGTTCTTCAGGTCGTGTCCTGACTGTAAATGGGTTGACTTTGTCTGCAGGGTCACGCTTACAGGATGCTGAAGCCCGGTGGTGTCCTCACCTACTGCAACCTGACCTCCTGGGGCGAGCTGCTCAAGACCAAATACAATGACATTGAGAAGATGTTCGAGGTATGTCTTAGTCACCGTCCTCTGCCTATGCAAAAGAAGTTTTGTGGAAGAGTAAGATCACTGCATGGAGGGAGTTTCAGGGGAAACGAGAGGTGGTGAAGGAATCATGATAAGGCAAAATGTCCTGAACATTTTACGTGTCCCAATTCCATACTACATACAGAACTAACTGATAATATGTACCACTACTACATATTTTAAATGAAGGAAGTAGGTTTAGGGTGTCGGATCTCTTGACCCTGAGACTGCCGTTAGTTAAGATTTCAGCGAGGCGTTTTAGTGACGTGTGTTTCGGCAAATAGAGTATCTTGCAATTTATTTAGCATAAGAACGCTCAAGTTATTGAATACTGACATATCACATAACAGTATAATCACTCGTGTACGTGTGAATCTTCAACATGTGTTTTCTGATTGTTCTCCCTCTCCTGGAACGTGTATCTCAACAGGACAGTTGAGACTTCTGTGTCTGATTGATGTCTATCCCTGTAGCTGAGCACCGTGAGCTGAGGGCAAACTGACTCAGTCCCAGCGATAACTTCAAGGTTCACGATAAACAGGCTAAAGGGAGCCGATAAAGCCGTGAACTGCCTCACACTGACCACCTCTGTCTGTTAATGATTTTCAGGAGACCCAGGTGCCTCACCTGCTTCAAGCCGGCTTCAAGAAGGAGAACATTAGCACCACCACTATGGACATTGAACCGCCCAGCGAATGCAAATACTACTCCTTCAAAAAGATGATCACTCCCACCATCGTCAAGGAGTAAAGTTCGAAGTCCGACACTGTTTTTTTTTTTTGTTTTTTTTTTTTCAAACTGTGTGCCATATTTCAATAAATTCAAATCCAAGTCCAAACTCATTTTACAAGGTGCTCGTATTGATTATATGTTTATTTAATGGTTGGAGGTTGAAGTTGAATCTTCAGTGTTCAGTTTGGTGCTGGAGCGTCTCTCTGTCAGCAGACTGTGCTGCGTCAGTCCACTGATACGTGTTATTCTTCACAGCAGTAAACATGTGAGACAACAGCAGACTGAAACCACATGAAACCACCACAAATGCATTTACACCCCACTGAGCCTCTTTCCTGGCACTCATATCCCAGTTTTAGACCAAGCACTAGATGTTTCACTGCGTGTTGAAAAGTTTGTCATGAATTCAGAGCGCGGTCTAAGACGGGGCATCCTGGAAAGGCTCAGTCATTCACAAGTGAGGATGGAGAGAGGTTCACCACTTTGTGAACACACAATTGGATAAATATTACTACATGAGCTCAGGAACATTTTGTAAAACAGTTGTCAAGAAAAACAGTGAATTTTGTTTTCATTGATATTTTACACAGAATCCAAACCTTTCTGGAATCAGGGTATTTATGTGGGAATTTGTCCATAAATGGCCAAATCAATGCAAATTGCTCAGTGGCATGTATGTCAGGAGGAAACTGTAGTTTATATAAGTAATAGGCACGAATGTTGACGGGAAATCACGTTTGAAATGGCCTCCTAAATCTTAGCAGGTTAACAAAAGTCTTTGATTTTACTAATTTTAGGATACACCAGTAAAGTGAGAATTAGACTACTTACAATTTGCATTCTTGTATAATACATGTAGTGTATAATGCAGTGTTTAATATTCATCTCTCTTCATTAAAACAATATGTTGGCAGTTAAACAGTCCGCTGAGATGGACACAGAGTAAAGGAAACGGTATGTTTTCATTTATGGTCAGAGACAACCATGTATGTTATCCGAACACGTGGGAATAAGTTAGCACCTGGCAAGGACACATTAATCATTAGACGGATGGATGATGCAACACCGGGCTGCAGTCAGGTGGGAAACTACAGCAGCTGGCAGATCTCAGATCTGAATCAGGAGGACATGACTCATATTTCAAGTCAACACTCTCATACAGAGAAATATGAAGAGGCAAAAACAGATTTCACTGCTCAGAGGGCAAGAAGTTACTGAAATAATTCATAATTTTTCTCCTTCTTTGAGGATTGATCTGAACATCGGTCACACAAAACAAAGGATGTGAAGATGCCTCCAGGTGTTTCAGAACAGAACAACTGATAGATCAAAAAAGTAATTACCACCTGATTAATTGATAATGAAAACAGCAGTAAGCCATCAACATCTAAAAAAACAGCTCGACACTCTACAGTAGTTCCACGTACCCAGTAACCTGTGGGGGTCAGGCACATAACTGATATTGTGATATATTGTCTGTGGTATAAGATCTCTTAAGATACATGAGCACCAACATTTTGATAAGTTTTGTTGTGATAACGTCGATAATGTGATAATGTGCTTTATTGCCGCTAAACATGGTTTTAGCATATCACAAACATACTGGGAAACATAAAACGATGTCTATACTGTTGGGATTTTTGTGTTTCTGGAGTACCACTACCTTAGTTGATCGGTTATCAGAATATATATTCAAATACAGGAAATTGTAGAGAAAAAAAGCCAAAGACATGCTTGAGGTCATTTAGAGTGACATGTGACACCATTATGTAGTTTGTCACCAGAGAGCACTTACACGTTCTGCTGAGATCTTTATTCAAAAGTCCTGTTTCTATGTTAAAATGAGCTTTTTTTAAACTCTAAAATATCAGTCAATGACACTGAAACCTCTTCAAATTACAGTTAATACAGTGTATGCATGATTCTCCTCATCCTGCTGCCTTTTCAATGTGTAAAGGAATGTGCTCTCCATCTCCAGTAACTGAGTAAAAGATGCAGTTTAAAAACATAATTTAAAGTATCAATCTTTAACCAGTATACATAAGAACTATCAACATGACACTGTTTGACTGGAGTCTTTGAGCTACTGCACTGCCACCACAGCTCAAAGGCACAGTTATCCAGAGCAAATGATAGGCAAGAAGGACTTAAGTGTCTCACTCAAGAACCCTTCAACAGCACAGAGGACCGTACCAATGATTCTGTTATTCCACACTGAAGATGCATAAAAGCAGCGCTGCACTCTCGCTCTGCATACATAATCAGAGCAGCTGGTTTACAGTTCAAGCTGAATATACAAAATACTGCTTTTGTTCCGAGAAAAAAAAAACAACTTTAACACAGCTTTGCTAACAATCAACATTTGACTTGTTCACTCTGTGGGATTGCATAGTGTTTTTGGAGACAATAACTTATTATTAAGCAACAATTAACACTCTACAAAAGTGCATTCTTTCTTTAACACACAGACACACTGGACACTGAGCAGTGAAGGTCAGAGGAGGTGATCACAGGAGCCACCTAGTGGCTTAAATTTGGCTTTAGCGGTCACATTGGAAAGAATGACACACCACAGGTTGAAATCTTGTATTTTCATGTGAGCCCAGTTTATTCAAAATAATATAGAGTAAGATAATATAGGATGATGCTCTTATCTTATGATGAAGACCAAGTGAGAGATTGATGCTGAAAAGGAGTAAAACATAATGCTCATGGCTACATGAGTAAAGATGACATCATTTAAACTGTGGTTTAAACTCTAACACAAGCACAAACTTCGTAGGTAACAAGTTTACGTGTGTTTCCAATGACAGAGAGTCTCCAGATATTATGACCGAACTAAAGGAGCAAAAAAACTGAACTGAGTGACTGCTGCTGAATTTGCTTGAAAACAAGCCACAGTGCACTGTGAGTAAATTACAACAAGCATTTTACTGAGTTCCTGCAGCTCTACATGGAGGAGGAGCAGAGCTCCAAATGAAACCTGAAATACAACATTTACATCACACACACATATAACACATTCACTTCCGATACCAGATGCTAATCTTCTTCTCACGCTTGATTTTCTTCTGCAGCTGTAAAGTGCCGTAGAGGAGAGCCTCTGCAGTGGGAGGACAACCTGAGGACAGGATAGAAATAACTGAGCAAAAACTGTATATTGTTTGGTAAAGATTTCAATTCAGCACTCTGGCAGCACACAGGCTCAGTCTGACTGATGAACAGCATCTGTTCATTAATTCTCTGATAATTTATTTATATATTTGGCTGCTAATGTCGCACACTGATCCTATCAGTCTGCAAGACACTGATAAATACTGACTGGAATTAACTACGTACATTATGCAGTATGAAGGCTGCGGACACTGACAACACCACCACACAGTCATAATGCACTTTCACTATTTATTACAATAAAACATGTACGACCAGCACTACTAATAGTACCAATACTTGTTAATAATTTAAGTATTCAGTCATAAATCTACTACTGCTACATTACAGATACTACCAATAATAACACAATGAATAGTACTGATAGTTCTAAACTACTACTGTTCACTGTACAACTACTTCATTCCTAAATGTGATCATTAATTGTGCACCGCAACTACAGTGAATTTTTGCCATCATTGAACAGTTGAATGGAATTACATGGCCAAAAGTATGTGGACACCCCAACATTACACTCTTATGTGATTGTTAAGCATCTTTTTCTATAACCATGGACTTTAATATGCAGCTATGACACAAGATATTGGAACCTGCAGCATTTCATCCCGTCCCAAAGGTGTTTAATGGGTTACCTTGCAAGGCAGCTGGATTTGTTAGATCAAGAGATCATGCCACGTGAAGATCCATCTTTCTAGGCTCCAAGTTATGTTTGTGGCCACACCGCAGTCATTTTGGACCAATCAGCATCAAATAAAGAACCACTGGAAGCTATGAATGGGTGTGGTTTAGATGTGACGACAGTGAGAAGCGACTGTTCGTATGGCGGCTCCTATAAAGGTGAGGAAGATGCTGCTATAGCATCATTTATATCAGAGCTGGTAAGAGTATTGCTTCATTAAAAGAAGGGCAAAGAACAGTACTGGAGGCTTTTCTCCATGAAAAAGACATTTTCACACTTCTCCCAACTGAAAGTTTTGCCCTTCTACTACATCATACAGTTTGTTGATCTGACTGGCTGAAGTTAGTCCGTGATAGATGGTTCTAAACAGATGGTTCATCCAGTTACCTTCCAAGTCGACTTGCAAGTGCCGGCCCTTTTCCAAACAGGTTCCAAGGGCTACTACTCATATGGTTCTGTTTAACAAAGCATCTGGTGCGGCAGGTTAGTCTGATGAGGTTGAGGTCATGACTGTGCAGACCACTCAAGTCATTCCACACCAGACTGGAAAAACTATTTCTTCATGGACCTGGCTTCATGCACAGGATAACTGTCATGTTGAAACAGGAAAGAGTCTTTCCCAAACTGCCACAAAGTTGGAAGCACATTTTTGTCTAAAATATCATTGCATGTTGTAGCATTAAGATTTCTCTGATGGGAAATAAAGGACCAATAACCCAAGGGTGTCCACATACATTTGGTCACAAAGTGTTCATATGAAATTGCCCAAAATTTAATGTACAGCATTTCTAATTGCCATTTTTATGGAATTTGTAGATATCACATGTATCATATGCACTGTTAAGTAAAGTTTACCTGGAACATAAATGTCCACTGGGACGATTCGGTCACAACCTCTGACGACAGAGTAGGAGTAGTGGTAGTAGCCTCCTCCGTTAGCACAGCTGGAAGAGGAAAATAATAATAAGACACTGAATGTAAAGGTTAGACTCCCCAGACCCATACAGTAGGAATTAGACAACTATAAAAGTGCAAAAACATATCACTTGAAGCACAGCGTGACCACAATAAAAAAACACAATGAATCAACCGATCTGGGATGAGACCTTCAAATGCGACTTGTGGCTAGCAAGATTAGGCTTGTAGCCATAGAGTGTAAAGAACATTGGACAAAAGCAGGAATAAACAAACTCGCAGCAAAGCTCAACATTCGGAAGCACAGTAAATATTAGTATCGGATCAGCTGTGGACACTTTACGGACACACACACTTAACGCTGATAATATAAACCTCCTCAGGGGTTAGCTTACCTTCCCATGGAAATGACGTATCTGGGCTCGGGCATCTGGTCGTACACCTGTTGAGAAGAAGACAGTTCAGTCACTCTTATATAATATCTGACTAAGAGTTAATCTGTCCTTTCAGATGGAGGAAGGCTTCATGCCAGTCTACCAATCCACCGACAGGCTGATCATAATCCAGCCAGCATTTAAACAGCTATACTGTTCTCAGCGCTCACATCTTGCAAAGAGAGAAGTCTGAGACAGAGAGCATTCGCATCCAACAATGTCTATGAGCAGTGCATCATACATTTCACAAACCTGAATCAAACTCAAGTCAGTGGTTTGGGGGGTTGTTCAGAGCATCATTAGTTGAATTACTCCAAACTGTGAGATGCTGATGGTATCACAGCTACTGTTACATCCCACCCTTCTCCTCCCTCACCTTCCGCAGAGCCGGAGCCATCTTATTAGTCAGTGTTCCTGCCACTATCATGACATCAGACTGTCGGGGACTTGCTCTGAACACCACTCCGAAGCGGTCCATGTCGTAACGAGGTGCCGCCATGTGCATCATCTCCACCGCGCAGCACGCCAGGCCAAAGGTCATGGGCCACAGAGAGCTCTGAGGGCACAGCGGAGCAGCAAGAAGTCAAGAAAACACCAACAGAGCACACACACACATGCACACACAAACGCTTTCTTCAAGCCATTGTTCAGGCCCAGCAGGGAGCGCATGTAGACTACAGATACAGCAATACTTCTGTGGACAAATGGACAAAATGATACCTGAAAAGGTCACAACACAGCAGGAGATAACAGTTTAATCAAGCTCATGAGGGTCAAGTTCTGTTCTGTTGAGGACAGCAACATCATGGTTTGTAATGTTCAGGAAATACCAAATAACCTCCCATGTTGCCAAGATTTTTCACATTGCTACATTACCTAGTTGTGCTGTGTTTGCATCAGCAGCCAAAGAAATTCAGGCAACAACTCCTTGGCTTGAAAACTTAATAGCTGCAACTGTCAGACCTATGGTTCAGCTGGCACATGCTGTTCAGTGGTATTCAACTCAATATGACTCACATATTTGCCTTTGTAATTATCGCCTTTGTTGCTGATGTGAATACCAAACTGCACCAGCAAGCCATTTAAATAAGAAATCTTTTTTCTATAAATGCTGGTGAATATAATAGAGCCAACTGAGCCGTTAGAAGGTTCAGATACCTGATAGAGATGGAACAGTAGCAATTAAAGTTACATCACACATCTCTAGACTTAAGGCTTTATGTCCAGTTGCGTGACCTGAGATCAAACAGTCTCATCTCAGTTGGACTAATGAAGATATAACATAAATGAGAAAACACTGCAGACTTTGATTGATCGAATCCACATATGTGGGTGTTAACGCAGCCAACATCCTCCCATCGACTCACCCTGCGTGCCCAGTTAACCAATTCATCCAGCTTAGTGATGACATACTCCCCCTTGCTGGAGGCTACAGATGCTGGTTTGGCTGCTGCCACCGCCGTGCTCTTCTCTCTGACTGGAAGCACACTGCAGCAGAAGGATGGATGGGATCTTTAACATGTGCAGAGTGTTTACTGAGTGTCTGTTCTTCATTTACACCGGAGGATTTTTGGTAAACTTACGTCGTGGTGGTATTCTCGCTTTTTGCACTGCTGTGCAGACTCTTCTGTTGAACAGCAAACACGGAAATGGACCTGGTGGATGGAGAGCAGGTCAGAGGGAGAAACAGCAGTGACAACAAAAAATGTCTGAGTACGAATATTTTAATCATAACATATGCAAATGTTAAAACTGCCGACTCCACAAGAGGGCAATGCTGTAATACTACAGTGTGAAGTTTAATCATTTCAAGACATTGTGTGCGATGGACAGATGGGCAGATTTTATTGTGGGATATGATGATTTTGTCTGAGCTTCCTAAACTTGATGATGCTTTAAAGGATTAACTTGACGGTGCCTCTGAATAGCATACAGGCTGAGAGCTGCTGCTGCTGCTGCCAAAAGCAAGACGGCACAGCCTGTCGAGCACTGTAAATGTTTGAGCACTTGCTCTTGAGTGAGGATTGTTTCATCTCACTATTCTCTTCAATGTGGCTTAATCTGACCTCAAAAGTAACACAGAAATTGGCCAAAATTGACTTAATAAAAACGGTGTGGGTTGGAAGTTATCATGGCTATTTCACCCTGCATTTACTGCATACTGAACTTTATTTCAGTTAGCTGGACCTTTACAATAGCCAAGTAACAAATGTGTTTATGTGGGTACTAAAGACCAACTCTACATCTCTAAAGCGATACTGAAGCAGCCATCGGACCAGCTCAGCAGAGCTGCAATAACTTAACTTTGGAAGCCTGAGACGATTAGAGGGCTCTTACCTTGTTGAAAAGCAGCCAAAAACGGACAGGCGAGGCGCTGCAAAAAAAAACAAGCATTTAAAAAAACTAAAGAAATATTGTGATAGTAGTGATATATTGTACGTATTTCGCATGTTTCAACAGCTATATTGTCCAATAACTGACAGCGGGGTAACATAAATCGTAGCATTTTGCAAACAGGCAGCACAGAAAACTTTGTGATGTACTCAGAAATTCAACTTCAGGTCAAACACAAAGTCTCATTTAGAGCATACTGCTCTAATTTCATCTTGATCTAAATTGAATGCGACGCAAGGTCCCTCCATCTACGTTGTACTGAACAATACAGACAAATGATATGTCGACTTTATTTAAGTAAGTACCGCTTGGTGCATTTAATGCATGCCGAATTAAAGAATGGCCCGTAGCAATTTGGAAAAACCCGTATGATACTTCACACGATACAGTGTTGGCAAATGCAAGTGATAACCCAAAAATGACAGGATTTTCAAGAGGAGTTTGTCTTGACAATCTTGTGATAACGGGTGACACGCAATTGGGGATAAGAGCATGCCTGTTACAGTAGTAACTTCAACACAAACTGTGGATTTAAACAACTCACTAAAATAACAAACTGCTTGGACAGTTTGAAGATGACCTAATGTGTCGTTATGCATGTTAGCTGTTGTTAGCTTGCGCTTTTAATGCTACTGGGATTACAGGTGAAGCTCACATAAGCGTTACTTAGCTAACCTGGTTAGCCTCTATGCTAACGCAGACACAGCAAGGTCAGTGTGCGCATTCACTAAAAGTTAGATATCCGAAGACCAGCGCAGTCAAACCACACGGGAGTGCACTTTGATGTGCTAAATTCTGTCAATACTGTGATAAACGTGAGTCTGAAAACACAGCGATGTGTTTTAAACGTGTATCATTTTAGTCAAAACATCACTTACCAATCAACGCCGCCATCTTTGAGATTCTGGTTACGTCAGACTGCTTCCCGTGCCTGTGTTAGCTCGTGCTGCAGAGGGCGCTGCTGTAAAGTTGACAACCAGTTCATATTAGTGAAAAAGGTCAAAGTGTTGTTTCTTTGCTCACATTGTAGAGGTTTTACTGGATTATAAGGTTAAATCTGGTGATGTAGAGGTAATATTTGTGGCATTTCATGTAAAATTGCTGCAAGACCTGGGCAAATCAGAGTAAGGAGAGTTTCTGGGACACATATCTAGGTTATTGAATGGCGAGGCAATCCACACAATAAAAACATTGTTCAGACAAAGTAAAACTGCATGTAAGCAGGGCCTATTTGAGAAATAATGAGGTCATAGTTCAATTTGATTCTTTCATTTTTGTGTCGTTTTAAAGTAGTCACATTTGGATATATATATTGACCCAACCCCCCTAAGAAACTTTGACTAGCAAACAAAAAAAGATCTGTAAAATGTTCTTCATGTAGTGGCCCCTTTTGGACACTTACACATTAATTTAACTGTTACATTATACCTCACATAAAGGTTCTGTGCAGGTTTAAATGCTGTTTAAAAAAACATCTTCACAAGATCATGCATGCACTTGTCGGAGGTAAACACTGAGAACATGTTCGAACAACACTGACATACACTGATAATTAGTATGGTATATAATATTTATCTTGTAATATATTGTAATCTATCTATAGATACATTGTGTGTTTTAGTCATTATTACAGCTGTTTAGCTCCCCCCAGTGGGTTAGGGTTGGGCGCTGCAGTCACTTATTTTCATGGAGCTCATGTTCATTTGTGTCTGTGCAGAGACGCAGAAGCAGAACGTGGTTGAACTATTGGCAGCTAGAGATCAGGATTTATGACTTTAAAAGATAAAATGGCCTCTTTTATGTGGTAATTTATTTTAAAGCCCTTATCAACCCCATCTTCATGGGTTCCACCCAAAACACAATATTTGAGCATATAACTAACTTAAAAAAACACAGAAATAACAGTCACGTCCATAAAACTCCAGCATGAGAACACATCATTTATTATTCAGATGTTTTATTCCCTCGCAGAGCAGTCTGTGTGAAATCTTCATCCTCTGCATGATCACAACTTTGGAGAGCAAGTTTGGAGCAGAACACACACGAGTTATGATCATAGTAGTTTTTGACTTATTCTGTGCGTTCACTTTAGACGCCCGAAGTTGAGTTTGTCTGTGTCATCAGACTGGAGCAGCAGCCTGGTTGTACAGGTTGTGCTGCATTCATGCTGTGCGTTGTCACAACAAACACATTTAGTCAATCATACATGTCAGTGTGTTAGTGATGTGTCGGTCGCGAACGAAAGGGCTCTTAGAGCCACTCTGTGAAGTGAACGATCGGAGCCGGCTCCTGCCTGGGAGCCGGAGAGGGAGCCGCTTTGGGGATTTTTTTTTGTTTTGTTTTGTTTTTTCTCGACTTTTTTTTTTTTTTTTCGTTCAAGCCACACGTGATTGGTCAGCTACATGATGTGTGGTGGCTTCAGTGTGTAGGCTACGCACTGAGCGGGAGGGGGAGGAGCGGGGTTACAGACACAGCGCCCACACACATACACACACATACACACACACACACACACACACACACACACACACACACACACACACACACACACACACACGCAGAGCCGTGAAAGACAAAACGCTGGAAAGGTGAGAAAATGAGTGACCGCAGGAAATGCAGTAAAATTTAATATAAGGTATGTTTTTTGCATTGGTAATTAATTTTACACATAATTTTACATTATTTTGGTAATAAATTAGTTCAAGCAACGAAAAATCTGAGGAGCCACTTGGGAGCCGAAAGAGCCGCCCCTTCTATGAGAGCCGAGCCATGAGAACCGGATCTCTTAACAGAGCCGGAATTCCCATCACTAGTGTCAGTGTCAGTTAGCGCTAGTATGATTTATAGACCCTCAATGTGAAAATAAAACCATCTACCTGTAATGACTGCGCTTGTATTTTGTGGTGCTATTAAGGTGTGTATTTTATTTCCAATAAGTGATCTTTAAACTTCTTCTACATGCTGAAAGTTAAACTGAATTTGTTAGGTTGCAGTCATGTTTCTTGGTCTTTACCCAGCATATGAACACACAGCAGCAAACACAGTTGGAGCTCTTGAGCAAGACACTGAATGAGGGGAGCTGCGGTTTCACTGCTGCTGAATGTCTTTCCGTGGATTTAAAAGCATAAATCCTAAAGCTTGTGAGTTTGTGGCAAAACTGCATCACTGGCATGGATGAGAGCAGCCTGGTGCTGCAGCTCATGGAGTATCAATTAACCAGACAATTATTTTTTGATGAATCATTTAGTCTACAGCAGCAGTCTTGAGCTCAAATTAGCTGTGGGCCCCTGGCCGGGTTGAAAAATAAACCTCAAATAGGATTAAAAGCTCCAGAACATCTACTAATTGGACTTTTTTTTTTCTAAATATGACCTGCACAGCAGCAGCTTGGCTCACTCTTCTCCATCATACCTGTCAAAGTGCTCTGCTGTGTGTAATGCATGTCTGGAGAAAGGCAGGCTTTTCCTTGCAGATGAGACAGGACACAGCCACATTAAACTTTATGAAAATACAGTCGCCCACGTCTCTTTAAATGCTGCACAGGTCAACATTTAAGTTTAAAGATACATGTTGGAAGAAGGCTGTATCAAATCCCAGCATTGTCCTAGAACTGTCCCCTTCATGGACTGTCTCCATGTATTTTCTGCACTGTTACATTTTGATACTGTTTCACTGCTGCTTGCACCTCTGAACATATGAATTTCTTCTTTTGGATAATAAAGTTGAATTTGATTTAGTTTGATTTGAACGCTGTTGGCCGAGTATTTATGTCACTGTAACAAGCTGCGCATTTAGGCACAGCTTTCCTGTTAATTTTGAAAAACAAAACCTCTCAAAACACTATTCATACTCAGATTCTGCAATCTAGAAAATTATTAAAATAAAGAGAAATATCCCTTAGAGGAAGACAGAGGAAAAATCAAAATGGGAAAAATTTAATTACATGAATTTGAGGATAAGATTTAACAGTAAATTCTAAACATGAAAGGGAGGCCTTATGAGATTGTCTTATGATCCTAAGGCAGCTAGTTTGAGACTCTGGTGCACAAAATGTCAAATATGATGACACTGCACTTGTTACCTGACCACATAAAAAGACAGACAAGGCTGAACTCTTGCACACTGTCAGCATTGAGTTCATCAGATTCACAATGTGTCAGTCATGGACTTTCTTCAGGCCCGACTGTGTGCAGAAATTAAACCCTTAAACCCAAGTAAATCTTGAGCATCTGAGGCTTAAAAATGTTTATTCTGACATGATAAATACCTTGAGTCAAATGAATTGCCTTTAATTAAAGTAATTTGGATAGTTCTTTAATCTCCTGGCTGACTGAGTGGTCAAAAGCCATCTTTAGCATCCTGTTTTTGTTTTGGCCTCATTTTGCGCCACAAACCAAGCGAGCACCATCAGCAGCAGCGAGGATGCCAGCAGGGTGGAGATGGAGAGCAACCAGAGAAACATGGAGAGCATATTATCACATAATGACAGTCCCAGCGCCGAAAACACACACTGCAGTTTCTCCAGGAATAGCTGCAAAGTCGAAGCAAACGCAGCAACTGGTAAGCATCAGTGAAGGAACTGAAAACTGGCTGGAAAAGATGAAGGGATGCTTTTACAAATGGCTTTTATTCTGTCTTCATCATGTACAAACTTTTTTGGGACAGTTGAAGTAATACTAAAGTCTTACAACTGACGTTGCTTTGCTCATGGTTTTCAAGGTCAAACCAAATTCAGCCACATATATAGCAGAGCTTTTAAGTACTTAGAGTTCAAAATATTAAATATAGGCACTGGAATAGCTTAAAAGGACAAATGTTTGAAGACTACAGCATTGTTCAAAGGCTTCCTTCACCACTAGCAGGGAAAGAGCTCTGGCTTTTCAGATAATAAGCATGAATCCACATAAAAAAAGTCCTGTATAGGAGGAGCAAAAATACAAGTTAAGCCGTCACAGACTTGGAGGTTATAGTTGCAGCGTGTTGCTGTGCTGAACTGCAGACCACAGGAATGACCTATTTTTGGAAAGATCTCCTCCTTTGAAAGAAGAAAGCACAGCTCGCCTCCTCACTGAGCATCCAGGATGTCTGTGGGTAGGATGTCTGGTTTGCCACTCGAGCTCTGTGATGTCTCCCCTGACCAGGAAGAGGGGGTGACCTGATTATAGAGGACGTCCTGAGAGCCAAAAATTGGCTCTTTGAGATTCAGGGTGTACATGAGGAACAGATTGAGAGCCACCATGGCGAGGAGCGGGAACACAGTCAGGCCAGAGCCGAAGCCTCGCCAGGAGCTACACACGTTCAGGCTGACCCAGTAAACAAGCCTGCAGAGGATTGAAAAAAAAACAAAAAAACAATGACACACAAACAGAAAATCAGATGAACTTCAAACTTCACTGATGGTGAAGTACCTGTTAAACCAGGGCAGAAAGAAGTATTCAGACCTTTTCTTAAGCAAATGGTTTATTCACCGATTTTTGTAAATATCTGCTTATTCTGAATTTGATGCAGCAATATGTTTCAAACACATTGGGACAGGAGCAGCTAAAGGCTGGGAAAGATGTGGAATGCTCCAAAAACACCTGTTTGGAACATTCCACAGGTAAACAGGTTCATTGGTAACAGGTGATAGCATCGTGATTGGCTATGACAGAGGCATGCTGGAAAGGCTCAGGAAAAAATGAAATTATGTGACACACAACTGTATTCATTGTCTGTGCTTTACTCAAATATTTCTTTTTGTGAAACATTGGATAATTTAACATCTTTGAGGCTTGAATAATTATACAATAATGGTACAAAGATCTGAGAAGTTTAGAGGAAAATTTATTCTGAGGTAAAACTGCAAACAACTCAAAATGTGATGAATCCATAAGCCAAAAGGTTGGAAATCACTGGTTTAAATCTTTTAAATTCATCATATTTTATGAGCTCATTGTGTTTTTTGTGTAAATCAGAAAGGTAACTAGTGAGTATAGCTGTCACATAAATGTAGAGGACTACAAGGCACAACTAACTGGGACCAGTAACCTCTTGGAGTCGTTACTGGTTGCCTAGCGAGCAGCTCCCAGACAGGATCTAAATACAGTCCCCATGTAAAATGGTGAATTGTTGTTTTTGCACTCTAGTTTTTGTTCAGTTCGGATTAAGCAAAAAGCGTAGCGACAACCAAACTGAATATGATTAGAACCCGGCCAATCTGAAGGTATTTAAATGAGATTTTCACCATGTAGAGGTCATTGTGTCACAGTCAAGCTGATATATTTTCTAGAACATCTTCTCCCTGTGAAATAAATTATTTGGCTGGGAAGGATTTCATATTCCAGAGGTGTTTGATGTTGCATGTCTTACATCTTGTATGTTCATTTTTAGCACTTACGATACAAAGAGCACACAAGTGCTGCAACAAAGTGAGCGAATAGAGGAGTTCAGTGACGCTGGGTTGACTTGTGTCACAGTCTGAACTCCCTGCTGCTCTACGACGTGCTGCCAAAACTTCTCTCTGGCTTTGTTAATGACAGTGGTTGTGTTTGTTTTTAGCCATGCTAGCTGTGTGCTTCCAGGGACGGCAGTGTCGGTCTGTCAGTCACCACTTTGGTCAAACTGAAATGCTTCAACAACTATTCGATGCACTGAAATTCGGTTCAGACGTTCATGTCTGCCTCAGGATGATCCTCTGATTTTTCTACTCTCTGGTTTACAAAAAAAAAAAAATGATGTCAGCCTCAGCTGTACTGTACTGTACTGTGTCTAGCGCTAATTAGCAAATGTTAGCATGCTAACACACTAAACTAAGATGGTGACCATGGTAAACACGACCTGCATGCATGCAACAGCATGTTAGCATACTGTTGTTAGCATTTAGCTCAGCTTTGTCTAAGAGCTGTTGCATGTTTTAGACTCTTTTCTGTATTATTTTATTCTTCATATTAAATGTTGAACATGTGCTGCTCCGTGTTTTGTCTCCACATATCAGTTTTCTTATTGTGAATCGATGTGATCTGTGTTTAGTGTCTAAGATCCATCCATTTTCTATGCCGCTTACCCCTTTCGGGGTCACGGGGTTGCTGGAGTCTATCCCAGCGGGTGAGAGGCAAGGTACACCCTGGACCGGTCGCCAGCTGATCGCAGGGCAACATATATACACAGACAGCCATTCACACCTAGGGGCAATTTAGAGTCACAAATTAACCTAATGAGCATGTTTTTGGTCTGTGGCAGGAAGCCAGAGTGCCCGGAGAGAACCCACGCATGCACGGGAAGAACATGCAAACTTCACACAGAAAGGCCCGACCCAGGAATTGAACCGGCGACCTTCTTGCTGTGAGGCACGCGCACTACTTGCTGTGCCACCGTGCAGCCCTAGTGTCTAACACTTATGTATTAAAGTGACGAAGGGGAATTCTGAAACCAGAATAAAACATTCAAGAAACTTCAGTCCTGGATCATTTTGTTTGGTGCTTTTGAACCTCAAACATTTGAGCCTCACCTTCCTATGATGAACATGGCAACCAGGATCGGCACCAACTTCAGCTGGTCTTGAGGCAGTAAAGCGGCCATGACGACGAGGTTGAGGACATAGAGGAACAACTGCTCCAAGGATGCCGTGACAAACAGCTGCTGAACGGCCCGTCCTCTGGGAAACGACTCCTGCAGACTGAAGGAGGCCGTGCAGAACTGGCACGCTGCACTCATGAGCATCGCTGCAAGGGATGAAAGAGCAATAAGTCAGTTAGCATCTTGAATCTTGGCCATCTTTCCACAAACAGCTCTCAACTTTAAGCAACTCCTCGCTGCGCTTGATCTTGTCTGACAGCATATTTTGTTTTTATAATATCTTCATTTGAGTACAGCAACAGCCAGTAAAACGGCCTACATGCTTGACAAGTAGGTGCAAGGGAACTGGTCTGGACAGGTTTTGGTTTGGATGTTGCCCCCAGTTCAGGTCACCCCGGTTGGTAAATGATTAAAATATTCTGAAACAATTAGGCCACAGCCTGGGAGACGACAGACGCAGCCAATCTCTTATTGTAGTTTCCATTTAAAGCTATGTGCAGGAGGAGGAAATTATGCTTTTCTCCAGAGGCCCGGGGAGACGTCTGCTGCACTGAGGTTGAAAGCACATGAAATTAAAGGACACCGAACATTCCGAGACGAGGCGGCCAGACAAACCAAATCCTCTCTTAATCTTTATCTTTCATTCGCGGCTGTTTTTGAATGTCAGAGCGCAGGTGTTTGAAGCGTACCGAGCAGGACGGGGACGGCTGCCACCACACAGCAGCAGAGGGTGAAAACGATGCGGCTGGCTGCATCAGGGCAGTCGGGGGGCTTGATGGGGACATAGAAATAAAGTGCATATAGGATCCCTGCCGCACACAGAAGAGAGGCCAGGACTGAGAAGAAAGCGGGAACTCGGCCACTCTGACAGCATTTGCACTGGCAGCAGCGGCAGCAGCACCGTCCCCGATCTGAAGCCTCCTCTGCCACCTGACAAGTCTCTCCCTGCCCCTCTGACCGCCACACAGTCAGCTCCACGCTCTCTGGCGGCGGGCCTATCAGAGGTCGGCCCTCATCCACAGTGCAGTCCAGATTGGTCGATTCTGGACTCCATCTCGGCGTGTCTGTGCCGTTGGGAATGTCTCCCTGAGAGGCTGGGGTTGGACAGCTGATGCAGTTTTCCGTGGCGGCGTCCAAATTGCGCGCTGTGATGATCGGACTGGAAAGAGTCTGATCCAGCTCCCCCTCCTCTGTCTGATCTACCCGTGGCTCCTCTGGGAGGTCGTCTCTGGGCTGCTGGTGGCAGGGAGCAGAGCCTGTTCAAACCAGAGCACATTTTAACACAGAATTCAAAAGCACATACTGAAGGCAATCAGCTGCTGACTCACACGAATCAATCATTCTCTTACTGCACGTCCTGTCCAGGTCTCTGCTTTGCCTGGATCTCAAGTAACATTTCAGAGGGGCGGGCAGATGGCTGGATTAACCCATTAGGAGGCCACAGAGCCACCTTCCTCCTGCCACCTTCTGTGCATTGTGTTTGCATGCTGTCACCTCCAAGTGCCCACAGTTACAGTGTACACAGAAACCGGACCAAACTCCATCCACAAGTTTCCTTTATGTCAATCAATTTGTGACAATTTGATTAAGCGCAAAGTAATTTAGGAATAACCCCCATGTGACATTAAAATAAACTGAAATAATTCTAATCTTGAAAACAGACCCTCCACAATACAGGACCACAGGATAAGGTCATGATGCAAGAGCGATCTAGGCTGAGACTGGACCTTGATGAAATTTATTCAAATGATGAAAAAAATCCAGAGGCTTTTGGCCAGTTGATAATCCAGCTCTAGTTCTAGTTTAATTTTTACTTTTAAATACATGAAATCAATTATTCAGTTTCTATCAAGCATCTGCTGGAACCTGCGGCAATGTTCAGAAAGAGGCTACATCTACATACAAATTAAATCACTGACGTCTACAGGTATTCTCTCAACTTTCCCACAGGTGTTTTCATCATTGCTGCAGGCTGTTGAGTCAACATACATTAAACTAAATCCAAATGATCTCTTGGTTGAAGCGCATGCTCTTAAATCTGTTTTCAACTTTGCAATGTCTCATGTCATTTAAATAAATAACACTTTTTTTCTGAGTAACTTGGTCATGCATATGCTATGCCCACATGGACGTAATAACACAGTTACTACTGGACATTTGACTAAAAGTTGTAGTTCTTAAATTATCATATAATGAGCAATGGAACATGGAATAGACTTAAAGTTTTCAATCTCAGCTTAATCTCATAAGAAAACAGCCTTTACCGGCCTGTTTCTGAAGCTAACCTGAGTGGAACTGTATTGGATGTTGACTCGCTTATGACTGATTAAAACAAAGTAAAAGTCGAAAACATATTTCTTTTCCAGCTCATACTGCTTTGTCACGTCCTCCCCAGCACTACAAACAACCTGTATAAATGATTTAAAGCTCCTTAAACTCGTACGCATGACATGGACGTTGATTTAGTCCAGAGCTCCTGTAGGTAGATCCACACATCTGCTCAATCTTAAACAGCTCTTTTAGCATTATTTTCAAAATTGGAAAGACATGTGCAACTGTTGCTCCGCTTTAATCAGCCCTGACTCTGTCTTAAGTCTCTAAGGATCTGGTCTGGACTCCAACATGACTTGAGCCTTTGCTAATTTGCTCTGGCCTCCTCTCAAATCCTACAGCTCTGTCAGACAGTAAAAAGCAGCAGTAATAACTCACTCCTTGGCTGATTGGTTGCTGGTGGCGGTTCAAGGGAGTGCTGGGAGCCGGAGACGGAGTGGGAGGACGAGTGTAGCTCCTCCACCGAGGACTCGGGACTGTCTGAAACTGGCGCCAAAGAGATCTGAGTGTCCAGGTCCAGGAAGGGGGAGAAGGAGAGCCTGGTTGGGTCGATGTCCTGGAGCTGGTTGATGATGTCACTGATGGACTCCTTCATGCTGTCGAGCTCCTTCGCATTCTGCCGGTTAGTGGCCTGAAGCCCCGGGGTGCTCATAGTCACACAGCCTGAGAGGAGCAGGCAGAGGACCAGAAACCAGTTAAAAACACCAAACCAGGGACATGCAGGGCAGTAAAACCACCTCCAAGTGTCAGAGAAGCCAAATGACTATCAACTGCACTGTAAAACCCAGAGTTTTATCTTTACTTCTTATGAAATACATATTTCTGAGTCTCTTTCAAGCATGTTGTGGCACTGACGTGCAGAAAGAGGCCACACAATCATAAACTCTGACAGAATATTTAAGGTCATTGAAAAAGCTTTGGAAACCAGTTTTGAACCAAAATGAGAAGTTCCTTCCAAAAAATCAATGATCAACGATGAAAGTCCATAGAAGTTGGACTCAGACAAGTCTAAGAAAAGTTGTGAATGGTGCATTTAATTTTTCTTGTCCTCTCCGTCTGTTTTATCTCCTTTATTTCTCTTTTCTTCTATCTGTAAGGCACTTTGTACCTTTGTCTCAAGCTGTTTAGACTGTGTAAAAAGTACCACATTACCACTTTTTATGGACAATGATAGTATTTATCCTCCAAATTAAGCAAGAGTAAAGCCTTAAAAGCAGAACTTTGCTGGCACTTTACGTGCAGTGATGTCAGCCTGGTAAGGAAATGGGCTTTTTTGGGACTAAAGGAAATCAGTGTTGATATGAGTTTATGTCTGTGGTTGTACAATAATCATCACTGACAGGAAGTCAGAGTTTATCTTCCTCTGCAAGGTAACAGCCTGTGCAGGTTTGAATTGTTATCATTGAAGTTTTTTGTTTTCTTGAGACCTTTTCTCACAAAATCAGCACCTGAAAAAATAGAATCTGGCGTGATTTTGATCATTTTGAAGATTTGATGGCAGGAGATAGGACTGACTTACCCAGACTACAGCTTTATTTTTTAAATTATCTATTTTTTATGCATCCAATACTGTAGATGTACTGTAAAACCAGCCAGGACACTAATATTTCCTCTACTCTTTTGGAATCAAAATAGCTCTCAATATCAGTGTGGGTAAATTACTTACGTTTAGAGCATAGAAACCTGTTTTGAGTTCTCTTTTCCTTTACTTTTTAGCTAAGAGTTAAATGAAAAGATTGATACATATCTCACATATGCCCATTAACGGTGAAGTTATAACAAAAAAAAAAAACAGCTAGCTTATTTTAGCATGAAAATGCCTAACCGGGGTAAACTCCAAAGCATATAAAATCATTTTAAGCTTTTATTTATTTATTTATTTATTTATTTTTTAATGGATTGAACAGGTGAGATAGAATGTGTTGATAAGTGAATTGGAGGTGCTGGTAGGACTGACTGACTGACTGTTTGGACAGAGAAAGGAGAGCTGTTTCTAGCCTTTATGCTAAGCTAAGCTAAGATAAGGTAAGCTAAGCTAAGCTAAGCTAAGCTAAGCTAAGTGTGTCTTGGCTCCAGTTTCATGTTCCATGCACACACTTGAGAGTAGAGACTTGCTGATTGTTGTATTTGACTTATTTTAAAGTTTTGCTGAACCATGAAGAGAAAATATAGAGTATTTGATTTATTTTGTGATATATTTTTTCTTCAATCACCTGGTGACCCCTCAGATTTATCTTGGGGGTCCTGAACTCCGCTGTATTGTATAAAGCAGAATGATCAGAAATAACACATGGCAGGATTTCATCACCAATAGAGTAAATGCAGTGAAAGTGAATACAAGAAAAATATTAGAGTGATTTCTCATGTCATCAGGAGAATAACTAAGGATTAAATCATGTGGTTACCAGTAGTGGAAAGCAAAGTTAAGTACATAGATAATCGAGAGCTGTAATCAAGTACAGTTAAGCACTAAGGCATCCTTTCGTCAAGACTAAACTAGTACTTGTATAATTTCAGTCTTTCCATTTTAATGCTACTTTACTTCAGTCGTACTAAATATTGTTTCTGACTCCAGAACACTTATTTAACAGCTACTTTTCAGATTACATTACAGTATTACAAAACATGTAACAGTTTTTTTTTTTTTTTTAAATATGATGCATGAACTGTCCAACAGTACATGAAACAGCTGAAATCAGGTTCACCTTGACCAAATGCAGCATGAAAGTAAACGATCAAATAATACAACATAACACAGAGGGGGCATCTTGTATAATGAGTACGTTTACTTTAAATATCTAAAGTACATTTTGTTACAAATACTATACATCTGAGTACTGCTAAAGCAGGACTTTCACTTGTAAGGAGGTATTTTAAAACGTGGTGTTCCTACTTTTACTCAAGCAAATGATCCGAATACTTCTTCCACCACTGCTGCGGTCACTTCTCACCATAAAAGCGCGTAAAATATACGTACGCGCAATGTAATATAACACCAGCAACGCGCCTTTGCTGGTCCGCCGTTATTTGAACCGTAGCATGAATTTCGGAGTCTTTCATTAACATCTGCAGATTGAATCTGGAGCATTTTCCTCTGGATGTTTCTGGCGCACATCCAGCGGTGGCGCAGAGACGGCACGCAAAATCTGCGGCGAGGATCGTTCTCCAAACAAATGAGGACTTTACCATGTATAGAGCGCAATTAGGACTCGTCTGGCTTTTATGGTCGACATGAGGGGGGGTGCGTCTCGGTGGTTATCGGAGTTTGCGTGGATGTGGAAACGCGCGTAGGGGGCAATGTGCTTCTCCTCCTCGCTGAAAAACAGCTTTCCCCCCGCTCTCCCAAACAGACATTGATTACAATTCATCTTCCACAAAGCAAGCAAAGTCTCCTCTGTGTCTGGTTCAGCATGAGGGCTGCAGGTCAGGAAATGCCTGATTTAGAGATAAATAAATGAGGCCAGAATGCGCTCGAGCCCGCATTAAATCTGTGCGTAAAGGACACGCGAGTCACGCTGAAACCTTATATTCAGTGGCCATTCAGCAGCAATTACAGCAGTTAACCGAGTGATTTCAGAGACAAATGTGAATTAATTTAGCTCCATGAAATGCACGTTTAAACGCTTTATTCAGTTAGAAAGACGCCTCGGAGGCTGGAAATGGACTTACTTTAGTCGGAGGTTGCAGACTATTTGATGAGTTTACTCTTCTGGCAGAAAAAAACCCCTCCGTCCTTCTCTGCCTTTCTTCCCTCCCCCTCCGTTTGCTTTTTGTCTTCCAGGATCCTGAACTTCTGAATCAAATTTCAGGACGGACAAAATACTAGGCTTTTCCTCCGCCCACACTACTTTTTTTTTCCTGGGTACCATGTCAAACACCATATGGAGCAAATAAAGCCAGGGCAGGAGCAGCAGCAGGGGGAGGAGGGGGAGGAGGCAGCACTTTCTCTCAGTTTACCTCCAAATTCAACATTAACGATCTCATCCATCACAAATACGAGTTTATCTAAACAGGACGGTAAATATTTACACTAAAACTAAACCTCAGCACTCCTCTAATATTCACGCGCAGGGTTATGGTGTGCACTAATGACTTTGCTGTATCTAAATCTTATATTTAATACTATCATTGTTATAATGATAGTAGTATACGCATTAACAAGATGAGGCTGTTTTGTACTGACTTAGTAAGCTGTTCATGGAGTCTGTCAGTGTGATCACAGGCCTGTATACCGCATGTTCCCACAGTGATCATCAGGCTGTGTTCATTATTGACTGTGTTGAGGCTCTTTTCTATAATATTCTTACACTGAGTTTATGTCTAAAGCCAACAAATGAATTAGACGGTCTGCAGACTATTAATTTAAAGTATAAACTCAAACAGACGCTGGTTCCAGCCTCTTCAATATGCTGCTTATATATCACTGCAGATCAAGTCTATTTAGCGTTTGGGAATGCTGTTTGAACATGTCATATTTGGCCATTTCTCACTAGTTACCAAGATTTTCCAAATCATTAATCAGCTGAAGAAATTCATTTATAACGAAATATGAAATATGAGGTGCCACAAATAACTTTAGATCCCACTATGCTGTCAACACACATCCTAAACAAAGCTGGTTAATGTGACAGTCCTATTCTTAATCATGTTAAGTGATCCCACCTATTCCACACATCTTTTCCACTTGCTCCTCTAACACCCTGGTGGCCTTTTCCTGCTGCACAGGAAGTGATGAGTTTTATTTTTTCAGCAGCAGGAGCAGCATTTTTTTTTTTTAGGAAATAAAAGACCAGAATCAGACCAGCAAAGAGGCCGCTGAATGGTTCAGGGAGTCCTGAGTAATATGCATGATTTCATTATTTTAAACAGTGAAAGGATGATACATGAGTGTGCTGTCATGCTACTGCATCACCTTTACCTCACTGATGGCATTCACAGCCGTTCACTTTAACGTCTCCCTCCTCTGCATCAATCTGAAGCAGCTTTCACAACAACTCATTCACCTCACGTTGAGAAACGTACATCTAGTGTTAAATCAAATATTACTTCACAGACCTGAAACAGATCATACATTATGAGATAAAGAGTCACGCCAAAAGTGGTTTATTTTTCCATTTATTATTAGGGTCATTTTATTGCATAAAAAAGCATATCTAAATAAAATGCTATTGATTAGCAATATAATCAATAAATAAAATTTCACGACTATAAACAACATATTTCAAGTTTTGGAAATATACACATACACTGAGGAGCAGTTTATTGCCTGGTGGAATGAGTCTTGGAGAAATGGGGGTTTGGTGACCAGCAGCATGTCTGAAATACCGATCTGCCGTCCTTTAAAGTCATCAGGGAGGACAGAGGAGGACAGAGGAGGACAAGCAGGTCCACCACAGACCAACAGGCTTCAGGTTAGCTAATCCCAACTGAATTCTGCTTTTAGCCAAAGCACAAAGAATGAAAACATGAGCTGTGAAAGTCACATAGAGTAGAGTGAGGGGAGGTGGTGGAGAGTCCTGTTAGTCCTCTGACAGCAGCCGGTGGAAGTGATCCTTCCTCTTCTTCAGCACCTCCCGAAAATCCTCCTGAAAAAACACAACAAGAGATATTTGGACTGAACGATGAAACCGGGGGAGGAAAGACAGCAGGCAGATGCTGCTGCAGATAACCAGCTGTTTTATTCACAACTGACTCTGGTGAAACAGCCAAGCTTCCACTGGCTGCACTGACCACGAGAAGAAAACCTGAACCCAAAACACACACTTCAAACAAGAGAAGTCAAACAAGTCATGACAGTGAAACACGTCTTCTTACAAATGGATCATCAGTTCTTTAATGCTGCAAATACTTTGATAGGTAAGTACGTTTTTAAAAGCACTTTTTCTCTTGCACTGAGGGTGTTTTCTAATACCGATTATACTGATCTGAAAACAGTTGTGTCTTTCTCACATATTTTAAACCTGTAGGGCTGCGACGAAGAATTATTTTCATTATAGATTAATCTGCTGATTGGTTGGTTTATATAGGGAGACGTCTAAAATCTGGTGACTATACCCATCATAACTAACAGTCACACTCCTAAGCAAGAGACTATTTCTTCTTACTCTTTTCTTAAATGAACCTTAAGCTGAATTTGAGAAAAAGCAATCAACAACTCATTTTTTGCCACAAAACAAACAAGCATGTAATAATATTCAGACGCACCGCCGCAGACAGTTTCTCCAAGGAGGGGATGAGCTTCTGGAGCTCTCTGTCCTCTGACTCTCCAGACCAGCTCTTGATGGGAATTGTGTTCATCAGCTGGAAAACCACCAAAAACTCAGATGTATAAAAACTTTTCACTGGACAAAAGATGATTATATGATACAAGATAATGGAAGTAAGGAATCTCAACTATGTAAGTCAGATAAAAAAAGTTGTGACACTCTTTTTGTCAACAAATCAGATGAAAGATACAAAACCAACAATTAATTTATCCTATGAACAAGGATCATTCATGTAGTAAAAGCCTGATATACTGCATCTTATTCACTTGTGTTATAGAGACCCACTATTGTCCAAAAATGTCCATGCTGTCATTGTGATGCACATAGGTGCTGTAGTTTAGTCCAGTTTGAGTAACATAAGGCCACATATTTGTGGCCCATGTTTAAAAGTTTAGAAGGCCTTCAGTTGAAATTGCATGAGGAGACGGACAAACACTTTGTCGGTTTTGGTCTTTTCAGGGGATTTACTGAAAATATCACCAACCCTCTCCATTGATGGCAATGAATATAACACAAAATTAGACCTCAAACTGGCAGCTAAGGATCACAGCTCCACAGCACTTACATGGTACGGGTACGTGTGGGGAGCGTTGTCCAAAACGACCGTCTTGGCGAGATCCCTCCCAAGGATGCTGAGATCTTTGATGTAATGGCCGAGAACACAGGCACAGTCGTCCTGATACAGACGATGCCTATGAGGGAAATCACGTGAAAAACATTGACAGCCGTTTCTGTGAACCCAGTGCATACCTCTGCCTTTCTAACAATACAATGTTAATCTACATTTTGGCCACTTTATTAGGCACACCTAAACAATCTAGTACAACAGCTCTGCCACACTTAAAATGTTCCATGTATTACTGATGTCAGTAATACATGGAACATCCTCTACTAATTCTCTAAGCTCAAGACAATGAGCGATCTCTTTCTGCTGCTTTCAGACTGTCACAAAAATGCAGATTATAGCTGCTTTAAATGAGCAGTGCGGTTTGAGGACTGTTTCATGACACAGGGAGTATTGTACACAGTAGTTTGACACTGCTTTCAGCGTGGGGATGTTGCACACAGACACGCCCTCTTCTGAATATCATGCAGCATTTGGGTCACACCTGTGGTTATTTATCGACCTCTGTCTGATGCATATTGCGTGCATGTTTATGTACCTTCTTCTATGTGACAACAACCACCTGAAGCCAAAAGGATAACTCATTTCTACTGTGCCCACCATAAAACTCAAACACATCTGCACTCATTGGAATTCACTGTGGATAAAAGTCAGCTAAATACCTGAGAACAAACAGCGTGACCAACCAACCAGCGTTGTCCCATCACAAACAGACCGTTTCTGAGCAGCGTTGTGAGGTCACTGTGCTGGTAACACACAGTGCCAGCAGCAAGCTAACACTGGCAGGCTGTGTCTGCTAAACCTGACACAGAGTGCACGTCACTGCGGTCAAGCAAAGAGTTTGTGAAACTCAAGTGGAAGCCAGAGACATACCGAAACAGTTTTCTCTGTGGGTCCAAGATGTTCAGTATCTTCTCAGCGTATTCCTTCTTTGCACATGTGTAAACAAACAGCTGTAACAGGACACAAACAGCTGTAAGGACAGAGTCTACAAAAACCAGAATGCAACAGGCATCAGGACACCACAAAAAACTGTATCGACTTTCATTTCTGATGATGTGCAAAGAAAAATAAGATAAAGGTGGAAATGAACTGGTTCAGATCAAAACAGGTGGAGGTATGACAGAAGTATCTGTGTGCAGAGAAAGAGTGTAAGCTCTGCAGACCTGGAGCAGAACAGTTCATCACAGTTCAAATTTTGCAGAACGAAACACTATACTTATTATTCTTAATGATAAAGTTCACCTCATCTCACCAAAAACAAACTGAGACTGTAGAAAGCACTTTTCTAGAGCCGACTGCACCAATAAACAACCAGACTGATTTCTTTATCAGATGAACACATACCTCATAGATTTTTGCCATGGACTGCAGAAACTCTTTGACGTGTGGCCGTAGGATCATGTACACCTGTTGACAACAGAGGAGCAGAGAGAATGAAAGATTGATGAAAACGTTCTTCATTTTCTCCTCAGCTCCTTTTCAATTCAGCATGCAATGGGAAGCTTACTCCATGTTTCAAGCTGCTATACCAGTTTAGATAACTCTTTTCTGTGTCTCTTGTTAGCACATGGCCCATCAGTGTTATTGTGAGTTCTGGTGTTTCTTCACATTAAGACTAGACTTCTTCACTTGACCTGCTTCCTGTCATCCCTCACCTCATCCCTAAAGAGGGTGACCACACTCAAGTGATGCTTCCACTCTTTTCATCATCTGCAGTCATTTACTCTGCATGCTTCAGATTGAAAAGCACGTTTGTGAATAACCACACAGTGAGCAGTTACCTTGTACTGGTGGTCCTGGAAAGCTGTGTAGAAGGTGTACTCTGGCTCGTCGATCACATTCAGAGAGCTGAACATCAGGGTCTCCTCCTGGAAGGACATCGTCAGTGTAACTCAGTTTATTTAGTATAAAAATCCAACATAAATTTCTCATCTTGGGTGCAAAGTATCTGCTTTAACCAGCCACAATGAGAAATAAACTGCCAGTTCCACAAAACAAACCAACTGTACAACTTTTCCCCTTTAATTTTAGACAATTGAACACTGGAACAGTCTTCTCCTAAAAGCTTTTTATGAGCTCCAGTCTGGCAGTGGGTGATATGTTCTCCACAACAGATCTCTCTGAATTAAAAAACAGCAAATAAGAACATCTCAGCCAAAAGGTCAGCCTTGAAGACAGATGGGGAAAACCACCGTGACCACTGTGTTCAACCCTTGCTCAGGAAAACAATATGCAGCTACTGAGAGGCAATGTGTGACATATTTAGGGCTACATTTGAGGTTTTCTGATGAAGTTTTGAATGTCTGATATCATATTTTATGGCGCAATCCTTCGCAGCCACCACTGGAATCTAATTCTATAAAAAGTATAATATTAGTGTAGCATAGGGTAGTATCTGCAACTGTGCAGAAACATATTATATAGACATGGAAAAAAAAGCCCTGCAGCATTTGAATGTTGATTTAGAAATCAAATGTCAGCATTATGAATGAAGCTTCATAGTATTCAGTACAGTCCCAAGCATATGAAGTGTTAACCAATTTATGAGTACTAGGCCTTTCTCAACAGAGTACACCAAGACAGGACTTGAACTTGTCGATGCAACACCGCCAGCTGACATCAGCTTGCAAATAAAAAAGGTCCACTAACAGACTTTTTCGAAAGAGGAAATAACTTGACTGACAGTGAGATGCAGTAAAAAAAAAAAAACAACTGTTATCCAGTCTGTACTGATGCTACAGTGACATCAGAGCCCGTGGTGAAATCTGAAAGTGCTGGCAGAGATGAGACTGTTCTTCCCAGGATGATGGACATTGACTGGGAGCTGGGCTGTGAGCTGTTGTCACATCTCTAAAAACACTGGAGCAGACTCCAAACAGGCTTTACTTGGATAAATCAGTCAAATATTCAAAATCTTAGTGGTTACTTCCTCACCTGAAAAAAAAAAAAAAAAAATCAAAACTCAACAAAGCCCAGGAGCACATCCAGTCATCTGGACTGTTCTTGGCTGGATGTGGACTCTGAATTGCAACAGCACTTGAGCTGTGACTGATGAGGTTTCACAAGAACGCAAGCACAGACAAGAACACACACTGCGTTAGGCCTGCCGCTTGGCAAAGACACCAAAACTCTGGACAGACCTGCTCTGCCACAGCTGGTGTGGATTTCAGTTGTTGTTGGCTCCTTTCTGATTCACATTCACATCACTGCAGTCTTGTTCGTCATGTCTTAAGTTGTTATGTCACTTTAAGCTCTATGTTAAGCTCCTCTTGAGTTACCATTAATTTGTCCAACTTCTTTGTTAGCTATTCGTGTATGTGCATTGTTGTGTGTGTGCATGAGAGGAGGACGTTCCAGGGACTTAAACTCACCAGGTCGACCACCAGTGTGGCCTCTGGAGTACTCCTGGTTTTTGGAGGGACATCTCTGAGTTGGGGTCGGGAATGCTGAGACTGTGATGGTATGTTCTTGATGAACCTAAAGCTGGAAAAGAAAATAATGCTTTTAGAAGGAAAGAAAGAATCACACACACTGTGGAGAACTGAAGGTGACGAGCTCTGGCACTGTAGAAATCAATTGAAGAAGCAACACTTGAGTTAGAAAACATTTTTGTTTGATGTACTGGGTCTTTGTTCATCTTGACTTGGCATAGTAACCTGCCATGATGAGAAAAAGACATCTGCTAGAGGCGGGACTCTTCAGGAAACTACTTGATTCTGATTCTTGGTGTCACGATTCGATCAAAAATATTCGAAAAACAGAGAGCATAATTTTTGCTCCAGATCACTATGTCAAACCATTCACTTGCGTTCTTTTTGCTCAAGTTAATTGCAATATAAAACAAAACTGACACTTAAACCAAATGGTCTGGCTGACGGCCACAGTCTGACTGAACCGAAGAGAAGCAGAGAGAGGCGTGTGAGAGCACCAGTGTTTCCCACACGCAGGCTTTACTTGGGCAGGCCACCAAGGTTTAGTTAACTGCTGCCAAAGTAAATCTGGTGACCCATTTTGGCATTTATTTTAGTTTTTTATCTGTCCTAGAGAATGACGCTGTCTGTGATCAATTAACACGTGGACAGTGTCCCCTCACTGTACCCCTCCTGTCACATGCACATGCTCAGCAGAGAAACAGAGCGAGCGAGAAAGAGATGCTGTAGCTTGTAAGTGCACCCGGTTGGTGCAGACATCATTCAGTATCATGTTGGTTTTGAAAAAGTAAGGTTAATAGATTAAAGGGAGAAACATAATGTTATCAACATTGCACGCAGAGGCGTGTGTCTCTGAAAGGGGCTTTATACTTACGGATTGAAGGCGTCATCCTCCTCATCTCCAGCCAGAAGGTCAATGGAGCCATAACCAAATACACCTTGTTCTGGACTCATCAACACGTTGTTGACAGTGTCTGCACACTTCACATCTGGACAGAAAAAAATAACACGTCCGAATTGTAAACAACACAAACCAAGGAAACTTAAAACACAGAGTCATCAGATGACATTTCCATGCTTCCTTTCTTGCCATGCCAATGGGACTGGAGCCTCTCCCATAATGCACAAACCAAAACAGCTAGACTCATTTGTTAAAGCTGTTTACAGCATCAATACTGTCTCTGACTCTTAGAGAAAAGAATAGAAATGACTCATGCTGGATCTGAATTCCAGCAGGACACAGAGTCATCGACCAAGAAAGTAAGTACCAACGGTCTGCTCACCACATTTATGCCCGCTGAGCAGATGAAACAACAATAATGTTCTTTCTGTTTGACGAACAGGGTGGGAATTTACCACAAGCCACCAGTACAGATGCTGGTACGTTTATACTGTGGTTGGTATACAAGTTTACTCCACCGGGCACTTTAGTCATAAGAGAAGAAAACCACCCTCAAAAGGATGACTGGATATCTCCCGAAGTGAATGGTAAAGCAGTGAAAGTGTTGAGTTGACAGAGTACATTTTTACTTTCCCACAACACAAAATCACATAAAATATCTGGAAGGGTTGTTGATGACTTACATTCAAATGAGCCCAGTCTGTTTAAGGTACTCCAGCTACCATATGTTACAAAGAACCGCAGTGACAGTAGCTGTACTCACTCTCTTTGCTCGGTGTGAGGAAACGCACAATGGGCGAGTAGATGTTTCTGGCTGTTGTGTTACGAGGAGTTGCCGTTGTGATCTCTGACAGTATGTGCTGATGGCGCATAATGGACCTGATGGGAGTCTTGAAGGCCAAATCTAGAGCACAAGAAGGCAATCAGTCACAAAAATGGATATATGGATCGGTGTAAGGAATTCATATAATCAGGGAAACAAAATGATCAAATATTATATCTAAAGTGGAAGCTGCCAAAAACACCTGTTTCTCTGTCATCGACAGCGATGGCTCTCTTTCTCAGCCGGCCACGGGGTAGTGGTCGCCTCGTCATTGTGGGAATTTCGTCATCTGAGTGGTGGAGGTCATTATCCGAGGTCTCTTCACTCTGCATGGTAAATTGGAAAGAAAGAATTGATAAATAAATGTATTATAAACACACACACACAAAAAGGTCAGAGTCACCGCTGTGTTTGAACGTCAAATTGTGATGATTTCCAAAGAGCACATCTCACTATGACCTTTAAACTATTCATCTATTCTATTCTCTCATTATTCAGACAGTTCTCCAGAATGAAGTCTGTGAATTGCATGAATATATCAGCTAAAATATATCTAAATATCTGTGTAAATGAAGTGAAAAACATCCCTGAAATACCAAGATAATCTTTGAAGAAGCATCAATAGCACAGTTCATCTCTACCTCAGTCTGTGTTCTTCGCGGCAGACTTTGAACTCAGCAAAACACAAACATGCACACTCCAAAACTGTGTTATTATTCAAGTGCAAACAGAGACAAATTAAGGAAAAGCTGCACAAAATAACTTGTATTGCCAACAAGGTCCTGCATTGGTAGCACGGTGGCACAAGTGGTAACACTGTCGCCTCACAGCTAGAAGGTCCCCAGTTTGAATCCCGCTGTGGGCGCTGGTGGCGTGTCCTCCACCATGTCTTCAGTGCCTGCTGCTCCAGGAAAAAGGGGGCCTTTCTGTGTGGAGTTTGCATGTTCTCCCCGTGTTCACCCAGGGTTTCCTCCGTAATAACCCCCACTAAAAACATGCAAGAAGATCACCACCTGACCAATGGTGACGAAAAAAGGATGGGTCCCCGGACGCGGGCAACGGGATCGGCCGGCAGCCACCACTCCTGGTCTGCTGCGGAGGAACGACGGACCGAGGATGGGTCAAATGCAGAAATATAATTTCACGAGAAGCATGGCATGTGGTGTAACTCACTTGTGTGACATGATAAATAAAGTACGTTTCTTCTTCTTCTTCTTCACCACTGGTACTATTAGTATATCAGTAATGCATAGCCAAAAATGGAGATTAACACTGATGCCGGTGTACTGCAAGATTATGCATCGCTTTGCACATGACTACATCAGTAGCAGGAGCTTTTGTTTTTTTTCTCCTTGTTTACTTTGTGAAGAAGCAGAAATTGTGCGGTCCTGTACTACCTCTTTGTGGTTTATTGTTTTCTTCCTGAGAGCCCAGCCCAGCTGCTGGAGTGTAAACAGTCTGCACGCATGTGTCCTAATGACCTACTTTTACTGGGACCCTCTCACATGTAACCGTGCAGTTTAATCCTGTGTTGCTTCATCCTTCCTGTGTCAGACAGACACCATGCCACAGAGCTGCACATCTTGCAGCCTCAGGCAGGGATAATCTGGTTTCTGCTCCTTTAAAATGACGGTTCTGCGTATTAAATTCACTGACACTGTTAATTACCAACTCAACGTGTTCAATTTGAGAAACGTTAATACAAAGCCAGTATAACATAAAGTGTTCAGTCAAGTAAGTTCCACTATGGAAAGGCACAGAAAAGCTCTGTGAGGACATTAAAAACCACAATAAATACAAAGAAACACCTCTTAAGCATCCCAAACTGCAGCCTCTAAACTGGAGATTAAGTTGAATAATTGGTTTCAGTGCAGCGCTTTTGTTATGCTGTGTTAGTTTGTAGCTTTAGCTTCATCTTTGTCTAGCGCATCATCCTTCTCAAAACATTTCGCTAACGTAACGCCACGCGTAACGTAGCGTTAGTTCCGGGTCGACCCGAAAGCCCTTAATTTATTTACTTTAATAATTCTGGAGAGAGTAACGCTGTTAAGTAGACCAGGGATGAAAAACCAACGACGGTCCAGACTTGAGCTAACGCGGTTAGCAACGCCGTCTGTGTTCTCATGAGAGCGCTAGCTAATCAACGTCCGGAAACTACACAAATACCGACACGGTTACTCACATGACTAACTCTGGTAATACACACAGTGTTTACTGGAACAACTGACATTTCCGCTACTAGTAAACGTTTCTTATTGAGGAAATAATCGTAACACACAAATTCGTTACCTTGGCTTGAAGCAGGCCTTCGGTGACGGCAAGGCGCGTTCGTCTCGGCGTCGCTTTGTTGGACCGTCTGCCGTTGCTCCTCGGCGTGTCCGAGCAGGCCGTAACGTTTCTTTGAGACCTAAGTTTCATTTTTCTTCTTCATATGTGATTTGTACACATCTACAGACAAGCAAAAGGTGATCGCATTGACTCAGACGCTTTTGCTCTTCTTGTATCCCCCCCAGTCGGCCAGTAGCCGAGAGTCGATGTAGCTCCGCCCCGCTCATCACGGTGCCTTCTCGAATCAGTCTGTGTGTTTAAATCTGCCGGGGTGCGATAGGTTCACCACAGCGGACACTGTTATTGGGCGGTGCTTCAGAAGACTCGAGCGTCAGCGTGAGACATCAGTCACGTTGGAGAGTTGGAGACCCAGCTATTGTGTGTTTGTGTGTGTGTATGAATGATTACATATGAGTGAGGATCTAGATGAACACAGAAACCTGTGCATTTCACCCCAGAGCCCCTTTTGTTTTAACTGCACAATAAGTTCACGTCAGAAAAAAAAAATCCAGCTCAAATACTGGAAACGTTTATTTTCTCGAATGGACACAAACTTTAAAAATGTCAGAAATCATTTCACGTGAGTGGTGTCATTTTCCATTTTCTGGTACTTTATACTAATAGTCCATTTCAATTCAGAGGTAAACATTGTGCTTGTTACCAGCTGTTTGCTAGCTGTTTTTGCAAATTCAGATTATCACATTAATCAGCAAATACATTCTGATGTATTCTCATTGGTTAAGATAAGATTATATTGGCCCCTGAGAGAAATTTAGACACTATTGGCAGTATATAAAGCAATTAAAATTGGTTCCACCTTTGCCAGCTATAACATTAGTGATGCTTAGTCATAGTATAAACCCGCATAAAATTGAAAAAAATTGATATACAAGTACCCCAACATAATAGAGTCCTTAAGTAAATAACTAATTGAATAAGAAACTTGTACTTAACCTGAGAATTTCCATTTTCTGCTACTTTATACTTTCACTCAAGTACATTTAAAAGAGAAACATAATTTTTACTCAACTATGTCCACATTTATTTGTTGTCACAGACAGCTGTTGTTACTTTGCAGATTCAGACTTCACATGCAAAACCTATAATGAGCTTATAAATACGATGTGTCAATGTTATTGAGTACAAAATGAACACACTGACTAACTGGTTTGCTAACTTATCTTACTCCATCCATCCATCCATCCATTTTCTATGCCGCTTATCCCTTTCGGGGTCGCGGGGGGGCCGGAGCCTATCTCGGCTGTCAACGGGCGAGAGGCGGGTAAAAAATCCAACACACTTGTGACATTTAAGAATGGTGATATTTTATTAATTTCAGATTCAAAATAAAAGTATTCACACAAACACATATTGAGTAAATAGGCAAGAACAGCTCTTCACCCTTTGAAAACAAAGAAAAAAAAAACAAAAAGAAAAAAAGTTGCATTGCCCGCCGCCACTTCACTGTTATTGTGGTTACCGGGAAACATCCCATTCATCAAAAATGTAATCATCATAGAAAAGAGGAGGAATAAGCACACATTAATAGAACAGACTGAAAAACGACTTGCAGTACTAACAGTGGTACTAGAAGCAGTACTTGTTATCATACTAGTAGTAGTTATGTGTTGAGCTGGAGGTTCCCTGTTGTTGATAAACTAAACAGCAGAAGTGTTACAGACCTGTAACACACAGAGAGAAAGAGAGAGACAGAGGACGCCACCCAGAGTCCAAAATGAACCTCTCAGTTCACCTACAGGGTGACAGTTCTGTTTGTTTCCTGCCAAGATAACAATAGTAATACACCACAATACTCGTTTTTAACACAATCTCATTTGTGTCATGAGATTACAACTAATCTTAAGTACTGCACTGGTATGTTGAGGTTCATTTTGGACCCCGGTGTCCGCCTTATGCCCTCTTCATGTACCCACTAAAACTGTAACTTGAGCCCTCACTGGGTTAAATGCATCAAACTGGAGGTAGAGGTAGATTTTCCTGAGAAGTTGTAAAAGACAAGAGCCTTGTTTCAGTTCTGAAGTTAACCTGAAGACACGTGAAGCCCCCACACACATCACATGCTTCCCGAAAATAATCACATTATTATCATCATCATTATCGTTATATTAACAAATCTGCTCTAAATGTAATCTCTGTGTGCCGGGGTTGCTACAGCAAATCCAGGAGGAAAAATAAAAAGCAAAGCAAAAGCAAAAAAAAAAAAAAACAATATAAACATGATATAATTCACAGCCCTAAAAAGCCATATTTCAGAATATTCTATTTAATTAATCTTAGTAATACAGGTTAATTCATACAATTGTCACAGCAGAAGGCATCTTGTTATTTCTCATCATTTTCCTTGTCCACAGTCTACCTGATGGAGGTAAAGTCAGTGGCGAAGTCCAGTCAAAAACCCCTAACCCACATGCACCTTAACCCGTAAACGTTGCAGCAGAATTTCCATGTTGGCAACATGTGGGAACAGGAGTCGGAGTCAATTTTCCATGCAAGACACTCTGGACCATAAAAGATTTCAAGAGCTTTTTAGAGCTACGGCTTTGGTTGGAGTAAAAGCAGCAGTGTTTCAAGGACTTTCTTATGTTATGACATTTAGACATAGAGCCAGCAAGCCAACCACAAGAGACTCCGAGGGTCCAAGACAAACAAAATGCATTTTGCATTAACAATGCGGCGAAAATTAGGCCAGCTAAGTCATTGTTCCGGTCTGTACAACAGCACACAAATGCACCAAACAAGCAGACTTTTGAAATCAATCCAAGCTTTTAACTGCACACGACAAGAACATTAAAAAAAAAACAAAAAAACGCGGCGTCTCGTGCGAGCATTGTCTGATCTAAAACCACCTGCACACTCTATGACTGAGCGCAGACACGGAGCTGTAGATGATGTAGCATTCAGAAAAACCAGCGGTTTGAACCAAAATCTGCTAGAAACAACCTCTGTTTTCATACCAGGTGCCACACACTTTAAAATGATACACTTTTTACAGCTATGTTGTTCCACTGTGTCTTTAAACACCAGATATGAAGGAGCCTGAGCACAAAAACAGTTTGATTATTGATTGTTTACTGTTTTTAATAAGCAGATCAACTGTAAAGGTCAGTGACTTCTCTGATTTTACCCTTCCATGACGACCTAAACGCAAAACTCCGGAAACACTGGAAAGAAATGAAAAAACAAACACTTAAAATGTCCTTTTCTTTTTGCAGTAAAACTGTCATAATGAAGGACACTGAATCTTTGCAGATTTAGGAAATCTAAGCTGATTTTGCGTCATAACAAAACCTTCCACTGAGGGGAGCTCTTGGTAAAGAGGTTGAAGCTTGAACTAAATCCTCAACTAGACTGACATCTCTGCTTCCCCTTCCATAACTGAAATTGGTTAAAGGTGAGAGTCAGATTTCTAAGCTGACATTTGATTGTCTGTGGTCCTAACAATCTCTTTCATGAGTCAAAGTCTTCATGAACCAGCATCAACGACATCTTGATGAGGTTCTCCTGTGTGAACCTTCAACAGGCTTCTCTGTTGTGGCTGAAGCAAAGAAATCCGTAGGTCTGAAATCTTTAGTTCTTGAGGTAGAAAGAGGGCTTGATTGTGGTTGAAGGGATGTCAGAGAGTTTGGAGGTAAACAGTGTTGTCACAACGTCCCCTGATTGTCTCTACCACGCAATTAAAAAGATGCCAACCTTCCGTGAAGATGCTGCCGTGCACACACTGAAAGAAAGAGAGCTGCAGTGCCTCCACTGTTCAAATGCAAATATCTCACAGAGCCTGTCGATAGATATACGATAAACATGGATCCACTGAAGGGGGCAGGTGCTTAACTGTTGTCTCTGAGGGCCAAAGGGTCACCAGGTCAAATCTAAAAAAAGCAATGTTGATCCTTTAGATCAGTATTGATTGAATTTGCCATCTCCAGCACCCCTCCCCCCTTCAACCAATGCTTTCAGTCACAGCATGTCTCAATTTGATTGTCAGCCATTACCAGCAACTGTGACATGTTACTCACGCAGAGAGAACAGAGACATGGAGACAAATGCTGGGCTTACTGTGTGTCAGCAAACTGACAAAAACATCTTTTTCCATGGTAATATTTGAGATTTACAGCAGCATCGAGGACAAATACACGCCCAGAAATGTAGGTAACAATGAGTTGTTTGTTTTTTTCTAGGTCTTTTCATAGTTCTGGCTTAAATAGGTTAAGGTTGGAAGAGCATGTAGCATCAAGAGCAACACCACCATTACTGTAGGGACTATGCTGCACTACAAAGGCAAAACGCAGTAACTACATTATCTGGTCGAAATAGAATTAAGTTTTAAGTAAGACATCTTTCCTGACCACAGACATTATTACATCATCAAATGCATATTTTTGGTCAAAAAACTGTGGAAAAGTCATAAGAACTGCAAACTGTAATAAAACATTAACAGTTAAACCTTTGATCATAATGGAGAAACAAACTGAATACCAGACAAGGTAACTGCCGTCTTTGTAGCCTCTGTCTGTAGTGTGAAATCATGTGAGTTCATGTGGTTAAGCTTCCCTTAAATCACATATTGAAAATGTTATTTGGTTAAATATGAATTTGTTCAACTTAAAGGTACCAGTTAGCTGAAGAAGGGAAACCATTTGCTGATACAGTTTCTGACTGATCAAATACAGAGCATAACTTTATTCTCTAAATGTTTGTTAGGTTTCATGTGATGTCTGTGATGATTAGCAATGAGCTAAAAATAAAGGTTTTATTGTCTATTTCACAGTTCAACTATAAGCCTTCTAACCCTTTTTTCTCTATTTCACTGTTCCTGTAGTTACTGCTCTCCGACTTTGTAAGGCAGTATGGACGAGCGCTGAACCCAACCATCTAAAGCCAGCCGATCTGAATGACAGTGAGTTCACACAGTTCACACTGTATCTAATAAGTTACTACAACTGTAATGTAACCTGGCTGGTTTAAAGAAAGGTGTTGCCAAAACTACAATAAGACCTAGACTGCAAAGAAGCCAGTTCAGCATTAGTGGACATGACTCTGGACATGACTCAACTGTCCACAGTGAGGAAACATGACATGTTATCTAGACTTTCCACTGCAGTTCTCTGTAGATTTGTTTCAGAGGAAACAACCTGAACCTGATCATAATCACCATGGTTGTGAGTCTTGAAATCAGAACTGCATAAATGCGATCCACACTTTAAAAGGCTAAAGGGTGGAAAAAACAAGCTCTTCCCCAAATAACTCTATTCATCATGTAATCGCTGTATTTCACTACATGTGTTTCCTCTATATCTGTAAAATATATCTGACTTCTCCTGTGATAAATGACTGAAAGTGTAGTGCACACAGTTAATAAATAGCAACATGGTTTGGTATTATGTCCCACCTGCTGTATGTACGGCTGCTGACAGAAAGCTGTAACCTCACACCGACTGGAGTTTCAGTTCTGCAAATGTTTCTCAGATATAAAAACTATTTCATTGGTTGAGTTGAACCTCAGTGGATCGAGCCAAAGAGCTGCTGACACCCAGCACAGAGGTCGGGGAAAGAGGCAGCTGTGATTATAAAACCATGTGGATTTAGTCCTGTGTTACCTGGTTTACTGTCTAGCCTTGATAACACCAAATCAAACCAGCTTTAATAGTCTCAGTAGCCTGCTTCTGGGATTGTGAACCCCTCACCTAAAACGTATGAACAACAGACACAGAAATTCAACCAGACTCTGGTGTCCAGTTATAGAGCCCCAACAGCAGAGAAAAGCAGGTGCGCTCGCAGGAAGTGTAAACTGTGCCACCTTCAGATGAGGAAAGAAGTAACTGCTGCAACTTTGACAACTGTTTCTCCTTTTTATAACAGTTTTTTTTTGAGTGCTTGACGTTTATAATTTCAAACTGAGAAAACAAGCATAGTAAACACAAAGTTTCGTACTTGAAATATAAACTTGGGAGCAACTGAAGTAACTACCATAACGTGTTGAGACTGAAAAATTCTATAACCACTCAGTGTCTGTCCTAAGCTTTCAATTTAATCACACAACTGTGTTTATAGGTCGAACAGTAACTCCTTCTACAAATAATTAACATTTCAGCTCACTTGTCTGAGGGTCAAGAGCCTGGAAAGCTCAACGATTAATGAAGAAAGCAAACGTGTTGTACAGACACAAGCTGAGTTATGTGTCTGTTTAATGTGTTTAATAACCACTGAAGGTTGCTATGACACAATGATTCTCCATTTATAGTGTGACGACCCCACTGCCCTTTGCCTTGGTACGTGTAGTGTGTGTGTCTGTGTGTGTGTTGCTGTGGTGCCATTACATTAACCGGGAACATCTGGCCTGTGTTCCTCAGATATTTAAGCCCGCCTGCCACAAGCCAGTCTCCATCCCTTAACCTCAAACCAAGGTCTGTTTTTTTGTCCTTTTTTTGCTTTACACATTGACAACAAGTGCCTCATATCTACGATTGTATTCATACACCACTTATACTGACTTTCACACCTAATGCCATTTATTACTGTTCCCAACTTCCATAAATTTCAGTTTGTTATTACCAAGTTTGGCCCCTGAAATGGCCCTAGTAATAGTTATTGTAGCTGACAGGTGGTATAGGTGTAAAATGTAAAACCTCAAACACACTGCTTGAGCACGGTGACTTCAAAATATCTACATCTTTAAGTCAAAACTGCTGCTGCTACTTCTCTTGCCTATAGGTGGCGCAGGTTGGCATGCATTGAAATGTGAATAAGTGGGATTGTGAGGGAGTTATAAACCATTTTCGTTTCTGTCGCCATGGAAAAAGTTTTTTCTGCTTCACTGAGAAGTAACTCAACCAATGAGATCCTGCCTGAACGCTGTTCTGCCTCTGACCATCTTTTTTTAACATCCAACTAAAGTTCCACTTTTTTTTAACTGAGAAATAATGAAACAAGTGAGCCTGAACAGCTCGCTCTCTGTCGAGGGGTACTCTCACCATTTTAGTAAAGTTCAGATATACATCTGATGATTGCATGCGTCTCTGAATGAGCGCCTGCCTGAGTATAAAGAGTACTTTTCAAAACTGACCGATGTTTGTGTAGCAGCTGGTGGCGATTTCCCACAGAGCAGCGAGTCCAGAATCAAAGCCACGACAGCCATCTGGTGATATTTGACTGGAACAGTAAAAACTGATTAGACGGAGGTACTGCTCGCTCTCTGATCATCTCATGCTGTGTTAAGGCCTCAGAGCAGAACCCACATACAAAGCTTGATTTACTTCCTGACGTCAGTAGGAATGAGGCTGCTTTGCAGAGGGTTGAGGCTGGGGGGTGGGGGTGGGTAACAATCTTTAACAGCAGACAGTCCAGAGAGGTTAAAGTTCAAAAAGCTGAATGACTGATCTACTTCAAAATGCAGAGACATAACGACTTATGAATGATATGCTATCTCCACCGTAGATGACTTTACTTTTTCTAAATCTGAATGCAGTAAGCGTTCGTACAAACACTAAGACACAAGCCGCAGCTATGATTACCTCTGAGCTCCATTGTCAAAAGCCTCAATTAAGCAACATCTAAAAACAGTCAGAAGATCACAAGACATTCTCTATTTTATCCTTGACGAACTAGTCTCAAGGAGACCCTGTCCTTGTCACACAGGATAAGAAGCACTTGGATCAGAAGAAGCACTAAGTCATGCAACACACAGAGTGGACACAAAAAATAAAAGCATCTGTAATCTATAATACAAAAAACAAAACAACAAAAGGTCAGATATGAGCTGAAATAACTGTCAGAATAAGTTTTTTCTGAAGCTAAAATAGCATCACCTGACACGTGATTGTCCATGTGAGTGTCTCCACGCTGATTTAGATTTAGTGGATACACGACTCCTGTGAAATTAAGACAGGAAATCACAGTTTTCCTGCTGCGCTCCTGATCACTGAAGGGTTTTATCTACAAATTCGGGCATGCATCTGACCTTAAGACAATCACTCCACTAAAGGCCAAGTTAGAAAAAGGACAAAAATTAGATCTCTCCGCAGAGAGACATGTTGAAAAGGACTGCTCTGTCAAGATATTGTACAAAATGATGAGCAGATGGACACCTGAGAACAATCGAAAACGTGTATTATTCACAACTCGAACAGTCAGTGTGGACGCTGCTGAGGCTCAGAAAGTCCAGCATGTTGAGGTGTAGCGAGGGGAACCCAAAAAAACCAAAAAAAAACCAACCCTCAAGAAAGGCTTTAGGTCATCAAGCTTCAAGCTTAACAAAATGCCTGCAAGATTGGCAAGGATACGCATTGAACTGGCCTCATGCAAACAAATGGGTGAGGATTTTAGAGAAAATTTGTCCAACAGAAGCTTGAATTCAGCAGGGATGTCAGCTGCAAAGCATTCTAGATAATCAGCCACTACCTAGGCTCTGGTAGCCATCAAAAATGGACCAAATATATTAAAAAGTGAACCGATATCCTTGCAGATTCTTGAGATGGAGTTGCTTTACATTTGTGTTTCAGTGGAGAATCTGTGGCTTTGACATGATGTGTATCTGAGTACACAACAGGAGCACAGACCTGCACCAGACTCGCTCTTCCACACAGAGATCCAAACTGGCTGCAATGTGAATAAGGTTATAAGGTCTTACACAAAATGAGGTCACAACGGTACATTGTTATATGCCCTGAAGAAACAACATATACCTTTAAAGCTTTTCTGATTAAAAATAGAGGATATTCATATTTTCTTTTTTTTTAATAGAATTCTAAATATATAGATTTTTTTCCTGCAGTGAGAGGATTGTTAAAGATTTAAATGATAAAACACAATAAAGAGAATAACAATAATGATAATAATGACAATGAAAAGATCAAATAAAATAAAAAAATCTCTCCCCTAGAGGATAAAACATCGCTGTCAATCAGTAGCTGTGTTTGTGTGTGTAAACAGTGCATTACCCTTCCTAGTTATTACCTTCTCTTTTGTTCTCCGATAATCTGTACATTTATGCAGAAATAAATAATTCACAGGTTGTGCATATATATTTGTTTAGCATATACTGGCTCTCAGTTGGGTTATTTTTTTTTTTTCCGAAATCATTTTTGGCTATGAAGAACAAAAGAGGTGATTTGGTGAGAGAAAACCTGAGATAGTGTACTTCAAGTGATGTGAGTTTCAGTTTGTGTCTTTCTGTACAGTTTATGGTTCTTCTCTTTTTGGCATAGATTATGTAGAAAATGAGGTTGATTTTTGGCTTTACTTAGCGTGGTAATTAAAAAATAATAATAATGGGAAAGGCAGGGGGTTTGTTAAGACAATGAGTTGCTGGAGGTTGAGGTTGAGGTAGGTGTGTTCTGCTGCTGCAGCGGAGCGGCACGACTGCTGACCGTCTTGTTGGAGACGGACGATCCAGAAGCACTGGACAAGGCCGACCCTGCTGCTGCCTGAGCAAAAAGAACGCCTGGAGAGAAGAAGATACAAGAAATGAAGGTTAGAATACAAAATATGTCCGTTGGATTTCATCTCAATTTTAAAGTAAAACTTCAAGAATAAGTTATGCTTTCTTTCCAAGAGTTAGATGAAAAGATCATGTCTTTGTGTGAAGCACAGAGCTGATTGCCGTGAGGAGATTAGCCTAGTTTACCATAAAGGCTGGAAGCAGGGGGGAAACAGCTTGGCTCTGTTCACGGTTTATCACAAAAACAACATCCTGTGAAGTCGTCCATGGAAACTGTTTGGTAAAGGGCACTTACAAATAACACTTGGCTTTCAAAAAAAAAAGCCTTTTAGCTGTTTTTTGCTCTTCTTTCAATGAAGAAACGCTCAGCAGTTCCAATATAATTGATCCTATAGCAGCACCTATGCTAACCTCTTTAGGAGCCGCCATTGTGGTTTTCAAATTTCAAATCGCATTACTTTTCTTGCTGTTACAGCACAGCTAAAGCACCTCATAGGACACTGACAGGTCAGAAACAACTGTGGTACATAACCTGAAGCCTGGTTAGCTGCCTCACAAGGTGAATTTGCTCTTGATGGCACCAAACAATCATGCAAGTATACCGTGACAACGAAACTCTGGAAAGTCACATTTCTGTTTGAGTACAGATTAAATGACTGATCTTTGAGCACATGTCTTAACTTTAGAGAGAGCATGGCAGGCTTTTTCCCCTGTTTCTAGGCTTCATGCAGAGCTGAGCTAATTATCTCCTGGCTCTTGCTCCATGCTTAACACGCAGACACGTGAATTTTGATCTCTGCATCTTAATCTTAACAAGACAGGAAACATGGCAGGAAGTGATCAGCTGGACTTCCTGTGCCACCTCACAGTGATACTCACCAGTGTACACCACTCCATTGAGCTCCACCGACATGCTGATGCTGCTTGTGCCATTGGTGGTGAGGTTCAGGGCCGAGTCTTGCCTGCCTTCTATGAGGAAGACAACCAAAGTAGAGCTATGTTAACAAAACCCGATCATTTATACAGTACTTTTATTCAGTATTAAAACTGCAAGATATCTTTATGACATTAGTCCAGAGTTGACTTCTGCCCTATCTACAAACCAATCAGACAAAACAACATTGAGCAACTTAAGAACATAAAACTCTTTCACAGCACAAACAATTTCCAAAGCTACTGAATTCATCATTTCTCTGAAGTCAGCTGTATTATCAGTACTGAGAAACTGTTTTCATGTTCTATCAGACAAGACAAACCCCGCTATACGGTCAAAGAAGGGAATCCCCACGCAGACAAACACACATATGTTCTATATGTATGCATGCATCTGTTTCTATAAGCTAAACAGGTCAGCATATAGACCTGCTTCCTCACTACTGGGTGTTGTGGTTTGTGGTAAGATGACAAGAATGTCTTGAGATACTAACTGCCAGGAAGAGTAAGAATGCTTGCAATACAGCTCATGCCAATTCTGGGCAAAACAATGAAATGTCAAATACACAGAGATGCAAAGAGCAGATGTGATATGCATTAATGACTTTTTTCAGCCCATTAAGAATCTTGAAAAATTACTGAATCTTGAAAATGAGCAGCTTCCTGTCTGATCCAGCAGTTCTACCTTTGTGGAAGAACATGCTTTGTGCTGATTGATTATTGTAAATCTAAATAAATGAATATGGATTATCAAATTCTATTCTATTATCTACATACATGTTAGCTTTAGGCAATGGCAATCATCACCAGGTGTTATATTTTCATTTTATGTGGATGATTTGCATATAGTGATGTCTGTTCATTTCCTGACCAAAGATGAGATCTACTTTTAGCAAGATAGGACAGTTTGATTTCCCCAGTAGTAAGAGACAACAGAATTAGAAATTACAGTTTAGTTTCACATAAATGTGGTGACGAAATTAGCCTTCAAAGTCATCTGTGACCGGCTGTTTTGCTCCTTGCACATTGGCTGAATATATCAGAGAGTCCACTGTGTGTTCAGTACCTTGGTTATTGATGCGGATGTTCATGGGTATCTGAGCGGTCATGGCCAGCAGGTTATGTTGCAGCGCTCTCTGCAGCAGTCGTTGATGTTCCTCGGCCGGCAGCGCCATTTTCTTCTCTGGAGGCTCACCGGCCTCCAGTTTGTCCCTCAGCTGCTCCAGAGCGGCCACCTGAGCCGCCATCGCTGCCTGAGCTGCTGCTGCCTGCACGGCAGCCACAGAGTGACCCGCCAAGGCCCCCACTGGCAAACGAGCCACACCGACGCCTGGCAGGGGCTGGCCTCCCTCCTCTTCTGACCAGACGCCATGGAGAGGAGGAGAAGGGGGAACTTAAGCCGAGCAAACTCAAATACAACTGAATATGATGAGTTATCCAGGCAAAACATAAATTACATTCCTACTTGATGTTACTGTATTTGTCATTTTGGATTAAGACTACCATTTTGGGAGACTATAAATGAAGAGCTCATGACATTACTACATTCAAGTGTGTGAAGCAACGTTAAAAATAAGAGGATAAACCAAAATCTACAGCTAGTCCTTAAATGTTCTGATGAGTGTGACTCTTCGAATTCAGTCACTGACTCCCAACAGTTAATCCCCTGTGACGTTAGTGCAGAATAATACACAAATCTCACCTTTCTTGATCTTGTGGACTGGGGTCAGCGAGGCCCCATTGGTGCCCACTGTCAGGCCCATACTGTGGGTGGAGAGCTTCGGCGATGAGAGCATGGTGGGCGTCCCGTTGGGTGAGTAAGTGAAGAGGGAGCTGCCAAAACTCTGTCGTCGGCCCTCTCGCCGGTTACTGTCGATGGCTGCCTGGAGCTCATTGGGGTTACTCAGACCCCGTTTATCACATTCATATGGGTACAGGTACTTCATGTATCTGGAAGAAACACATTGTATTTATGGATTGTATTTATGATGCATTTAATTGTTAAAACTGACAAAACTGACCCCTAGTTGTGCCGTTTTCTCTATCCATAACATGATGGGATTTTTTTTTTTTTACCCCTAAGATGTTAGTCTGCCTGATTTTACACACACACACACACACACACACACACACACACACACACACACACACACACACACACACACACACACACACACACACTCGAGCTGAGGTTTGTCATCATGCACCACTCATAGTGTAAAAACAGGTGTCTCCTGTGTCTGTGTCTCCTGTGGCTCTGGTGGAGCTTTGTCAAGTCTGAGAAAACAACCCTAATGATGTGATTGTGATGTCATCAGGATTGTCTCAGGTTGGGCTTAAAGACACACATACGAGACAGAAATTTTAACAGAAATCCTGTGTAACAAAACTTGCATGGAGTTTGATAGACACAGACATTTACCAGGCAAGGAGTGTTTACAGAAAAATGCTATCCAGATGCATTGTGGGAAGTGTATGATCTATTGTTTATGGAACTTCACCCTCGCTACGGATGAAAAATCAGGATATCGCGGTCTTTGCTGCTTTGATTTTGTCCATTTTTTAAAAATTAATATGTTTCTCACAAGTCCCTAAACCTTATGGAAATACAATACTAAATTTTTAATGCACCCCTTTAAACACCTAAGATGTGTTTCCAGCAGATCACTGGATACACTGAATAAATCAGCTCTAAAATAAAAACAAAATAGGTCTTAATCATACAAGATACAGAGTGATGGACAATAAATTGATGTGATAAAAGGAGATACTCTTGGACATCATCTTGAAATGATCTCATTCTGAGAAGAAGGGATCGGTGGTGCAGCTCATTAGGAATGAGAGCGTGCTGCCATCTGAACCAGCTACAGGAAATGGCTTCAAACATGGGGGTTAATTGGTAAAACGAAATGGTTGTTGACATCTGATAGCCAGCAGCTCCACATGCTTGAAATGCTGAGCAGCACAAAGGGATTATGGGTATGAAGAGTTGTGGCTACCTAAAGTTAGAAAAACCTGCATCAGCTGTGTTACTGATCTCTATTTTTGCAAAGATTTGCAAAGATTCAAATTCAGATTCAATATTCCTTTATTAGTCCTGCAAGGGGAAATTCCAGAAAGATGTCCAATTCATTAGCTACTTGTAATAGTCCTCACAACTTCAAAGGGCTGTTTGAAGGCTGAGACTGGGTTTTCAGGGTTAGGTTAGAGTTAAGTTAAGGTTAAGGTAAGGAGCTAAGGAATGCATTATGTCAGTGAGTGTCCTCACAAGCATAGAAGTACAAGTATGTATGTCTGTGTGTGTACTGACTGTGTGCGGAGGGTGAAGGCTGCACTGGTGATTGAGGTAGGCAGGTTGAGTCCCTTGGTGATCTCCCTCCACAGCTTCTTGTTGATGACCTCCACCAGGCCGCCCTTCTCTGTCACCAGCCTGTAGAGCATGTACAGATCCAGGACCTGCTTGGCCATGATGGGAATACGATTCACTGGGGTTCCTGGAATAACACATACACACACGCAAACACAAAGGGAAAAGGTCACATCAGAGAGTAAAAACACTGTCATGGCAGGAAACTTCTTCTCAACTTGAAAGACAAATCTTCCTGCGCTAGTTCTTGCTGGGAATCATTGGGGTTTCTGGAAATTGCCAGTACGGATTTCACACATGACCTCATGCAGGAAATGTTCCTGAATATTTCAGGGATAGACTACATGTGTGAAAGGGGCTTCGGGCACCATCCTAACGAGGGTGAGACACTCGACAACATTTGAGGAATAAAGGAGAAAGAATTTCACGAATGCATGGCATGTGCAGTTTCCCCCTCAACTCTGCATGTTGTGTGTAAAATTTGTGACGAAATCTTAATCTTAATGTTAATCTTAAAGCAGGGAGCACTGAGGAAGAATGCTGTCACGTCACATCACCACTGTTTTTCAGGCTGTTCTTGTCTTCAAGCTAGAGATGATATGAGTGCATGTTCATGACAAGCCCAGCAGCGTGAGAGAAAATGCCTTGGAACAAAACCTACTTGATACTTAGAATTTTGAATTATCTGTGACAAAAGTCCCTTTGCCAGACTGGAAAATCAGCCTTTAAATGATATTCATTCAAATGTATAGTAATCCCAAAGACAATCATAAGGCCCGCGTTCAATGGAAAATATGATCAATCCCGTTTCCATACAAAGGAGCAACGCCTCAGTTATCAGTATGACCTGCAGATGGCACTCTCAGATTCCCAGAGCACACTTGGCTGATCCACCCAATGCCTGTTGCTCTGACACTGTAAACATTTAGTACTGGTTTTTCGTTGCGAACACATGTTGTCTCCCATGTCGATCGTCTGCCCCCTGATCTGATTAAGCCATGAGTCAACTTGTCAAATTAACACGGCAGCTTGGTATTTATGAGGGAGGAAACATCTGAAATGAGCCGTTGGGCATACGTAGACCCGGTACATGCAAACACTTTATTGCACAATTCCAAATTCCAATGAGTGGTCTGAATGAAGAGACATTGGACCTTTTTCTGCTCAGCCTGCTGTTCTCATGTTGTGTGTGTCACCGGTGTGAAGACCCTGCATGCACGCGGCTAAGTCTGTGTTTGTGTGTGTGTGTGCGTGCGTGTGTTTGAAGTGTTGGTAGAGGCTGCATGGACAAGCAGCAGGATGGGTAAGGCAAACCAATCCATTACCAGGCATTGAAATGATGTGTCCCTTCTAGTTATAGCCTGGGAACAACGAGGGGCTGCGCAGCCATAAAGCAATCATCTCCGAAATGAATAAAGACCCCACCCATGTGAGTGAAAGATGAGTCGACGGTGCTGTGTCGTATGTCAGAGGCAGCGGGGGGGGGGGGGCTCATCCCTCTCTACATGTAATTATTAAGAGTCTCTCTGTAGCACTGGCTTGAGATAAAGCGAGGAGATATGGTATGACCAGATAAGAATGGATGTTATAGGTTTTACTTTAATGAGTGAGAACAAATGTGATGTAGTAATGCAGTGTTTAGGAAAGTTACACACACACACACACACACACACACACACACACACACACACACACACACACACACATACCTCTCTTTTGCATGAAACCGAAGAGGTCATCCAGAAACTCTTTTCTCTTTGGGTCTCGATCCAGTTCATAAAGCTGTGGAGAAGAGGAGGAGGGAGACAGATGAAGCAACAACTAATGTTTGAGGTTCAACATTAGAATACCAAGACCAAGGTGTTCTGCTGTCACGAAAACAATCTGAATGTGTGACGGCGCATCAAACAGCTGACAGAAACTGTCCTCAGTGCAGGGTGAATTCGTGTAAACATCAAAAACAAATCTGTCAGCTTGTGAATGACGACATGGACATTCAACCTTAAAGATCCATCAGGAGAAACCAACCAGCTGCCTTCTGATCAGAAGAGGAGACGACAGAGAGAGAAACTTAAAGAAATGCCATGGACCAGTCTGGCTTGATGAGAACCTGATGTGGGTCTGGCTGCTAGCGGGGCCCAGGGCTCTGGAAAGTTCGGTGAAAGTTAGCAGTAAAAGTGGGGGACCCACTCTGGGGGAGTACAGTGAGGCCTTTAAGCCTATGGTTGTTTTTCCAGCTTAGATTCCCAGCGTGATAGTGAAATATCTTGCTGGAGGTCTTTCTATTTATGTGTCAGACGCAGTTGAAGCTGACTGTCTCAAAGGTGAGCAAGCAGCATCAGTGTGCAACTCTTGAAAGGTACACATTGTACAGTGAGGTCATGGACTTTCATCATCTGTTATCAAAAATGAAACACAGTGTACAACCAAGCACAATCAAACAAAGGCGAAGCATGTTCCCACAAAGACACATCAAACCACAACTAACCCTGAGGCAATCACCTGCTCAGCAGCTACATTCACAATCAATTAATGCTGAACATTCTCTGCTTCCAGCTTCTTAACTGTGGGGATTGCTGCTTTATTTTGTCTTGTGAAAATAAATGGAATATCTAGATAAAGATATCAACTTCACATTTTTATTTGGTCATTTTCACTCCTGTTTGATACATTGTAGAACAATGCAGAGTATCTATCAAGAGGATTTAATTGATAAACATAAGGGTTTTCTCTACCATTACAAGTGTTTGTTACACAGCGCCTATGCTGAATGAGCAGAAAAGAAACTATGTCGCTGTGTCTTGGTGTCTTGCTCTCTCACTCACTCTCTCTCACACACAGACACACACACAGACACACACGTTGTGTTTTTCTCACTTGTGGGGACATTACACAGACTTACACTCATTTCCTGGAGCCTCACCCTAACCCTAACCACTATTTGCCTATTCCTAACCCTACACCTAACCTAACCTTACCTAACTCGTATCCCTACCCTCAGTCTGCACCCTAAAATTTAATGATTTACATTAAGGGGACCTGCATTTTGTCCCCATAAGGGAGGTGAGTCCCCACAATGTGACTGTGTAAACAGATTTTTGTCACCACAATGTGATAAATACAAGGTCACACACACATACACACACACAGAATCATGCCAAACACACCCTCAGAGAGAGTGGCAGCGCGCCAGCGAGAGCTCATCACTTCAACAAACTCTCAGAGGTGCAACCATATTGGCAGATGCAAGATAGGAGCTTGTTTAAGACTTAATGGCTGTTTGTGTGGAGTCAGATATTCTGTTGTAATAGATAAAAAAAAGCTGCATCCACCTCTGGTCAAGCATTCTTGACAAGGAAGAGCATGGATATTCACCTTACAATCACAGAAAAACAGCAAATCCTCACACAGACTATTTGACATTTTAGCTTCAAAAAACCCCCAACAACATCAATAACCAAATATCAAAATAGTTGCCAATCAATTATCTGTCAGTCACCGAGCATGGATGTGCTATAACTCAGACATGGAGTCGAATTAAAGAAATTGCACGTGTATTTGACGTTTCACCGAAAGTTGCATGCTGAGATTCATTCTGACTTACTAGCTAACCTCCAAACTACTCGGCCACTGCATCAATGGGTGGAGGGGAATGAAACACCAAACGACAGACAGTACCAGAAGACTGCTGTGTTTGCGTTACACACTCAGCCAGAGAAAATGAAAATGAAAGGCTCATCCAGCTAAAATCCAGTACGATGGTGACAGGAGTGGCCTCTAACCACAAACAGACCGTCCCTCATTGTGGCATTCAGCCCTCATTAGTGACACCAAGCTGCCATCAGATCTTATTATGTGGAGGGTTGGGGGAACAGAAGGGTGGGGACTGTTGGACTGGAGAGGGTTGATGTGGATGGGGTGGTGGGGGATGCAGGGTAATGTACAGGTCTGGTGTAGGCATGGGGGGGGGGGGTTAATTACAGGATGCATGCATTTCGTGAAGTGCCGCACCATAAATCTTGGAAATTACCCCCCACCAACTCCCATCCCCCAACAACTGTTTTATTTGCTCTCTCTCTTTCTCTCTCTCTCCTATGTCCTGATCACACAAACAAATATTTCCCTTGTGGCAGGGTGGGAGCGCTGTCACATGGAGACAAGGGGGCTTGTGCTAAGATCCCAGTCCCTCCAGTGCTCAAGATATAGTAACGGCTGCTCACTGCAGCGCACAAATATATTTTGTATTCTAATGAGAGAAACATGTGAAAAAGGTTAAAACTTCCAAAATGCAGTCTATTAAAGCATGTGATGAATGTTCATTCCCAGCAATCTGAGGACATGGAACTGTGTTGAGAGGCAGCGTGACGATTAGTTTCACTGTGTCTCTGCTGAAGGAACTGGCAGTCTATGGTGAGGTGTGAACTGAGTTCACACACTCACAGTATCCCTCTTGCTAATGCATATCCAGTTTCAATTCTCATCCTGCGTTCACAGTTAACATGGGCATGGACATGGTATCCAGCTTGTATCCATGAACATGTGACTATGATCTCAATTCTTGCAGCTGTTACCTGCCATGTTTCTTGGATTTAATTGTTCTTTTGAAGGTTCAATTTAATTCAGTTGTTCTTTTGAAGTGTTTAACAACATAATTTTTGCCAACACAACCTAAACCACAACCTGCTCCCATATTAATAGAACAATGAATACACATGACTGAATACATGTATATGAACTGCAATATTCTATAACTAATTCAACTGATACTTCAAATACAACATTTAAATTAAAATTTCTAATTATCTTAACCTGAATAAACACTCAGAGTAGCATACATGGCTATAGAGAGTTCCGGTTTTAGTCACATTTAAACTTTTCTCAAATCGTGACTGTATCGCAGTTTTCACTCACATTTGCAGACGCGGTGTAATCAAACCGCCAGATGATTCATGCTCTGCCATCTAAATCTGTTCAAGTGTATAGCTGTGAAAACAACAGCTGACTGAAATCTGCTAAAAGGTAAACCATGTTAACACTGTGACAGAAAGGTTGGGCGTGGAGTTAAATACTGGAAGTAAACTGATGCGGTTATATGCTTTAAGGGCGAGGCTGTTCTCTGTAGCAGGTAATGGAAATTGAACTGTTCTTTCAACAACCTATGAAACCATCCAGATGCTGTCTAATTTAGAACAACACCCATGTAATCATAGTGACAAATAAAAATGTACATTAAAGGGAGGAAAATGAGAGAAAAATGCAGTAAACAGGTTTTGTTGAGTGGCTGGAAATGTACACATCACTCCCCAGACAATATATTCTCTTTAAACTATGTCAACCTGTGGCTTACACACAAACTGGTAATGGACCAGCTGCATAGCTGTTATAGGTCCAGGCACTGGAGGCTTCAGTACTGACTAACAGCTGCAATCAGGATCCTGCCCAACCGGCAAGACCACTGCCTCCCCCCAAACCACCAACATTTATCTCTCTGCATCTCTGTTTTCCCTCATTGTCCTTTTGTACCTGTTGATCTCTTTCTTCTCTGTACCTGTCTCTTACTCTCTGTCAGCTCCATATAACCCTTATGTACATTATAGCCTCCCTGACACTACCACTCACACACACACGCACGCACACACACACACACACACACACACACACACACACGCATGCACGCACGTGCGCACACACACACACACACACATATACACATCTATATATATACACACAGAGACTTTATCAGGCTAAGGTGGGTGTGGTAATTGGAGGCTCACATAGGTTTCTATGTCTATAGTATGTGCGCTGGGACAGGGGCCCCTCCTGGATTAAAGCTCTGCTATTCACATAAATGACAAGAAACTAGATAAACGACTAGAAACTGGGCCAACTGGTAATGCTGGGAGCCAGTTCACACCCCCTCACCAAATGCTTTGTTACAAAAAGGCCCATTAAAACTGCAGAGCTGGCTTACAGCTGCACATTTCCAGATCATTTAATAGGATTTTCAAAAACTTTGCTAAATTATTAGACAACTTTTTTCACACTTTAAGGCCAATGATGATAAAAACCAGAATACAGATTATACAGATCTTCTGCAGCACCAAACTTAGAATCAGCATCACAGCCAGAATTTTGTTCTGCTGACAAATGGTGACAGCGGGAAGTTAACCAAATGCTGTCTGGTTAGCTGTTGAAGAGCCAAAACTTCAGACTTCACAGCCACACTTGAACAAGTATTTAATGTTTGTCTAATAGTTTCCCACCCTGGCTGTGTATGTAGGTCAGCGACAGTCTGTCTGCAGATAAATTATGAACAGGCCTTAGGCACAGAAAACAAAGTGGTTTTATACTGCAAATAATCAGTAACTAAGGAGCAGCCTGTTGCTGAAGCTTTACACAGCTATCAAAGCAATGCTGGTGGTAGGTAATACTGGGGGGGTGACGGGGGAAGGGTCCACTTCACCTTTAATGCAAATGGAAGTTTGCAAGCCAGCAGTACACAAGTGTCACATAGCACATAATAGTAGCTTTGCAACTGAAAACCAAAACTGAGAGGAGACCGGGGTATCGTCTGCACGCTCCTTTACACCTGCCAATCACCTCGATCACCTCGAGGTGAGCCTGACACGCACACACAACGCACAAGGGGTCAAAGTTAAATTATGCAAGTTGCGGCAATAATATATCCTCCATTTTATGAGCTCTCATCTCCTCATTTAGGCTGTTTAGAGCTGGTAATGTCTATTGTTAGTTTTTAATACTGAATGAATCTATTATTATTTTTGTTATCATTTTTGCAAAGTACATGGTTGAAATGATCTGTTTGGTTGCATTATTACAGGTAGCTACAGCACAGACTCAAGTTGAGTCATTTTTATAGACCGTCTTTTAGAGATAACGAGTGATAACCTTGCATAATGTGTTTTATTGAACGGGAGTCTTTCTCTGAGGCTGTACAAAGCAGAAACCAGGTTTGCACTGAGACTAAATCCCCTTAAGCAAAATGTTGGAGGACCAGTTTCACAACTTCATATTAATCTAAGTCCTTAGGTTGTTTCTTGTCATGAGAGAGATTAGTATGGACTTGTTTTCTACATATCGTCCTACCTGACTTGAATGGAAAAATGTGCGTGCGTAACATTTTTAAGCATGGCTACATCGAAGTAACTCCTGCAAACAGACAATGGTGAGTAGTGATGATTAGTACACATAAAGAGAGCTGAATAAACCATATGTGTGTGTGTGTGTGTGTGTGTGTGTGTGTGTGTGTGTGTGTGTGTGTGGGTGTATACTGGGGTATCATCTGCACGATAGATAGATAGATAGATAGATAGATAGATAGATAGATAGATAGATAGATAGATAGATAGATAGATAGATAGATAGATAGATAGATAGATAGATAGATAGATAGATAGATACACACACATGACAGTGGGGGAAGGGAATGTATGGCCAGTAGAGAGAGGGGATGTTTTGGGGGATCTTGATGCAGCTCATTTACACATGATCTGCCATATTCAAACACTGCATTGTTCCAGGCCAAAGCCCTTCTATGAGTGTCATTAATGTACCGAATCAACACAAGCAGCAGCACTTTATCACATCAGTATTCTCACAAAGAAAATATCAGGTCACAGCAGAGACGACGGATGTGTAAATTACAACTACGTAACACAACAAAAAGTCAGCGGTTATTCACGGTGATTCAAACCCTTATTTACTGCTCAGTATAAAGTGAACTGCAGTGTGTTTATCATGTGATGAATAGGAACGAGAGAATAAGAGCACATGACGCTGGCTGTTATTTGCTCTTGTGCTGTAATTGTTTACTGTAACATGTTTTCACTACAGTGCCACGATGTAATGAGACAAACTACAATGTTGAATCTCAATGAGAATAAGTCTGCCTTTCTAGAATTTTGATAGATTACAAATACCTCTGAACAGTCTGACCAGATGTGGATCAAATAGTTTAGGGTTCAATAGCAACCAGAGAATTTTGTTTGTGTCCGCTGTAATGTTATGTACTGTTTTTGTATTCAGGCTGGTTAATGACCGACTCTACTTAATGTGTAGGAGGAAGGCTAAATCTAAATCTAACCATGGTTTGTAAAGTGGTTCATCACATTTGGCTTCAGTACAAGCACAGTTTCTTCTGTGTACAGAAGGAATTTCACAGAGTGGGGGTCACCCCATGATTCAATTTTAGTGCACTAAAGTCTCTACTCTGACTATTGAAGCTATTATCTGATTACCGTCATCACAGCAAGCTCATAAACAGTATTGGCAGAGCAGTTACCACAGTCACGATTCTGCTGAATCGCTTCAGGAACAAAACAGTCAAATTTCTTTTCTTTTTTTTCCACCAAAAACTGCAGTCCAACTCAGTAACACCCAAGGCTAATATACAAAACACACAACACTGTGCACTGCAGTAAAGAAGAGAAGCAGATTCCATATGGGCTCTTTTTTGCATCATTATATGGAGACTGGACCTTTATTCAACTTAAGCAACTTAGAGGTTTTACAAACAAAAGTCAACTGCTTTCACACACTGGAACATTTGAGAAACACAGATGTACAATAGGTCTTCATTTCCTTATACAGTGAGTACAGAAAGACTGAGTCAGCTTGTGACTTGATACAGACTGGGTGAGAAACCAGATATTAAAGTAACACTCCACCTGATTTCTCAATATGTCTGTTCTGCTTGACTACTAGATCAGAAAGAGTCAGATTCTTGACGTCATTAGCCATGTTCTTGTTTGTTTTTCTTCCTTTGTTGCTCAGGATTGTGTTCTGTTTGCACGCCACTTTCCAGAGATCACTGCTAATAAAGCAATGTGAGCAGAACTGCGACGTCGCCGTCCTTTGTCGTCTATCGCTGCTCATTACTTGATAACAGAGCAGAATGTAAGGACACAACAAGACAGTCAAGACAGGCAAGTCAGCCAACTTCTGTTATACATACACACCCTTCTGTGATCAGAAGCCACACATCACTTTTACTAGAGGCTAGGAATAATAAAAATTGCAAACTGAACCTGATAAGGACTCATGGCTCACATGAAAAAAAAAAGGTAAACCAACAGCATTTGATCATAAAATAATTCCTGAAACATGTTTAGTATGACTGAGAGCTGAGATCAGATTTCTCGACACTTGGGAAAAAAAAAAGATGAATTTATTTAGATTTGTCACTGAACAGTTCAAACATGGGGGAGATTAGCCACCACTCTTAACTTTCTCTGTGTGAAATTAAACTGCTGATGTTCATTTGGAAAATATTCCAGTCAGTCATCCGAGCTGACAGCAGCATGACAGAAACTGCACTGACATGTCTCTGTATACTGACATCTATAATGAATCTATCTTTGTCTCCTCCACTCCCCACCCTGCCCTTCCCCATCCCCCACATGCACACAATTAACAGCAACAATGGAGCTGTCTGATTGCAGATGCATCGAACGGTGTTTTATTGGCAGGCAGCCTCAAACGCATCATAATCCTAACTGACCGGCTGACCCCGTAAAATTCAGCTCCATCGATTGAGGATGAGGACCCAACAGCTGCTGTGACTGAACGTATCTGGTGTCACTGTATGTGCTGCAGTCATGTTTACCCTCAAAATGTGAGAAAGCAACGAGCAAGTTAGAAAAAGACTCTGAGAATGATCCACAGGCAGTTTACATGATGAATAAAACACCACAACACCAAGCATAAATATGACTGAAACACAGCAAGTCTTTGAGCCACAAGACTAACTCTATCCTGGTTTAATCAAGATTCTCAGTTTGGTTTCCAAACCCAGTTAGACCGAAAACCTCAAGTTCTGAAATATATTTTAATATAAACGACAAATGTGTAAGTTTCCCTTTTATTTCTAGACAGAACGATTTTCCTAACACCAGAATACACCTTTGGATATTCAGTGATTAGACTTTAGATGAAAAAAAGTCGAAGTCTAAGTCAGAGCCTGAAATCTAATGATCTTTGGGGACACGGTTTCTTTATGGTGTGAGAAGTTGTAAGCGAGGCCTCACTCTGCAGGGCTTTGCCAAAGAATTTTTATGCTCGGCTTCTGTCGGATATAATTGGATATACAGTATACCCTGCCGACATGAGAAAAAGGCGAAAACCAGTTGATGAAGACAGGACATGAAACCAGAATAAGCACTATCCCACGCTCTACATGCACTCCATTCCTGCCCGCCATCGTCAGCTGCCGTGGCTTGTACATTTGATAACAATCAGAAATAGCAGCCAGCTTTCCCAGGGCCCTTGAGAGTCTGATGTATGTTGCTGTGAGCAATCTGTTGCAACCACACTACTAATGAGTAGTATCACAATGATGGATGCCCAAACTGGGCAGGGCAAAGCTGAATAGACCCAAGGCGGGGAAGTGGGTGTAACAGCAATTAAAGATCATAAACCAAATAACTGATACCACATTCAGCATCAGTTTTTTTGGTCCTTCTGGTACAAGGCCTTCCATGTTATTTCCCTGTAAGACATCTTTGTGAACTTGCTTCCCCTCAGAATGGCAGAAAAGTCTGACCTAGATAATAATCTAATGAGCATTTGTGTGAAAGCTGAAGGCATTTATTCAGCGCCAGTTCCGATTCCATGATAATGTTTACGTCTGAAGGCAGACAGATGGAGACGGAGATAGAAGAGTAGCAGAAGGTTCAGGGAAAGGCCTGTAACATTCTGTAACAGTGCTCGTATTCAAACAGGACAAAGACACGTAGCTGCAGTCACGCTGCTACCCTGACCTTTTCTAGACATTACCTGGATGAACTGTATGTGTGCGGACACATACAAATATATACAATACTGACATCAGACAAAAACAGTCATCATTAAGAATGAGTCCACCTCTTCCTGCACACTCTATCCAAGCTGCCCTTCTATTGCTGTCCTTGACTTTTTTGGTGCATTGCCACATTTCTTAATGAACAGTCAGTGAAATAGCATGAAACAACTGTCAGGACTGTGTATCCCATGCAGCCTTGTGTTTGTATGTGTGTAGGAGATATTGTGCTAACAGAATGTGGACCCACTCCTCCTAAATCTCAAAACTGAAATTCATCAGCTTTAAAAATAGAAAAATTTGACAATTACCTGAGACAGTTGTTCCATTTCAGTCAAAACCTGGAGGCTCATGTGGGAACAAGAATAAATGAACAAAACTGCCTTGACACATTTTGCTATAGCATTTGCTCCACTCATTGGACACATGCATAATTAATAAGGTGGTAGCACCATTCCATTTAAGCATACCACTAAGTATGTACATTAGCAGGGCCCTGGAATTGGTGCCATTATCAACATTATTAGTTACTCATGTGGGTTTTCTTGCTACAACACGTGAAAATATCTGCAGTGGAAATGGGTCCATTATCAGTTCATATTGGTGTGAAATGAAAGTCAAGAATCACTCTTTGTATCTGTAATGTCAACAGAGCCTGACAACTCAGGCCTCCTGCCATGCCCAAAGAATAAAGGAGGTTTGCTATTATCATACAGACAAGACAGGGCAGCCAGAGTGTTGTAAGAGGGGTCAAATGATTATGGATCAAAGCACTCATGGTGTCCTTTATGACACAATGACAGAGAAGTGTGCTCTGCTCTGCATATTGTTAGAGCTGTTGAGAGCACAGACGGGATTCAGACCTTGAAAATATGCAGCTAAGTATCGCTATCTGTGTTTGACCTATTTCTTAATTGATTCTTTCAAGAATGAAAGCTTTCAACACAGGCCACCTTTTCAAAAGCATCTGAAGGCGACAGCACACATGCATTGCTTTTGTTCAATTGAATGCCTTCGACTGGGTCATTGTATGAAAAGACGTCACTTAGGGCTTTGCTTGCTAACAACTCCAACCTTTCAGGGCAGATCTATTTTTGTGCTTATATTGAGATACAAGGCTACAGTAAATAGTTCTTTGTGCAGGGACAAAAGGGGAAAGAAAGAGATGAACCAGCACTCATATTTCCTTTCGAGAGGAAGAAGAGGGGTCAAAAATAAGATTCACACACAACAGTGGAAAAGACAATGTGGGATTTGTGCAACTCTCCCCGGCTCAAAATAATCATTTCCTCATTCTATATGAAAGCCAGAAGGAAGCTTGAGGGAGTAACCACAAGCAATCAAGGATCATGGCAAAATTAAATCAATACTGTACAAAATAACACAACAGCCAAAGAAACAGACAGGACGAAAGAGCTAGCCTCAGCCTTTACGCAATCTTTGTTTACATTCCTGCTCCAACCCCCCTCTCCTCCTCCGTATTGAGCCCCTGCCAATTTCCAGAATCCCCATGGCTGTACAGTTTCTGGCATCAGCTCCATGCTGCACGCTACGCGTTGGACACCACTCTAATGCTCTGCAGTGCTTCACAGTCAAAATGAGCATGTAGTACACACTCGACTTGGCAGTAGTTCAAAACCCAATGCCAACTGACTGACGTTTTCCTGCTCCCTCAGTCGCACCTTCTCTTTCCCCTCCCACACTCCACCCCACAAGACATTCAGAGGTCTTCTCGTGCTGCTTTGGCCTTTTGTTTTCATGACATGAACAGGGCCCACTGACCTCTTGTTTTCTTTCAGTTAAACGCAGATCGCTGCACACAGAGGAGAACATAGTAAATTAAATGAAAACTCCCCTGTGCTGATTAATTCAACCCCTGCAGACTCCAGTTAAGAAAATCCACTCCAGGTGATGCATGTTACGTAAGTTCAAATGGTTTGTTGCTCCGGAGTTAATGTACTCTGGAATAATGAATTAAATCCAAGCAAATGGATTGGAGGAAAAAAAAAAAGAGTAGTGTGAAAAATGTTGCTTGAGTAATGACGAAGTTGTGCAAAGACATAGCTTAGTAATCCTTAAACATAGTTAGGCACCAGTTATTCATTAATAGCAAAAAGGCCAGTGGATTTGAGGATCTAAGAAGGACAACACATTGTCAATTAAATGGATCACAAGCTATTCAATGCATGATTTTGTCAATCTGTGAACTCTAAAACTGAAGGCAGCTCTGGGCAGATTTCAGTTGTGTCTTTTTAGTGCTTTCCAACTAAACAAAACTACAGCTGTGAAAATACACTTCGTATAAAATGCAAAAACAGCACAGACCAGCCTCTTAATACACTCCTAAGGCAGATCAAAAGGCCGGGACGACATCTACAGAGGAATATAAACCATGAAAGCACTTATCAGACAGCTGTATCAGCAAAAACCTGATGGGCAATCCCAATAAGTGTCGCTCCCAATTGGCTCTCATTCGAGCTACACTTCCTGAAGTCACTAACAGCCCCCTCCCCCTACTCCCAATGAGTGTATGTGTGTGTGTGTGCAATTTAATGTTTAATGTCAACTCCCCTCCATTCGCCCTGATCATGGTGAGTGCCATGAATTTTTAAAGACATCCTTACTTTACTGTCCATCTGGGCTCCATCTGCCCAGCTGCTGGTGTTTAACGCAGACACAGAGACAGGAGAGGAGACTTCAAAGGCTCTGCATGGCCTCTGGACGATTTCTGGCCTCAGGAGGTTATTGTTAATAAAGGGGGCAGCGGAATGGGGCAGTTATATGAATACACACCAGAGCATTAAAGAGACAACACATTCATGAAACCAGATTGTAATTGTACATATATATTGTAGAGGAAGAGCTGCTCTGGAGCCAAAGAGCTACAGTGCTGCTACAGTGAGTTAACTGACAAACATGAATGGCAAAAGGTGACAAATCATCATTTGTCATAACTTTTCTCATTCTTTCATAATGTTGGGAGTCCAGCAGCTAGCCAACAAGTTTATCGAGATAGCTATTAGCTAACTGTTAGGAGGCAACATTAACAAGGACTGGTAGGCTAACTAGCAAACATAGCTTATGTAGCTAATGTAGCTTATGTAGGTAAAATGGTGGGATTTTGAGTTCTTATCAAGATCGAGACAATACAAATTACAATGTTTCTTAATACTGCTTAATTACTTTGTGTATTTAACTTATTGAAAATTTTGTAGAATTAATCAAAATAAAGCACCACAGCTACATTCATTTCCAGCTAATTTTCATTACACGAGTGGCTTCAAATTCTGGCTTCTTTGAAGACTCATTTTATACACATTTTAAAAAACATGTACACATTTTGTCTAAATGTTTGAAATCTATCTACCAATGCAGGTAGTTTGAGAGGTTTTGAATGTCCATCTCTTTTATGCTGCCCTGATACAACAGAAGTGAATGGGTTTTCTTTGAGTTTACATTAAAAAAAAAGAAAAAACAACTTTCCCAAAAGTAATTTCCCAATTGCTCTGCATAATCCACAGACCTCACTTTCCATTAAAGAAACTGTCCCTATGAAAATATTTCCAACATTTGACTGGTGGCTGATTGAAACAGATGCATGCAAGCCTATTGGCTGCAGGACAGCATATGGACATTAAATTTAAAAGGAGTGTAAATATTTCTCAGAAATAAAAACACAGCGGACAATCCAAAGAGTGATATTGATATGGATATTTAAAGGGGTAGATGCACTGTATGGGGAAGGGTTGCATTGGTATCACTGAAATAACTCAGTTGAAATGGCACTCCACCAGCAAAGCAAATCAGTTTCAATTACAAAATGATCCAACAATGCTGGCATAATTTGATATCTGCACAAATTCTTGGCCTTTATTTAATTCCGCCGCACTCTGCCACAGACAGATATGACACTGCTGGCAAAGTTCCTTGAATACTTTGATTAATTCACTTAAAACCACAGTGTAATCAGACATCCTAACAGACAGCGCCTCCTGGCTTGATTTAGTGTGACCTTTCAGCTGAGAGTGTGGAGAGAGGAAGGTGGCCGGGTGATCCACCAGAAATGCAGGTTGGCTGATATATCTGAGCCACACACAGCCTGGGGCGGACCTCAGCTAAAAGTGAGTTTCTGGTGCACGTTTCCTCACCTGCATGGCACCTTGGACCTAGATAGGTGTGAAGACCTGATGTTGAACCTATTACCTAGCCATTTGTTGGGTTACAATCCAGCTGCTGTGATGTGTTACAATTTCTTGTTCACTTTTCTCATTGACATTTTCCCACATATTGAATCAACTCGTCCCCCTGCTTTTTATCTCATGCCCTGTGTATTTGTATGGAGATGTTTACCTCAGACTGGGCCAGGAACCCTTGCTGTTGTGAACTCATAGCGACATTATGCCTGACATTGGCTATACAAATGACATGACTCCAACCTAAGAAAGAAAAAGACAGTTCCAACTGCTGCAGGCTGATAGAGGCATGCCAGGTTTCTGCTGAGGATCTGGGGTTCCTAGTGGCCACATTATCACCCTCCCTCAGGCACATTCCAACAGCCTCCACCCATCTGCCCAAAATAAACTGTACAACCTTAACCCCTTCCTCCCCTCACTGTGCCCTCCAAAACACTCAGCCTGCACATGCTTTAACTCAAGACCACATGGAGGTCTAAGCTGCAGGGTTTCACAACGCTGCTCAAAGTGAGAATCACAATGTGTTTCACTGAGACTTGAGATGAAGATTTTCTCTATTGAGTCTAAGAGACTTTTGAAGTGAAGGACTATTAATTGCATTTCATACTGTCTTCATGTAAACAGAACAAACAACATGTTCGTTAATGTTTCTCATACGAATGGAATGCAAAAATTAAGAGCAACCAAACTCCTCTTCACACTTTTGAACAAAAAAGAAAGATTCAAAATTAAGATTGAAATACAGAGTTCACCTATAGCCAGATGTAAAACACTGAGGCCTTATGAAGTTATTAAGGGGTAATGCTTTTACAATGTTTGATCTTTGACTTTCATGATGAACTTAACACTGGTAGAAATTGACTGCTGACTGTATTATTTCATAGTTCAGCTTGATTGTAATCTGCTGTGTAATTAAAATGAACATTGCCTCAGCTGTAGCTGCTGGATACTCACCATTAATATATAAGATGAAGGAAGAGAGCACAATATTTGAGAGAGTAGTTGTGGGGAGGGCCTTGAGAAGTATTTGTGTAGTGTAGCCTCAATCCCTTGTTTTGCACAATGATAACAAGCACCATATCTTTGGCCAACCTAAGTCAAAGCTTCTGAAGTCTGTTGTATCCTATGAGGGCTCTCCAGGCATCTCAATGAACGGTATAAGGCTCCAATTATGTGTGTTTGTGTGGTTGGGTGAGAGGGGTTTTTGGATAGTTTTTCTAGCCTTGAAATCTGTATCAATCTTCAGGTGATTGCACAAATTCATGGAATTACATTTGCTTCACATACAGCCCAAGTAAGTTGTGACATCTTGTTTAGGGCTTAAACCACTCACCACTAACCGCTATTACAGACATTACAATATCATTTCAACATTTTCCAATTCTTAACCTCCTGAGAAAGCAGAGATAATGTGGAAGTTTGCACTGAAGACGCATTAAAAAATGTGGTCTGTAGATTTAACTACCGTCTCTGTTTCACACGATGAGAAGAAACCACAAATGGAGGTTTCAGAAAAAAAGAAGAAGCAGAAGAAACATGGCACACACCAAATATAAATTAAGGCTGAAATCACTGAGTTTGATTTGCATGGGGTTAGAATTATCAGGGGACAGGCTGTCTTCACCATAACAGGCCTGTCATTTTTGCCTTTCACACTGCAGACGCAGCATGTTCACAGAGGATTACAATGGCAGGCCAAAGCTGCAATTATTACTAATCACCGTAATCATCCAAGGTCAAAATTAGTCCTGTGTGAATAATGTGCCAGACTAAAATCCAGGATTCACAATATTTTAAACTCTCAGCAGAAAGGAGCACGGGAGCCATGACTCTGTGCAATCAGATGTGACCGTTGTTGCTCTGTTCCCTATATCATGTTAAAATGCAGAAGGTTTTAAATGACACTCTGCAGTTTGGTCTCCATAGCAGGAGCAGTTTGACGTTGTATAGGAGGGACAGACTGTATGTTTTAATCAAAAATGGGTTGGGGTAACACTATCTTAACAGCCAAGATACTGGCTGTCTTGATTATGTAACTGTCGGTGGCTGACTGACATGTCATGATAAAAATGCACTGTATGTCCCACCTGACGTATGAAAACCACCAACTGTGGAGAGTATCAATTCAAGTCATTCACACAAAGCTTTACGGAGGGAGGGGTGGACTATTTAGAGAAGCAGAGTATAGGTTTAAGGGGAGTTTTATTCCAGAGGCTCTGTAATTAGAGGAAATAGGCCTCAAATTACAGAATCTGTGGTTAGGTTTAAAAATGAAGCACATGCAGACTGGGTGAAACGCATTGAAGTTAATTTACCTCCAGCATACTGAAGGCACCAAGATAAGTTTCGGAAAGACAATTCCCAAACAGGTTTTCTCTTGTAAGAGTTTAGTAATCTCTGCTCAGACAAAAGACAAGCTGCTGCTCAAACTGTCAACTGTGTTTTATGCTTTGAAATGTTGCTACAGGCCATGAGCGTGTTTGCATTTCAATAGTGGCTGCCATTATGTCATATACGCTGCCTTTGCATTAAAATGGTGGTTAGGTATGTGCACTTCACTCCCAGTGAATCAGCCTTAGTCTCAGAGCAGAGACATGTTCACAGGTTTTCACTGACAAACAGATTCATTAAAGGATATAAAAAATGCTGCTCGATGTCCCTGCTTTGCATTTGACAGACACATTCTTACTATCTCTAAAAGGCTGGAATTTTGAAAGTACACTGAAAGGCCATGAGACGGCTGCGAATTTGACCTATCATCAATTATCTTTTTCTTTTCTGACATAAATAACTGCCAGAAAAAGTCACTCCTCTCAACTGTAACTTATTTTTTAAAAGTCTACTGTAATGATCCAATTTCCCCTTATTTCATGCTGTACTAATGGCAGGGAACAAACTAATTAGTAGAACTGTCCGCGTACACGATGGGATGGCATCAACTTGTGTAGCACAAATGGCAGAAAATGCAAAGAAATTCAGTGTTAAACAACAAGTGATTTTTTTTTCATCATAGGTGAATGGTGAGTGGATTTCAGATCTCTATCAGTCTCTCAACAGCAGCCCTCCATCTTAGCTGTTGACAGACTTAAATCTCTTCACGTAAACAGCCCGTCTTATTCTACTGGGGCCTCCCTCATAATATCCAGCCCACTAGCATGTTTACAGTAAACGGCAGCATGGTCAAGCTGTTAAAATGCACTCTAGACCAGCCCCTTCCTCCCCTCCTCCTGCCCTCAGCTCAGTCCTATTTATGAAAGGAAACTGCTCTTTTTTTACTCTTAGGCCACATTAGTTAGAAAATGTCAAATCTCACAAAGCTGCTCCACTAGAAACACCGATTGTTTAGACCAGAACCTTGAACAGATAAACCCGGCCAGAATGTCAGGTGGCAAAGACAAACTTAAAAGCCTCAGCTTAGGGTTTTATCAACATTTGGCCTGTGGCAGGTGTTAAATTCCCACCCTGGTCAGATTACTTCATGTGCAGCTGAGAAAGTGGCATGATGTAAGGAATGCAAAGTCCAGATGTGGCTCACTGGTAAACAACCAACACATGTGTTGAACTGCACAATGACAACATGATCAACCAACAGTAAAAACGGCAACAGTCAAAGCTGTAGAATGAACCTCCAGTGGCAAAGGTCATTTACATGTAACTGTCCCGCATTCAGTTAGGTCACGGGACCAGGAAGTAATACAGGAAATACAAAGACATCCTACCTGTCTGAACTGCTCCTCATAGGTCCATTCTCCATGGTCCTGGCCGCCCAGATGGCTGTGTGTGGCGTGGGGAGGCAGGATGGATACGCGGGGCTCGTGGTCGACACTGGGACGGGCCTTCAGCAGCTGAGAGTGGGGGTGGAGTTGACGATGGGGTAGCAGGAGGATGCCTTTCCCGGGAGCCACAGCCTCGTGGCCCGTTGGCAGACCCTCCTCCGCCAGGTCGTCATCAAAGTCTTCTTCCATCTCGCCTTCAAAGTCTTCCTCGTCCCATTTCTGTTTGCTGTGTGTATCAAAGGCAGAATATTGTTAAAGGATGTGCAGCAGTGAAGACCACTACGGGCACAGATGACATGTTTTAGGGCAATTTGGAAAAGAAATTCAGGACTTACATCTGCTCTTCCTCATCTGACCCCATCATGTCCTTATAAGGCTCCTCCCCTTCATCATTGTCATCATCTTCCCCTTCGTCCTCGCCGCCGCTGCTGTGCTCTGACATGGGGCTGTCTGAAACCCTCTGCAGCCCGGCCGCCACGGCACGCATAGCAGCTAGTGCCGCCATCTGGGCCTGCTCCGCCTCAGGGGCCGGGCTCCCCATGGGCTCATCCCCTCCTCCTCCAACTGTGCGGATCTGAGTATGTTGGGTGGTGGCTTGCTGCTGTAGCTGCTGCTCCATCAGCAGCTTGGCCCTCTGCTGCCTGTGCAGGTTCTCCATGACAGCCTGCAGCTTCATCTCCGGGGAAAGTGGCACAGTGTTCAGCTGCCTTCCTTCCCCTCCCTCCCCCACTGAAGGAGCACCAATCTGGGTACGATGGCCGATCCTTCTGCCCAGGGACAGAAATTGCCAACCGAGCCTGTGGTGAAGCGGCTAACAGTTGGCTGGTGGTTTGGAGGTTCTGGTTATGTGGAAATGTGGGCCCTTGAGGAGAAGTGGAAGGAGGAGGAGGAAGAGGAGGGGGGTCGGTCAGAGCTCTGAGACATGCAGTCAGTGGTCAGCTGCCGTTGTGGAGACAGAGGCCTCTCTCTAGTCTCAATGTTTTTTTCCTGCAGTTTGGGGAAAACCAGAGCCGGCAGCAGAGCTGAGTTGCACGGTGTTCAACAAGTAGCGGATGAGAAGGTAGGAGTACAAGGGTGAGCTGTCAGACTACAAAGACCTGAGGGAGAGGAAAAAAAGAGAGTGTCAGACTGCTACTTCCCCACTGTCTGCAAATAACAGTACCTGCAGTGTTTGTTGTGACAAAGCCTCAAAACTGTTCTACAACTTTCCAGCATGTATCAGATCAGTCGAATACGTCTCAACTTTCCATTCACTGACCTTTGACTGAACTGGACATCTTTAGCATGTTCTCCTCTGATTTGATACTATTCTGATCAATCCATGGCCTTGTTTTGTAAATGTTGTAATGCTGTTGTTGCTATTGCATTGGATTTTTCCCCCCTGTTTCGTAACTCCCTCAACATATAAACAGTTAAAGAGCTAAACAATGCTAATGGATGATATGGCAAGAAAAAGTCCAATTTATTACTCGAGAAATGCTCAACTTTAGATCCATGACTACTGCGTTTTTGTGAGTTGCAGAAGAGCAGAAATCTACAGCAATGACTGCAGAGGCACGCGGTCAAGTCATATCACAATTTAAGAATTTTCATTTCACACACTAAAATGACAAATTCAGTCTAAAGTCGATGTGAGGCAGGAATACTCAGTCACTGAGTTCATGTCTGTTGTGCAACATGTGCAAGATTACTCACACAAACAGACCAGACAGGATGCCCACACAGGACAGAATGTTTTGGCCTCAACAACAAGAGGAAGTGGAATCACAGGAAGAACCGTCACTTTCTTCACCTGGTTGGCTCAAAGCCAAGACAAGCCAGCAAAATTCAACAGTGCGTTGTGCCCCCCCCCCCCCCCCCCCCCCAACTTCTGTACAACTTCTGTACAACTTCTGCGGGTGGTAATGCTTCTCCTACATACCTGCTCCCAAAATTGCTCAGGTATGCAAAGCAGTCTTTGTTATAAATAATGAGCTTCAACATTCTGGTAACAGTAATGCCACCGATACCCTTGAGAGAGAGAGAGAGAGTAAGAGTCTATCCTGTCCACTCTCCGTTTCCTCAGAACTTGTTCTAAATGTTAAGTCTTGGTGTGGGGACACTGTGGCTTAGATCAGTCAGGCAGAGATAAGACCTGCACGCTAAGTCAACAGCACGTGGGGAAATAAATTTCAAATGCAGGTGCTGGACATGTTGAACTACGTGTCATGACAGGAGGCAGTGTTGACTGTACACCACCACTCATTTGGCTACAATGACTAATACATGAAGCGACCCCCGCAACCACCACCTGCCCTGATCTTTTACTACTACTACTTTTAAAACGTCAGGTTTTGCATTGTTCTTCTACACTGAACACACTCTGGATGAAAGCATGAATGACGCTTGTGAGCTACAGTTTAATTTGTGTCACTATTACAACCACCCTGCACTGCTAATTTGGTTTTAGGTTTGCTGAAAGACAACATTTTGCACCAATGTTCAGTAACACATAAATTGTGATACTGTCAAAGCATATACTCAGAAGACTGCACAAGTTCTTTCTATCTTTGTTCCTCACGTGTCACACGTCTTGTACATCTGATTATTATACAGGAATGGTGGTGAAACTTGTTTCATCTATCATCTGACTGTTAATGTCTCTGACTCTTGCACTGATAGCTGATGTTTGTCATTACCCACTGAGCACATTCATAAAAAAAAACTTAAATAAAAAAAAAAAAGCTAGTGTTTCACACACATTTTTATTAATGTCAGAGTGCAAATGGCCGCAGTGCAACATTACAGAGTCATGCAGTCCTAAAACGTCCATCATATCAATCAGCCACCCCCCAAGGCAAAATGAAGAAACCAGTTATTGCATACATTCAGGCATGCAAACCTGTCTAAAATGTGGCCATCACAGTAATCCTTGTCCGCAATACTCATCACACCGCAATGATGACATAACCAGCAGTGGTCATTTGTTCGAGGGAGGGTTATTTTTCTCCTGTACACAATGCATGTGGCTCTAAGAAAATCATACCAGCATGTTAAGTGTAATTAGGGTGCAGGCACGCTCTGAACACAACAGGAGCATAAACAATTCATATTTGTAATGTCCAAGGTCTCTCCAAAAGCAGAACAGGGAAAATAAGTTCTGCTCCATTCACAGGGAAATGGACTGCTTTCCATATCTTGTTGAGCCTCACCCTATCCTTTTGCTTGTGAACGACTTTCGAGGGTGCCCCTTTCATAACCGATCACGATACTAACACCTGTCAATGAACCTGTTTACCTGTGGAATGTTCCAAACAGGTCTCATGACGATTGAAATAGATCTACAGCTAAAAACAAGAACAACAAATGACAATGTACAATGTCTATATACATACACACACACACACACACACACACACACACACACAGTGTTAGTTAAAGTCAAGTTAAGTGTTTCTGTAAGAAGAGGTCAGCTAATCTTTACACAATATCAGTGTAAGGAAGTGTATCACAAGTGACACATCGGATGTGTTAATGCACCTTTCCACATTGGTTCCACAGCCCTTGTTTCCAGAGGGCTGTATTTACACGACACATGTTTGCTCAGCTGTTTTGCAAGAAACATTAAAGAAAAGCTGAGTAACTTCTTAAAAGGTGTAACCACAGTTTATGCATCTGCGGTCAGAAAACAATCAGTCATAATGCAGAGGGGCGACATGAGCTGACTGAGCCACAATAGCAAGTTTGAAGAAAAACAAGAAGACAAATGCCCTCAGTCCCGACCAAACACCCACCCAGCAGCAGTGCACACACAGCTGACACCCTGCAGCTCCTCACTTAAACTGGTCAGATGCCAGAGACACAACATGGACTTTAAAACCACAAGCTTCTTCCACTTCAGCAAAGAGTCTTAAAGATGTTTAACAAAATGCAACACATCGACAGAATCAGCAGAACTCTATCAAGCAGCAGTCAATAACGAACCACGGCATGCACAGGACACCCAATGCTATGGCTGTATGTTAGAGAAATGTTGCGCGAAGAAATAAGAGCTGTGAAACTTGGGTTTCTACAGAGGGTGAAGGAAGTGACAACTGACGGAGCAGATGCGGTGAGGCGGCCGACAGATATTCAATATTGATTCATTGCATTCTTTAAGGGCGATACGGGCACAACTGAACGCCTGCAGTTGTCAGATGGAGAATGGCACCAGTATAAGCAGGATTAAAACATCTTACCTTACAGGATCTGGTTTTACTGAGACAACCCGTCTCTGTTCTACTTAACTACAGAAACACAGCAAAACAAAACATGACTGAGGAGTCAAAGCCGAACGACGTGAAGAACTACTGATGGCACCTTTGGAGAATCCATTTACTGTATTTTGCATTAAGTGACTTAGGCAAATTCACGTCAGAACAACCCATACATGTTTGTATGTGCACACTACAATATTTACAAAACCCATTACTCAACATGTCAAGTAGCCACACTTTGAACCCGTGTGCAAATAAGCCCAATATCTAGTGTTCACTCCATGTTTGGGCCTAAAACAATACTTCCTCTGAGACCATCCCTCTTGCAGTGTGTCATATATGTAATTTCAAAGACAGAAGTGATTACAACAAAGCTGTTCTGTTGACTCTTCCTGTGCAGAGGGAAGCAGAAGTGGTTGCTTTGTTTCATGCCACTGTTCATCACAGGCATCATGATTTCCTACATGCTAGATGGTGCAAATTACATTGCGCCACAACACATGTTCCCTGTGCTTCCCCAAACGACGAGGCAGGTTTGATGCTTATTAAAGCTTTCATAACCAACTTCAAAAAGTCTGGATGCTGTTTAAAACATAAATAAAACAGAATGTGATCATTTGCTAAGCCTTTTTTGATATATTTGAAAAGAGTACAAAGACAATAAATTCTATGTTTTACATCATCAACCTCATACATTTTATATTTGATTATTCTGAATTTGAAACAAGTTTGGACAGGAGCAGCAAAAGAGGAATACTCCAAAAACACATTCCACAGGTTCATTGGTAACAGGTGATAGTGTCATGATTGGGTATGAAATGAGCATCCTGGAAAGGCTGTCATTCACAAGCGAGGATGGAGAGAGGTTCACCACTTTGTGAAGACATGACTGTGTATATATATGACAGTAATAATGGTCGTGGAATGATGAGAATACGTGGAAACACAGTACTAGATGCACCGTGTCTCTGTAAGAAGACTATGAGCCACAGACAGATCAACTGTGGGTGCCTGATCAGTAATAATAGCTCCGGCATTGATCCATTTGTCTGGTTGTTTGCAGTCTGCAGGTTTTATTTCACCCCACTACAGCAGATGACCTCACCTCTCAGCACAACTCAAACAAACACCTTATGCTTATGCTCGAAAGGGCTGGGTGATATGGCCCTAAGAGAATATCACACGTCATTTCTGCCATAACGATATTCTGGACAATATGACAAATTACTGAACAACATTTTCAGCTCACAATAGCTTTGAGCTCTCCTTGCTGGATTTTTGCCTTTCTTTGTACTCACCTCTGGTTGAGGTGGTGAAATAAGTTTGTTGCATTGCCCCCTCTTCTTACAGTCACTTCTTACATATTACCATGGTTTGCTGTACATCTAATCTCTTGTTACCAAACCACTTCCACATCACTGTAGTTGCTCCCTTTTCGGAACTAACTCCTCCACTGTGAAGCCTTTAGCAATGTTACATTCACTTTCAGCCATGCTTGTTGTTTCTGTGTGTCAAGGATTGACGTCATTACATCAGCAAGTCGGCATATTGCCATAATCATGATATGAATTTTAGTTTCATATCAAAAATGATACCTATATGATCATAAGTGATATAATATGGCACGTCCCTAATGCTCAGTAAAGTGAACATGAACAATTCACTGCTCACATGTCAACGCTCAGTCTCCTGGTCCAATCACCTGGTGTTGTGCAGCTGCACATAAATCCAAAATGTTGTCACCTTTTCCAGACGTTGTCCCCGAAATGACATCTTTTTTTTAAATTATTTCTAAAAACTGAATGGTTCTCATAGCATTGGTTCTCCATAATGGAGGAACAGAGCTCTACTGCTTTATATTGCAGTCAACAAGCCAGATTTCTACATGTAGCTGGGGTAAAAACAATGCTTTAGGAAGTTGGTATCTTTTTTTGGGTGCAACATTGTTGTGAAAACTGGCTGGAGGTTGGCTGGTATCTCATGCTCACACATTGTGAATAACCAGACCTTGACTAGAGTGATAAAGCATTCGATATCTAAAGCATAACTTACTCTCAGTGGTCCAGGATTAAAGCGCCTTAAACCCCCCTGCTGGGGTGCTTTTATACTGTATTGTGGCATTGTACTTCACATTATCAACCCAATGGGTCAGTAACCAGTGATTATATGGAAAAGGCGTTTTGTTCAAAAACTGCTGCATAGCTGCTGAATTCTGAGCAGAAGTTGCTACAATGGCCAGGGAGTAAACAGGTTTCATGTCCTGCCCTGCCCGTAGCCCTTTTTCTGTCAGACAAACTAAACTACAGCAACCTACTTGCCTCATGGCTTTGTTCCATCATTCAGTAACATTTACCATACCTGACTAGCAAGGGTAAAGGCCATTTGCCAGCTCGGGCCCCATGAAACCAGTTTTATTTTTTCCCAAATTCCCTGTTTTCTCATAAATCTTGTATGCATTTTAAGAGCAAAAGGCTGTTTTCTTGAGAGAGAAAAATACAGCAAAAAGCAATGTTTGCATAATAGTGTCCCATTTCTGTTTGCCATTAACTGTCTTCCCTCAACACTTCCTGCTCGCCTGTTTGCTGTCTGACATTCTGTCTTCGTTTCATGTCCATAATTTATCTGGAATTTACATTTAACAGCTTTCATTTGCATTTTATGAGTGGAGACATCACTGAAACTTGGAGAATCCACCCTGCATGCACCTTTTTTTTGTGCGATATACCCAGGACTAACACTGATCGATAAACTGAATTTCCATCATTATTGTGATATGACTTAAGGGTTTATTTCAAACAAACCAGATGGAACAGTAAAAAGACTATCCAAGATGGTTTTGGTGGGTTTTATTTTATTTCTGTTGTGTCTGAAAGAAGTGTGTTTTATAATAAGTTAACAAGGCAATAAAGCTTGTCTTAGTTGAGGGGTACAGTTATTTTTTTTTCTGCAGTTTGAACCAAGATGGCGTATCTCCTTACTGCTTTCAACATTGCCATGTGCATTACATATTCATTCTTTGCATTTTTTACTTTTCACAATAAAAGCCTTAGACATATACACTGCGTACCAGAGGAAGATCAAACTCACTCAGAACAGTCAGCTCACTTACAATAGGTAGAAGAATATTCCTTTCTTGATATTTTCTGAGTTTATTTTGTCCATTTATTTGACGAATAAATAAATAGTGCCCAACCCAATTGCACTCAGACCATTTGGCCAATTAGATGAAAACCCCAGCTAGCCTAGCCATCAGCTACCCTTAGATTGGCGATCACGAGGTTAGCTAGCACGGTATTTCTATGCAATTTGTTCAATAAAAACATGTGCAAAATTATTTATTTCTTGTCTTTATTCAGTGAGCACATTGTTTATTTATTGCGAGTCATAATGTCTTCACAATATTGAACGATGTTATCGCACATCACATTTTCCTCAATTGTGCAGGCCTACTCAGGATTTCTGTTCTGTATGCTCCAGTGACCGCTGACCTCACAGAGCGGGCAGGGGGGACAAGAGACTAGACTTTTTACCCTCAGGAAATATAGAAATTATCACATAGTGCAATAAAAGCTTTATACAAAGACAATCCCTGAAATGCACAGCTGACTCTGTAAGACCCTTAGGGCTTATTTAACACCTTAATTGGCTAAAGGGAGGCCGGCCTGCTGCAATAGGTGGCAGGGGACCCATGTGGGGGAGGGGAGGAGCCACCGGGACAGAAACTTTGAGAGGCGGTTGACTGAAGGATAAAGTAGAAACGATGAGAGCTAATGGGTTAAGCCTCTTTTTTTCAAACCCACATTTTAGAGGTGGAAGATTGCAAGGTCTGAGCAAACAGGGCAGAGTGATAAGAACGAGAGCTAAGGGTCTAATTCCAACGAGATAAAGAGACCCACACTGCCTCACATACGTACATATGTACATATAAAACTGGCTGTTAGCATAGGCATGAAGCCTGTAAAATCTAGCACTAAATCCTTCTACTACCACGAATGTGAGGGAATTCATCTTTGAGGCCTTTTTGCAAGAAAATACTGACAAATTTGCACATGGTGTCTCCAACATGATTGCTACAAACTAGTTCTGACGGTGCAGTAAAAGGTGGTTAAATTCTCATAAAGCAACAGACGCAAGCACCAGTCCTCAGTCAGTTGTTCTGTTTTCATGTGCCAACCTCAGAGCAGATACATATCTTGCATTTCTGCATTTGGAATAAAAGTCTTCATTTCCTTTCATGTAGCAAAAGAGCAAACCATCTTCTTTGCCAGATAAAGCCGTGCGGTTTGAGATGAACTGAGTGAAGTCCTCATTAGACTTCAAAGTGGATGCTGAAATGAACTTCTCTCTGCTCTGCTTGACTGGAAAATCAGAGAGAACCGGACTCTTACAGTAGCAATCCACAAGATTTATGATTTTCGTCTCCATCTCCTGCTAAGCGCTCGTGTTTCAGCTCTTCAGCTGCTAAAGTTCACATGTAAATCAGTGTGGGTGATACTACACTACAACTTGGATTTTCTGTTGATGCAGTTTGTCTGCGCTGTACTTTCTTTATCAAATTAGCTATCGTGTTCATGCTCATGCTACACCTGTTTTGAATAAAAGACTCCAACCTGACTTGTAGTCAGATGATTTGTCATAACGAGCTTCAGTGTACAGAGTATGTGTGTGTAAGTGTCATGTTCTCTGTCGGTAGTGAAACAAGCTTTGTACTGATGTTATCAACACAAACATTCTTGGACAAATATGACACTTCTCTGTCGGCTTCTGACCGGAGTAGCTGCAGAAAGCTTTTGCAATCTGTCTCTATTGTTTGATACTGACATTAACTTTTCAATGTCACCCAATCGTGCCACCTCAGTTTAATACATCACAATGCAATTTGCAGCATAACACACTAAACAACTGAAAAATGATCACGCCTACAAACATAGTTATCCTTCCCCTTTCTTAAGATCTTCTTACTAGTTTTACACTTTATTTACAGTGATAGTAAAATAAAAGACAGTCAAGACATCAGTGGGACACAACCACATTTCTCCTGCTCCAAACTCTTTATGTGCATAAGTCAATTTTTGTCAATTCTGTTTAGGGGGAAATAAAAGTATATCTTTAACAGAAAAACTTAGCTTCTAGTTTGTTTGGTCAACACAAAACATTTCTTTTGCTACAGCTTTGAGCTCTTCCTCACAGTTAAAATCAAGCTGGGTAGGTGACTTTTATTCTCTTTTTTTTTTCCAAGAGGGGGCCCCTAATAAACCTAAAGGGGCACTTTAAACAGTGCGAGGTGTAAATGGTATGTGTCTAATGCCATGTTGTGCATCAGGCAAAAATATTCCAGCCACATATAGTCAATGGTCTATGACAGAAAAGACTTTGATTGAAAACCTAAATGCTTCTTAGATTGAAATGGTGAATAAAAGTGCACAGAACTGAATAAAAAGCCTTCACAGTCTGGGTAAGAATTAATAAATAGTGAAAGAATTCTGCTTGCAACACACTGGTCACAACATAGAAGTATTATAGTTTCTTTAAAAATGAAAAATATTAAGATTTACTCAATTTCAAGTTAAATTTCACTTAATTTCCATGCAACAATATTTTATACTAAAATCTATTTCATTTAGCTAATTATTTAATGTTGACAGATTCATTTTATATCAAGTGTTAGGTTGTTCATTTTTATAGCATGGGGTCTTGTAAAGGGAGTAGCCAAACAGCAGCCTTTCATGATCCTCTCTACATTAAAAAAAAAAAAAAAAAAAAAAAAAAAAAAAAAAAGCATAAAAACAAGAAGTTGGTCAGTGGCGCTGGTCTTGATTATGAGTCCCTCTCTCACATTCCTTGCAGTATTACCTCGCAAGGCAATAACACAGGCTCCATTGAGCCCCATTGCACCAACAACAAGATCATTGAGGAAGTGTCGCGCAGGCTCGTCACGCACTTTCCACTGACCTCTTCCAGTGAGCCAAAGCAACACAGCGAGCCAAATCTGATTAGCCCCAGCTATGCCATAAATTGAGTGGGCATACAGCAAAAATAATCCAGTGTTCCACATCTCAGCAGTGAAATCTGTGGCCATCTATCAAGCAACAGGAGCCAGCTGTGCTGGCGAGCAAGGCTCAAAGTGATTTGAGCTGATGTTACACAACCTGAAGTTCATTCTAATAAATACAAAAAGGTATGGACTCAAACCTTTTTCACTTGAAGTGATGGAAAGGCAGGAAAATGGCCCGTCTCTGTATTAGAGAAAGCTCAATTCCTTCTACTAATTAGATTATTCATGTTTTAGTGAAAAGAAACGGATTAAAAACAAAAATTTTAATGTTGATATTATATCCTATCAGCAATAAGCGACTATCAGTGTCACCGTGTAAAATCCCACACTCCACTACGTCTTCATTCTTAAAGAGTAAAAGGGGTCAAGTGGAACAAAACCTTCCCACGTGGGATGAAAAGATCATAATTTTATATATGTTTGGAAGTGCTATTTGAAGTGCTATTTAAAGACAGGAGAGCACACAGGCAATGCACAGAAAACATTTTTACTCTGCTGTGTAGAAGGAGTTCCTCTACCCACAGGAAAAGTCATCAGATGAATCGCTAGAATGAGAAAAAAATGTCTCTGCTGATTCAGCTGCATTTATGTCCGCCACCTCACGGGTGGATATTGACCTCGCCATGTTACAACCTCACCTACAGCTTCACGTGGAGACTGTAGTAGCATGAGAGCAAACATAAATCTCATGTGATGACAGCTCTAGTGGAGAGACACAGGCCTTTCTGAAGGAAGGAAGCAAACACTCACGACTGAAGGAAAACAACCGCTCTTTGTGTCACTTCATGTCTCACTCTGATCTGGTTGAAATGTTATTCCAGCTTTTGCGCATTCGTTTTTCCTTTTGCTCCTTGCACTTCAACCACAAGTTTAAGCAGCACTTTTCTGAGACACTCTCGGCACAATTTGAGCAATTAAAGCTTGAGTTGAGTGCAGGCCTATTGTAATTGCTTGCATTAGTTTCGTACATCTAGCATTACTCAATTCCATGGCTTCCTTTCAGTGTGACGAGTTTTACCAGAAAAAACACAATGATTGTGTCGGGGAAACAAACTTCCTGATATATAACTTGCTACTTTAAACACTCCTTTAACGCTACTCTAGTACCTGTACAGCATAGCAATAAATCTGTGCTCTTGTTGTGCTTACTGCGAGTTGAAGAGAACCCACCGAGTCAAATTCCTCTCGTGTGTTAGCCCACTTTGCCATAAAAACTTTGAGAGATTCAGGCGACAGGCTGCATGTTGCTGCTCGCAGAGTTCAATGCACTGCTATTGTAACTCTAGACTGACGGTATGATGATAGTTCCTCTAGTGCGGGAGAGGTGGGGTAGGGGGTTTGCATTTTCATTGAATGGCACGAACGTCCCAAACTGGATTAACGTGTTGGTTTATATGGTGACAGCGCAGTCACGTCATGGCATTGTGATCTTTAACAATCAAGTCCATTGTCTGCAGAGAGGCGATGGACGAATGGAAATCTTAGATAAAAGAGCTCTCTGCATTGTACAGGGAGACATCCAGAACAAAAATTATCACCTCTGTGCTAAACATGGATTACAGTTTCATGTGCTTGGGCTCAGCCTAACAAAACCTGGCGGCTACGTCTGCTCCCTGGAGGTGTGTAAATTAGATTTTGATTGCCTGGGCAGGCTGCCAGAGTTAGCAGACGCAAATATGAAATACAAATGCTTAGATTTGATGGACATGTCAGCATGTTGCAGCTGCGTGCTGGTATCCAGGCAGACAAGTACCAGGATAGATCACGCTGACACTGCCCCAAATGTCAGCCGCTGCCAGAATACACAAAACCTACAACTGTCCCAGCAGTTTGGTTCAGGAACTGCAGGGTATCCCAAAAGCTCAGACCCTTCCTTAGTTTGCTCTCTGCCTGCGTCACCGTCAGCCCTGCTGGGATTCCCCCATGGCTCCGGCCCAGGCAGTGAAGTAACTTGTGAGGTTTTTTTCCTGCATTTTTTGGCAGGATAACAGAGTTAAAGCCCCACGTGCTGCACAGGCCCTTCAGAAATGTAGCTTTTGGCACAGGAACAGCTGAAAGCCAGCCAAGCCGCGCTGCTTCCCACTTCTGTAATGGCAGGAAAGCTTGTGGTACACAGACGGCAGCATTCGCATTCACTGTGCAGATATTTACAGGTGGGTTATTACTGAAACATTCAAGTGACACAATGTAGGCCTGAAGCCAAAGCCCACGCCCTTAAGCCTAGAAGGGTGATTTGAATGCAGAGACAACATAAAAAGGAGCCTTTACAACCCTGTAAAGGATTATACTTTGATACTAAGAAAACAAACGGGCGTCAGACCTGTTTGTCTCGTCTGTGAGCGTTTGTGTGTCATTAATTCCAAGCCACTAACCAGTTTACTGGCCAACTGCCAGTGACTGCTGCTCGATCAGCCATGATGCTCTGAGGCAAACTGAGCATGCTGTTTGCATATTACACTTCGTGCTTCCAAAAGATCTTCAAATACCCTCAGGTTGAGATCAGGCATCAAAGGAAGCGGTGTGGATTGCGTGTGACCGTCTGAACGAAATGAATGCATGTGTCTGCTCTAATGCTGAAACTGGCTGTAAATTAAATGTGCACCTCTGATATGATGGGAGTTTCTCGCTGGTTACTATTTTTTTCTGGGAGACAGCAATTGAGAATCAAATTAGGGCTGCAACTTTAGATTTTTTTTTTTAATGAGCCACTCGTTTAGTTTTGAAACTGTTTGAAGTCCTTGTTCCAGCTGACCAATCATAAAAAAACCCCCAAATATATTGTATATACTGAGAAAGCCAGCAAATCCTCACACTGGAGAAGTTAGTCAGTGCTGGGCACTATTTCATGCATAATGACTGATGATCATTACTTAAATTGTTTTCAATCAATTTCTGCTGACCCACTGTTTTAGCTAAATTTAATCTTTTTTGAATGAATTACCTGAATCTATTACACACTTAATCGTTCACTTTTGGCTTATTTCTAACAGTGTGGCAACTAAAACTGTGGAAAAGGCTTTTCCTTCATACGCAGAACATTCTCCTTGAGGCAATACTTTACAATACTACTCATTTTTGGTATCTTTAGATATTTACATTGTCACTTTTACATCAGCTATTGCCAACAACAATCCAAAATAAGGAATACTGACAATCTATGTGTTTGCACACACCACTGATGCCTGTAATAAGATTAATTTCCATCAGCTATAACAGACTAATAACTTCAGAAATGTGCATTGCATAACGAATGCAGCTTTAAAACCTGGAAAGGCACAATAATCAAGCTATAAGGTGACAGTGTAACAGCTAAAACTGTACAATATGTGAATTCATAAAACTGATATGGACGGACACAGTCTGCTTTTCCATACCCCCTTTGGACAGGGAATCACAGAGCATCTACAAAAATACAACCTAGGCGTCAGTTCTTCAAATCAAGAGCAAAAACAAGCGTCTCTCTAAATCCAGTTTCATAACAGGCAGTGTTACTTATTAGGGCCAGCCGACATTATGCAAAAGCAAGGGGAGGCCTTTTAAGACCTGATCGCCAGCCATACGTTTCTAATCCACAACATAAATGCCCCCCACCCGCTTGTTGCAGCAGTTTTTCTCTCCACTGGAAACACTGAGCTGGTGCAGTTGGCCAGTGCCGGATACCATATGTCAGATTGGACCAAACAGATTAGTGTGGCAATTTCTGGGCAAGCCTCTAAGGTGATTGGAGGATGGTGGGGTGTATGGGTGCAATAAGGGCCTGGAAATCTCTCTTAAGAATTCCTGTGCTTAATAATCACACTGAGAAGCTGCAGTTCCACAATTGAACATCTCAGACTTTGCTTTTGCTTGCTAACTATAACTGACATGGGAAGCGTTTAGAGGAGAGCGATTTCACTGCTCATAATTAGTTTTCAGCGCCAGCTTTTAAATGGAATCACATCAGTAAATGATGATTGGTCCACTGCCGAAGTAACTGGAAATATACGAAACCAGGTGCAGTAAAACATGCCCATTATTCCACCAATGGCGGGTGGCTGCTCACCATAAAATTCTTCAAGTAAACTTCCAAAGGAAAAGACTCTCCCGGACTCCCTCTCCATCCTGTTCCTGTTGTTGGCATTTCTGGTGCAGGTTTGCATGTTTCAAAATCTCATTTCCTCATTAATTTGTGACGTCACAGTGAAAATGTCACCATGATGAAGACCATTCATAACCTCGTGCCTGTCATCTCAGGTTTACAGTCGAATAAAACGTGTGGGCCAATGTCTTGTGTTCTTCTAACAGAACTGCTGAGGATGTTTCTTTAAATTTGACCATTTTTAGGCTACAACATATTTTCATTCAAGTTTTCACCTTGAGAAGTTGGAAAATCCCCTGAACCAACATTTGTATCAGACCAGGACAATGGAAATTTCTACTGAAACCAGCCTTTCAGAACATACACTTTAAGGTCATTCAGACAAAGTGCTATACGAGGCTTTAAAACCAAACCAGCTTCCTGTGAATGCTCTCCCCCACCCCCATTACCTGGTGAGAAACTGTAACACCACAAACCAAGTCAGTTTTGGTTGTGGCTGCGAGGTTTGTCAGCTTGACACAATCAGCCTGACTTTCCTGAAAAACACATCAAGAAGACCCCTTGAGCTCTTTCTGAATCCACTTGGGGAGAAAAGTTTGCTGCCCCCCCCCCCTTCATGTCCGCTGATGTCATACAGAGGAATACACTGCCTGTTGAAAACGGCGGATTTTCCCACCACCCTGAAGGCAGCTCATTGTGTCCATATTGCTCCCCTGACATGCTGGACTCCACTTGATCTCTGTCATGCTGACAGACATTTTTTTTATCCACCCACTCCACCTTTGTTTTGCACTTCCAAAGACATACCAAACAATTTAAGGGATCTCACCTGCAAGAGACCGACAGAGCTAAAGTCAAATTCCTTGTCTGACTATATGACACATACTTGGCCGATCAAGCCAATTCACACTCAAACAGTATTAAATGTTAAAATGAAACAGATCTGTGCCCGTGTTGATCCTTTTTAAACATCTTTAAGCACATGTAGGTTGTTCGCACAATATTTCGAAATCCTTGCTACTCTGTTTTTGGTATTTCATGATGTAAATAGCAAAAAGGCCGAAAACGCAGCTTCTGATACTTCATATGAAGCCACCTTTAGCCCTGAAGCCCCCTGCTGCCTCTGCTTTGACCCCCAACATGACATTTTGTCAGGTCCAACTTTCTTTGATGGCCCAGTCGCTGGTGCTGTCATGAGCACTGGCTTTTCGATCGTACTTACGGGGCAGCATGGTGTACTGTAACGACAGTGGGTGTTTAATGGTGTAACAAACACTTAACACAAAAATGGGGGGTTCAAATTGTACAGGCGTGCCGCCACCATGAGCAAGATCGTTTTAAAAAACACTTTAATTAGCAGTTTAGCCCGCGAATCCGTATTTGCCAACACGCCAGCAGATGATTTAAGACTGACGTCTAGCTAAAGCCCCGTTTAATACTATAAATAATCAGCTTGCGATATTAGCTAAAGCAGCTGGTCAAGTTTTGCTTTTACGGCAGTATTTTGGTGAGAACGTGACATTAAGTTAATGGTGGAAATCCGAACGTTAGCTAGCCGTTAAGCCAGCTGAAGTTAGTTGTAAAGCGGACAGTAAACACGACCACCCCTCGCTTATAATTTTCTTTCTTTTTTTTTTTTTTTTTTGGCTCTCTGTCTGTGTAACTACCGAAAAACCTCACAAAAAATCCAACACCGGCTCTTCCGTTAGATTTCATTACATTAACTAGTGCCATTTCACCCCCCGGAGGTTAAACTGTTCGTTACGGTGACATACGTAATCTTACAGCCAGTGAGTCCATCCGCTACCTTAGCAATAGACTACTGATAAGGCGATTTGATAACATCGATTAAAAAAAATAGCACCGTCTTGTAAGTGAGAGGCAAAACAGCAGCAGCGGCAGCAGCAGAAGGAGGAGGAAGCCACGCCAACGAAAATGATTTATAAGACAGCACAGACATGAAGAAGGCAAACGAAAAACACTGAGAAACATAAACTTACCACACTAGCTTCCGTTCAGTTTTTACACTCTTTGGAACCGGAAGAAACATTCCTGTTTTCCCCGTCTGTGAACGCAGTCTCCCCCCTTCGCTTACACACAGAGAAAAAAGCAGCAAAAAGAGGAAGAGGAGAGCGGGTTCGTGTGCTCATCAGCTACAATTAAAGTGGTTTCATGTGACTGCATGATATCCACGCATTCGGCTTTTGCGTGTAATTGTGTTTTCAGAGTTTACGTGTCGGTTTGAAAGCCCGCAACGTTCAGCTAGACAGAGCGAGAGAGAGGGAGAGAGGGGGGTGCAGAGAGAGAGAGAGAGAGAGAGAGACAGAGAGACAGAGAGACAGAGAGGCGTGGAGAGACTCTCCGGCCTGCACAGTCAGATCATTGGTTGACAAACAGTAATCAGATGCAAATTCCTAACCTCTGAATCAGCAGGGGCCAGCCCCCCCCCCCCCCCCCCCCCCCAAGCAGGGGATGTCGGTAAATGCGAGGCTGTGAGCGGAGAAAAAAAGGTGGAGAGTGAGGCAGAGAGGCTGTCCAGAGGATGCAGCAGCTCCGACTGTACTTCATCGGCACACGGTCGTTCACATGTGAAGTCTTACCTGGGCTGTACGAAGTGAAAACAGCCCCTGGCTACAGATCGTCTGAGAAACTCTATGAAATGTGTTTCTCAACAAGTGTCTCAGAGCTAGTTTATCTATTTTGATCACAGTCGCTTTTCAAGCAAAAATGCCAATCATTCTGTAATTCGGGCTTCTCGATTGTGAGTGTTTGGCCAAATCAAGCAACATGATCACCATGCACAAGTATTTTGCATCTTTATGCAATTTTTAGAAGAAAAAAAAAAAAGTATACCGTAAACTTGTGCTATGGCTTACACGCTGTTTACATTTCCTTCCATTGTTGATTTTTGGTGACAGTGCCTTGGTGGAGAGTGTTCAGCAGAGAGGCTGGATGAGAGAACTGATGCTGTGTTTGGCATAAAACTGCACAAAAACAAGGTTAAAAGTGAAGCACAACTCATTTAATTTAATCAGCCTTTTAGATTACTGACTCCTAGTGTTGATGCTTAATTTGTTTTTTCTCGATAACTGATACAGTCCCAATTCCTTTCATAGGGTCTCTCAGCATTCATTTAGAAAAAATGAAAATAGTAAAGTGGTTTATTGAGATGAGGGGAACTCACACTGAGCCGCTTCTTGCTTTCAGAACACGTGTAGCTGCACTGAATGAATGAATGACTCAGACTGAGATCAGTCGATTATTAATACCAAACACATGATAGTAAGCTGCTGAGGGAAACTGATGGTGCTGCTCTGATTAGACCCTAATTCGACATTTGAGAGTGGCCCCTTCACATAGACCTAATCATTCTGTAAAAAGTGCACATTTTAAAAAAGACTGACTGACTGAAAACAAGCTGCTCAGCCACAGTTAAATTACCTGCAGTCTCTTCTGTCCTCATCCCACAATTGCTGACAGTCAGTTAGTCACTGGCCACATCATCTATATCCAAATATGATTTTACACTTTGAAAAAAAAAAAAAAAAAAGGCTTGTGAGTGCTGACTGGTCGGCGGGTGGCTGCAGCTGTTTACTTAAATAAAGAGCTGGAGATATTTAGAACAGAAAAATGATCCTCCTTCTGCCTCATCAGATGTCACAGGATCCAGGAAAAGTGTGTGCATTGCGCTGACAAAGAGAGAAATTAAAATTAAGATCAAGCCGGCCTGAGACTCTCTGCGGTGATGAAGCCTATAATTTCACATATGATATCAGAATAACCAGACACTGATGATGCGTTTCAGCTTAAGTTGGTCTTTGCCAGGGTGCGGTCAGCACAGCGAATGACTGGTTTTATACCCACAATGATGTGAGCATCAGACAGCAAGAAAAAAAATATGTGATGAAAACAGCTGATGAGAACACAGAAAAACATGAACAAGCATTTAAAAATAACCACGTGTTCAAATTTTTTTTTTTTGAGTATTCCTATTTTCATTGCAAATACTTATTGTTTGACTTCGTGTAATTAAATGTTTGCCGTGCAAATATGAGTCTTGGTGCAGATTCAGTGTATCCAGTCTTTTTTAATGCTTACTGCTCATACATGCTTTCATGACAAATGTTAATTGTGTTTGGCATGTGATGCTCCTACATCCTCATTCATGCTGCTTCTGTGAAAAGTAAAGACTGTTCAAGCAAACAGTTTTCATTTTCTAAACCTTTAAACTGTGTGTGCAGGTGGCCCATGCAGTGCGTTCGATGAGCAGAGGTATTCTCCAGTTTGGCTTGTATTTTTTTTTTTTTTTTTTTGTACTAGTCCGCCATCTAGTGGAAGAACCAAAAGGAACATGTACTTTTTACAAACTATATAAAATATCCACTTAAAATAGTTTGAGAGGATCACGTGTTAACATTGACTCAACAAGGACCCAGCTATCATCTTAAAGCGTATTAATCCTCAATCCATTTATGTTTCTGGTACTTCTGTTTTCTATGTTGTACAGTGATTATCACTTGTTCATGATCTTGATATTACATAATAACAAAAGTGGTTACTTTTTGGTTTGTTCTGTTCAGTTACATGTTGCATGGAATTTAATATTGCAGCCACACAGTTTTAAAGGGTAAATGATTATAGAACAGAGAAGATCTGCAGTTGATACCAATAATTCTGTTCTGATCTCCCCCATCAACATGTTTTCTAGATCCATTCTGACACATAGTTTCACACTTGGTTAAATGCATTCCTTCATCAGTGAAGATTATGTGCAGTCTTCTTCACAGCAGAAGATCACATTTCAGCAAAAACACTGTTCATGCACCAAACTAATATGAGCAAAGGAAATGTGGTCACACAGCAGCCTCAGTGATTTAAAGTGTTTAAAATGTGAAAATACGTTCACTGCATTTGAATGTATCGGGCAAAATTATCCAGTAATATAAAATATATGATCAAACTCTAAAGGGACTATTCTATGCAACTTTTATTTTTGATTCTTTGAGCACATTTTGTTGCAAATTCTGCACTTTTACTTGTAATTAAGTGTAATTCATAAAGTACAATTTAACTGTTACTTTTGAGTGAACTTTGTCCACCACTGATATTTATACACATATATGAAGTTAAAGCTGCAGTGCAGGACTTTTACATGTAAATGAACATTATTCACATTCAAGCCCTGACCAAACGAGTTCAGAAAATGCTCATTATGCCAGGTCCAGGTCATTTCACTCAGTTAGGAACCTTCCCAAGCAAAATAAACAAACAAACAAACAAAAAGACTATTTGGGCACAGCCCAGGCATACAGCGAACCCCTCAGCATCACAAGCCTGTCAACAGTGTTTATGTAATTACTCCCACTGCCAGAAGGGGGAGACATAAGTCCCACACTGCAGGTTTAAGCCAAATAATAATTGAAGATTGAGTTCATCACTGAATTACAAAAGCAGAAGAGAAGATCTTAAAACAGTGTTCTCCGTTTTAAGCATTTGAAGTAAAAAGCACACAGTGAAATAAGAAAAAGTATCTTAAATCCTTTAATAGTTGCAGTCATAATTATAAATACCGTAGCACACACAAACCATTATGTACACAAAGATGTTCCGGTGTAGTTTATAAAGCTTTCAGACTGTCGTAGGCTTTTCAGTCCAACTGTTGGCACAAGTCAATTATCTGAGTTCCATATTTACAGCACGACTACTTCTACATGTGTTTAAAAAGTTGGCAGCGCCCCAAAGCGCTGGGACGAACATGATCGTAACAAGTTCATCTTGAAGAAAGTATACAGTACACAGAAAATGACACCATGTGAGGTCACTACATGACATTCAGAGTGAGAAGTTGAAAGCCTGAGAAACTGGATTCCCACAAAACAAACACACAAACTTTGGTTGTTGCACCAACGAGTCAAGTTTTGTTACACTGCCAAAGACAGTATAAAAGGAAATCAGGGATAAGATTTTCTTTTTTTTTAATAACCTGTTTCCAAGATCCAATCAAGTACAAATGTAGAAATATATGTACAGAAGAAACGTAGAAAGTTGTATTCATAAGGCAGAAGTGCTTTTCCCGGGGTTGCGACTGCTGATATTGAGATGAAACACAGCTGAGAGTCAAACTCTGCAGGTTTTTTAACATCATAACACCTTAAATGTGGTTCTATTTGTACCAATATAACATATCTACTGCACAATACAGTATGCCTTTAAACCATATCAAGAGGCTTTATCATTAGACTTGAGTTTTCAATGTAAACTAACTGTGCCTGTTGCAAGAAACCCATGAATAAGTCTAGAAGTATAGGGATGCTAGCAGTTCTTAACTATTATATAGTTCCTTAAGTTGTCTTTGATTACTGATGATGACTGAAGTTAACATGAACACTCTGTCTACACCAGTGTGCAGTGAACGCAGCACATTAGCAGCTGTCACAGATGTTACGCGGTCTGTACTTTGTGGTTACTCGGTAGGTACAGACGGTCTGTTGTTTAAAATGTCAGCGAATTCTTCAGATCATGACCGGAAAATGCAGCTGAAGCACGGCCGGTGTAGACAAGGTGACAAGGCCAGACAAGCAGAGAAAGAGACATCTACCAAAATACCAAAAGTAGATCCTGAAGACATTTAGCCTGAAGATCGAGTTTTCTTCTCACACAGAAATAATTATTTCCTAATTATCCTGATACTGAAGAGCATATCAGATGCTGTTCTCACCCTTGATGAAACACATTCGCTTCTTTACCTACATGATGAAAAATGTGTTTATGCATACAATGAAGAGACACTATTAATATTCATGCTCCATACCTCACAAATTACACAAATCCTACAGGCTAATCCTTCAGGCAGTGATGCATTCAAGTGCTTCCTCTTCTTGGTCTTAGCACCTTTAAAAAATGTCATTTGTCCTTAGAGATCCTGACTTCAAAGCACATATATTGTCATTATTTACCATTACGAATTTGTGCTTTGTTGAAAATTTATATGCATTCAGTCAGCACAATACTCAATCAAAAAAAAGTAATATTTTATATTACACAAACTTGATAAGTTGTCACATTCAATCATTGGAAAAGAGATGGCGTGGATCAAATGAACTTCGCCTGCATGAATTCATTACTGTGAATTCCACATCGCAAATCAGGTCATGAGATTACTGCATTCTCTCAAAGTTAAGAATCAACAATCCTCCTTACATTAGTAGATTAATGAGTAAAACACCAGAAAAATGATTCAATTCATTCCCCGTGCTGAATGGAAACAGCAGTTCATCTGAGCCACACAGCTCCAGGATGCTGTACTTCTTATGATACGCTTGAAAACAGAACTGGTGGATGAATGGCAGCTTTGATTGCCACTATTCTCAGATCTTTATCTGTGGGGCAGAAAACGTAAAGAGAGCTCATGCTCCCAAATCAAAAGGGTCATTCTCTGCCAGTCTCCTGTACTTAGCTGTGCTTTGAGCTAAATGCTGACTGCAGCATGCGCACATGCCTACAGGTAGCATGCTGAGATGCTAATGTTTAACATTTCGCATGGAGACCCCCGTTAACGTACAGGGGCTCGGTTGGTTTTTGGATAAAATGAATGGAAAACGTACAACAGAAACCAGAGACAGAGGCATTTTTCAGCTTTACATTTCTGAGCTTGGCAGACATGACAGACATGACACAGACATGACACAGACATGACACACAGACCGAGCACCTTATGGACATCTCTCCAGAGCTCCAGCCCGCAGCAGAGCCGTGTGGAGGAAACACAACGTGGTCCCGCTCTCAGCTCATCTGCTCCATGTAGGCAGACAGCAAAAGTGCGGGAGGCAGAAATTCGTCTTGTTTGTTCACCACTTCAGTCTGACGTGAGCCGTTGTTGTCGGTGCCTGAGAGTCCAACAAACAGACTTTGATCACTCTCATGTGACATTAAGCTGGCTTTGTAAGTCCAACCAGGCTGCGTAAATAGGATTTCATAAACAGAGCAGCATCAATATCTGTCAAAAGATTTAATACAACTGCTTATGTGCTATGATTACGTCTCTAAGCTTCTGATGATCGAAACAGATACAGAGATTTGTTAAACGACTGACTAATGTTTCCTCACAATCTTTCTGTGATAGAAACTGTGCACAGGCGGAAAGACACACTTAATAAAAGGCTGTCCAATGTTCAAACAACATTCTCCATCACATTTTAGTGGGAAAACACAGACTAGTTTGAGATATTCGTCAGTGTGTTTGCACTCACTTGCAGAGACGAGGTCCATATACTGGCAGATGGCGTGAAGCAGCAGTCTCTCAAAGCTGATTCACAAACACAAATGACAGAGAAATGACTCACTGTCCTCGAACCGCTTACAGAAACAATCAACAGAGTATTCTTAGTGGAAGGAACCAGTTTCCCAGCATAATTCCATAAAGGTAGGTGTGTGTTTAATGACAATTATTTGACATTTTTCATTGATTTAAAGCAAACTGGTTGTCCTACATCAGTCAGGGACTTCACCTTGTACATCTGTCAGGTGATGAACGTGTTAAAACTACACAAGGGTTTGCATTAGTGGAGCTGTTATTTCAGGTAACCAGTGAGACATGAAAGCTCAGTTTGAGTAACATGTCCAAGAGTTTGAGGCTTATCAGAACACTTTAAGAATATAGAAAAAGGATTTGTACCTGCTGGCGAGGTTGGTTGTGTAAACTGAGTGCGGTTGAGCGTTGAAGAAGCTCACAAGGTTTTCCTCAAGTACTTCCAGAGTTCCCTGTGAGGAGAGAAAATACAGTGGGTGGCAGTCATGGAGGGAGAGGAGTGAGACGTCCGATCTCCACGACAATGACGTGTTCTCAAGTGTGGTTTGAGCTACACACTGAACGTCTGCGAGTTTCCTCACAGTGAGTCATGATTCCTTTACCGCTCTCACATCCCTGTGCTGTCTCATAGCATTAATAACAACTAGAAGCTACTGTGTTTCTTCAGTTTTCATAAGCCTCAGTGGGATTACAGAAGGCCTCATTGATAATCACAGCATGAATCTTGGCTGGGACCTTGGTTACTATGTTTGCCATTTAAAAATAATTGGTGTTGTTGTGGTTTAATGTGTTTGTCATTGCAATGGTGACTACGAGACAACAAGCTGGTGTAACCTGTGGGTTTGATGTACAGTAGTCAAAATGTGGCAAAACTGCACATGCATAGACTCCCATCATGAATATAAATCTTGACCCATGCAACCGACATGATCGGTGACAAAATGTTTACATTACGAGCACAAGGATATCACTCACTATGGGGATTTGTTTCCGCCTCAGAGTCAATCGCAGTCTGCGATCGATTCTCTGGAAGCAGTCCTGAGCAGAGAAGGCCACATTTACTGTGGAGAGATGAGCGACAGTCAAGACAAACAGCCACACTTGAAAACAACCAGCCAACATAGATGCACGAACTGCGACGCTCACCATTCCTCTCATCATTGAGGAGCCGGGTGGTGTTTTTCTTCTTGGCACCCTCCTGCTCCAGCAGAGACAGCAGCCTCTCCTGCTCCTCCCCAGAGCAGTTCATGAAGTCATTCCATGGCTACAAGAGCAGCAGAGGAACGAGGCCAATGCTTAAACCAATACTTGTTTTATCGGGTGGTTTTAAATTCGATCATGTATGGATCACAGATTCAACACAAGCACTAAGTCTTTCGTAAGGTAAAACTCAACTATCTTGAAACTTGCAGTCTTTAGCACTGGGAGGAAAAACAAAAAAAAAGCTAAAACCAATTTGGAAATAATAATAACTCATCAAGGCAGCAGAGTTACCTCTACCAAACTTACCTCTATGTAGTTCCCGTTGGTGCAGGCCTCAGTGAAGATGGATGGGATGGCTGGGTTACTGCAAACTTCCAGATCATCTTTGGAGCACTCATCCCTCTCAAGAAGATTAGCAAGGAAGCGTGCTGATTTTCAGAGAACAATAGAGGAGACGGAAGGACAGTGGTGACAGAAGCAAAACTTCAATGACAGTGGTTCAATTTGCACTGTTGAAGGCACACAGACTGAAAGGCTGCAGCGGATGAAAACATCTTCTAATCTGATCATGTGAAATGAGAGCTTACTGTTCTCCTGACGGCGGAGGCTCTTCTTGCCTTTGGCTCGGGGAATGAGGTCAGAGTTGCGGATGGCTTGGTTGATATAAAACTGCTTCTTTTTGGTTGGTGACACTCGCTTGGCGGGAGAACTGGGCAGAGAGGTGCATTTACGCTCCTCTATCAGGCTGTGAAAACAGAGGACTGGATGTTAATTTAGCAAAACTGGTCGCACAAATTCTGAAAGGGAAGGACCAGCTCCTAACGGTGGAGGGATGTAATTAAATTTTTGGTGTACCCAGTTTCTCAAGCTGCTGCCTAGACATCTTCAGTCCGTTTTCCTATAATGTCTTCAACAACTAGTGAGACTGCAGCTACATACACAGACCTGTAATCACTCAGCTTTGGGCAGCACATTTTCCTCAGTGCACAGGATAGGAAAAAAGAGTTCAGTGTGACATTTGTTGATACCCTACAAAACACACCCATATGTCCTGTTAAAATCACCACATGAAGGCATAATGCAAACTCAAGTGATTCATCTTGACAATAGACAATCTTTGACACACCTTGTCAAACAAATTCTTGTCACAAATAAAGCCTCTGTCACCTCCATCATCTTTGTAATGTGGAACCTTTGGGTGGTAATGAACATGATTGGAATCTGAAATATCAATGACTTCTTTAGTCCATTTTCATAAAATGTCTTCAACAAATAGTAGCACTACAGCTACAAGTCTGTGCTGTGATTCAGACAGCAGCTAGACACCATCTGTCTCTTCAACACCAACTTACTGCATAATTGCAAATTGATTGTGTGAAATGGCACATCTATATGAGCATACAGCGTATTTTTACACCATAATCTTATTTGCCATGTTATTCAAGCAAAGAAGAACAGCAGCTAAATAGTGGCTGTAGAAGGTGAAGATCATCACCAGGCTGCTGACACATCCTATAACATTTGTTAAGCGCTCCTTCACTGCACTGCACTGCTTCTATTTCCTCTCTGCAGACTTTTGAAATGGATCAGAGCCAGCAGAGCATCCTGCAGGAGCTTCAGATGTAGGTCAGTGGGTGTTGTGTGGAGACCGCCTGTGAGTTTCTCAGCTGATGCCATTTTTAGTCTGAGCCCTGCTGGCTGTTAGCAACACGACAGCAACGTAGTATGATGTCATCTGAGCTTTAGGTTTGCCCACAGCCAGAAATCATATAATTTCACTTTGCAAACCTGGGCAAGCTTTAAGGTTAGCAAACAGCTAGAGGCCTTCGTGCAGTTTTTTGTTAGAACAACTTAAATAGCAATAAGCAGTACGTTCCTTATATACACTTAGTCTCATTTTTGTAACTTGATCTTTATGAGTTGGCAAGAAAATCACTACATGATATGAAAGTGTTGTAGAAAGTGCCAAGAGATTTATCAGATGATTTACTGAAAGAAACACCCAAAACATATTTTAACTTGAATTTAAACATTCCATGATAACCAATACATCCTGGTCAGCTAGTCAGTTTACCAGCTGCCAAAAGGCTAACGGTGAGACAATATAAAACTCAAGGGCCTCTTAAAACCTTCATATCAACGTCAACCAAACCAGCAGTTTATCAAGATTTGCTCATTAGCAAGAGAGCTAGCACGATGTCAGCTAATGTTGATCTAAAACCGTGCACAAGCCCTGACGTAAAGAACTAAATTAGCTTTTTAAATGGAGTTATAATTCGGGCTAACGCTAACTAGCTTCCTAATGTAACACACTCGTAATTTTCACTCACATATAATCCTGCTCCTCATTGTTATTTGTCAAAACGACCATCTTATTCCAGCAGAACAAACGGAGAGAACCCAAGCTCTGGATCTTTACAGGACGAGTGAAAAATAAAGACACGAGGGTCGAAAAACAAAAGTTAAAACAGCGAGTGCCCTTAGCAGATTATCTTGTAAGAAGCTAGCTCCTAGGCTGCTAGCTTGAGCCACTGGAACAAAAATAACTAGTCCTCCCACCGTGAAACAAAGAGGGAAGAAAAGGTGTGACGTCTCACTCTGTCTCTATGCAATTACATTAAATGGTAAGGTGTCTAAACAGTTAATCACCTCAACATATCACTCGTACTTACTTTATTTAACACATTTGAGAACATTGAAGTATTAATAGCATTTGAATATTAATATATATTTCTTTTAAAGTTTTCCACTTCAGATCTTAGAATCTAAACTGAGATGGATTTTAATGTGTAACTATAACCACTAGAAAAACACATTTCTGTACATTTTGAACCACATAACATACACATAACACAAAGATATTATTGTCAACATTATTAACGTTTGTTGATACCCTTTAAAAAACACCCATATGTCCTATTAAAATCACCACATGACGGCATAACGCAAACTCGAGTGATTCATCTTGACGATAGACGATCTTTGACACACCTTGTCAAACAAATTCCTGTCATAACTTGCAAAATAAAGCCTCTGACACCTCCATCATCTTTGTAATGTGGAACCTTTGGGTGGTATCCGTTCAAACATGATTGGAATCCGAAATAACAATGACTTTTTCCACTCATTAAGGGTTTGTGTGTATGTTACCATAACAGCCAGTTTAATAGGCCTGCCACATGGTCATCTAATTGTTCTGTGCTTTCCTCACTGCTTCTGGAAAAAGACACAAAACTCTGACAAGTTTGGACATTTCTTTCATTTTAATCTTTTTTGAGAGATGTGTGGACAATATCAGAGAAAATTCTCAGAGGTGACTTTATATACATTTTGCAATGTGGAAAGAGAAGAAGACAAGGACAGTAAAATTAAGAAAACATGAACCAGACACTTGTCAGATGATCGTGGGTAACTCTAAGAAATCAGTTTCCAGGAGGAGGACTGTGAAGCAAGAGGAGAAGATCAAAGTTACTACATCGAACAGCAAATGTGTCACAACTACATGTGAGACATCCGGGAACATAATGAGGCTTTGTGTCAACCTAATGCCTGTTCTTGCAGCAGCCAAGGAGCATGCAGAGGAAGAGGAGGGGAAAGAAGATGAGAACAGCTGTATAAAGAAACCAGAAACCAGCAGCAAAAATGACCCATGTGTCACAGAATCAGTGGAACAAACACTCAATCCATGTGATTCTTACACAGGATTACATTTGGATACCAAAAACCCTCCAAGTCCTCAATTTGTGCTGCCACCTATAACTCAACCTAAACCAGCTCCTGAGTGCTGTGACGGCCATAGGACCAAGAGGTGCCACACACCTCTACCTCCCGTCCGCTCATCTGAGCACACCAGAGCCATCTCTTCAAACTTTACACTAAACGGCTGCGGAGGCGACGGGTTAGTTACAGGAGAAGAACCAGACAGCAGGCCCTGGATAGACAATCCTCTGTTCTCTAAAAGTGTGAGTAAACCACAAAACCAGCTGACTAATTCTGATCTGTGACATTTTTTAACCATCATTTAAGACTCATCACATCTCCTTCTGAAAATCCTGACATGGGTGCTGATGGGTTTGGCTCATGTAAAAGTGGTTCATTTTCTCTTACAAGGACGATAAGAGATTTATGTTTTACCTTAACTTGCAACCAGCAGGAACTGATCATGATGAGCAGATCACTTACAGAAAAAATGATTGAGTCACAGTCTAACACAACTGGGAAGAACACATTAGCCAAGCAGAGTCAAAATCCAAAAGGTTTTGGCCAATAAGCAGGTTTTAAAAGTGACTTCCTGAGCAATGATTGAGTCACTGGCACTGATAAGAAACTACACATATGAAAATCTACACTCGCTGCATGCATTTTGTACTCATACTGCCCAACAACACACAACAAACCTTTAATGTCATAACATATGTTTGCTCCAGATATTACCTTGAAGTAGTTTTTCTTCAAATGTTAAAGGATGCAAATTATTTGGTGGCTCATTTATTGCAAAGCATTGCAAAAGTCCTCAACACTATTAAAATTAAACTCCAACAGCAATTTAGTTCAAGATACTCAGACACCAGTGGTGCACAGGAACTAAATACAGTTACTCAAGTACTGTACTTAAGTAGAATTTAGAGGTCCTCGTATTTTACTTAAGTATTTTCCTTTTTATGCAACTATATTATTGGTATTGGTATTTTCACTTCTGTAATGATCAGAGTACTCCACTACTGTCATAATACACAGCCTACAAAATACACAAACTACAATAGGACGACACTGCGTACGTTAATAACAACAGATTTGAAACTTTAAAGGTCTGACTGACTCTCCTCTTTTGTTCTCTGCACAGAGATCTGCTGAGTTTCGTCTTCCTGACATCTCGTTGTCCAGTCTGGATGCCCTGCTGCAGACGGTCACACAGAAGCTGGGGAAGAAGAGGAGAGGTGGTGACAATGGACCATGGAGACCTGTCCAGTGCGATCGTCTGCTCATGGCTGCTGGTGAACAACGTTTGAGAGAGAAAAGTGTCAGGCATGTGTGTTTGATGGTTTTTGAGTACAATTGTAATCTTATTATTCATTGTACTGTAGTTATAGTATGAAAGGAGGCTACATTATCAGGATTGCAGTATTATACACATTGAGGAACAGACTGGAAAATTTGACAGGGTTTTCTTTGCATAATTTATTATTTATTAGTTAAATGAAATTTGGTGTTTCCTACTTAAATCACTGTCATTTTGTTATCACTAAACACGTTATTTAAATAGGTTTATTACATATAGAGTTTTTGCAGGTAGCTGTAACGTGTTTTCATTTTACTTATCAACAGGACAAAATAAAGAACATGTAATGTCTGTCCTTTTTTTTTTTCCTTTAACAGTGAAGCAACAGAATCATCAGTAGCTGGATGCAGTGTAAACAGACAGAGGAGCCTCCCTCCGCTTTTTTCTGCACCAAGATCGACGCTCATCCTCACTATGACGAAGAAAAACCTCCTGACTCCCAACACACTGCCGAGATCCATCAAAATCAGCCAACTGGACTCAAAACATTCAGCACAGTATTTTTAAAAATGACTCAGGAAACCAAATAGATTTATTTTCCTTCAGGACGAAACATTCATAACAGACATATACCCGTTTTTTTTTTCTACACTAGCATATATTAAGTATATAATATACATCTTATAGTAGTTGCACAGATTAATTTATGTTCAAGTAGAACTTTTCAAGCATAATAAAAGTACATTCAGCGGAACAGACTTTCATTCCAAAATGAGACATCCACCATTTAAATCCAGCTTCATGTTTAGGTTTTGCATGATTTCAGCTTTTTCAGTACATTTAACATTTTTAAACATTATATTTTAATGTAACAGTTTGCATTTTGGAATGAAATCCTTCCGATATTTGATGTGTGTCTCATGCCTATAGTTACTATTGTAACAATCTTCTTCACATAACATAACACAACACATAACACTGCATCACAGTGCAGAAACAACCTGCTCTGGCCATTCAGTCAGCTGTGTCATTTTTTGATAGAAAGGAAGAAATAATTTATTAAAGAAAAATAATTTTAAAGAATAAAACTGTTTACCACAGGTAATCCATTTGCGTCTGGGGTTTACAGCTTAGACGTAACGTTACTATTTATTCTTTGATCTATAATATTTTTTGGATTGAATTTGCGTGATGTACAAGAATCTGTGACAAGACCCGGCAGCTCGAGACTTTTTTTGTTTGATATTTTAAAAATATTTAAATATCTTGTGATAAGTAAATGACAAACTTTGCTTAATTATTAAATAACCAAAATGACAGTAAATAGAATAAATAGAAGTGCAGATTTTTTCCTCATCCTATGTAATACCCTCTGACACTGTCACACAATCACACAAAATAAAAAAACAAAAACATTTTTGACAGATGAAAGACAAAAAAAAAAATCTTGATTTACAAAACAATAACACTGTAAAGTTCATCATTAAGCATTTAAGAGGTTTTTAACCAGTAACTTGCAGTAACAATTCTCTCCACATAAGAGACATAATATATAATGTTCAGAAACAACCCCTCAAATGTTTCTTGATATATAAAATCATCTTCATAATTACATGTAACACAAGTACTTCAGCTACTGCGTGAGAGTTTGCAGCATTTTCATTTTTCAAAGTGCTTTCTGCAAAATAAAGTTGAGATTGTGAAGGGTCTAATGATTGAGCCCTGAGGAACGCCATCGTCATCATACATCATACATACATCAAGCTTTGCATATATAATATTGGTTTAAAATAAAGAAACCATAGCTTTGGAGTGATGTGACTGATACAGAAAAACACAGTGTAAGATCTATGAACCCCAATAAAGGGTATAAAGCTACAGATCTGTTAAAAGATGAACAAGGCACCAAAGCCACAGTTGGAAGCAATAACTTTTGGTTCTTTCTTCAGATAAATTTTATCTCTAATGACTCAGTTTCACAAACAGTGATGCCTTCAAAGTCGCTCTTTTTCACTGTCCACCTTTCATATTGCATATTGAGGTCACCGCCAATGCTGAGCAACATTCACATGAACATACGGTGAAAAATGAAAAGTTTGTGACTGTAGTTGGTCCTTTCAACTCCTGTTGCACCAGTCCACTTCATAGTGTGCTGTCCTGTGTGTTGCTGTTGACCATAAAGAGTGCAGTAGGATCTTTACTGGAGCTTTCTGCATTGTGTATGGACCCACTGGATTTCCTGGATTCTCCCTGAACTCCATCATTACTGCTGTCTGATCCACTGTTGCCCCTTCGCCTTGCCTGATTTGTCTCCTCTGGCTGAGGTATTCTGGTCATTGCCATACTGCTGCTTTTTTCTACAACAGCTTTGCCTTCTTTAGATTTGACCTTGCTAGCTTTTGCCTTTTTTGATTTACTCTCATGCGGTTTGCTGTCGGATGACATCCCCTGCTGCTTTGGAGTCTTGCTTGGCTGAGGGGGTGTTATTGGTGGCGGTGGTTGGATGGTGGGAGGGTTAATTCTGGTGGGCAGTGCATTCAGGTGGGTGTGTACTGTACTGTTGCCTGTGACCACCTCTGTGAGGTGGTCATCATCAGACTGCTCCTTGGCAAAGTTGACAAACACCTGCAAGAATGAACCAGCTTCAGTGTCACATTAATTCATTCTTTAATTCATTTATATTAGCCTGGTCAGCCATCAAGCTAATGATAGTCAGCTATACGTCATGTTCCTGTTATTAACACATCCAGCTAATGTATGTAGTAGAAGCATGGAGATGAATGAGTTGAGACAAGCTTTCTTTGCTATCCCCTCATTGCAGCATAATATAACTACTGCTCCTAATACCATCACCATAATAATTATTACTGTCACTTATTGGAGGATATTTGTGATGCAGAGCTCTGTTTAGTTCTATTTACAGAGATTTGAATTCTTTCATCCCAATTGCATCATTGTTCTCACCTGGTCAAGGGTGGTCTGTGAAACAGAGAAGTCAGTGATGCCCAGCTCTTCATAGTTGTTAGCAAGCACATCAAAGACACGAGCCAGGCAGCAGGCATGTGAGGACAGCTGGAACTGCAGCACGTTTTGGTGGCGCTCCTTCAGCTCGATGCTGGGAAAAGAATTCTTCATGTAGATGCTAATGGGGCACGAGTCTGGGTTGGATCTATTGTCCACCACACGGAGGATGATGGTGTAACCATCGCCAAACCTGCAAGATGATTTAGATACTTTAGATAATTTTGAACTTTTCAGACCCTGATCACTGTTTTCATTTGTCTCATGACTGTAAACCTCGTTAAGTGACTCAGTCAGCTGCTTTAGTGTCACAGTAAAACTCCCCAGAACTATCAGCACACAGAGGGTCCTTCACAGATCTCTTCACCTCCACAGGAACAATGAAATTATTGAATCAGGAAGCATGCTTTGGTTTCATTGCCTTTCAAAAGTCCAGTGGTCATTTAGGAACCAATATGACTGAGGAGGGCTGAACTTAAACACTGTGGGCACAAATCTCCAATATTCATTCACTGAGTGATAAACTATGTGATTTTAACTTGTAATGTTGAGGTGAGACAGAATATGTAAAACCAATTTAGACAGTTGAGTGTGTTTACCTGTTCTTCAGGTGTTGCACAGATCCAAGACACTGAAATCTGCCGTTGACCATGATGGCCATTCTGGTGCAGAGAGCCTCACATTCCTCCATGCTAACCACACAGAGATAGATAAACCTATTAACATATATACTGTGTGTGCACTGTAAGGAAACTCTGAGCTGACAGGATGTTGTGGCTCTTCCTGTTACTGTGTCTTCAGAGTATGTATCAGAATAATTTAGCGTACAACTCCTCCTACCTGTGGGAGGTGAGAACTACAGCTCTCCCCTCTTTGATGACGCTGAGGATGCAGTTCCATAGAAACCTCTTAGCTTTTGGGTCCATGCCGGTGGTAGGCTCATCCTGAAAAGAATGAAAGAAATCAAAGGATCAAGGAAACAAGTAAGTGTGACGGAATTTTCCTCCTTTAGGCCTAAAAGGTAATATGACACTGAAAAATGAAAATGAGAAAAATGGAAAATTCCTTCACACTAAGTGTTGAGTCGAAACATACTAACCTTCAGTAACCTTACAACACGCTTGAGGCCAGAGCTAGTACAGATATTACTGTAGTGGCACCACAAATCAAGCTACTAACTAACCACATCATCTGGGAAAAATAAGCTTTATAGGAACCTGAATGCACATTTTGAGAATGGGAGATCCTGTACAAATTTTCAAGTTTTCTTTATTGTGCCAGTATGTTTTTGATGCAAGTGTTGTTAGGTACTTCATGTAGAGATATCCATGTGCTTTTAATGTTTGAAATCTTATTCATTCAGATATAAATGTAAATTGAGAGGCATTTTCCCCATGTTCACCCAACTAATATAGGATTTAAAAGGTGATATTCTAAAAGGCTCATCCTCTGCTGCTCTCCAGCTCTTGGTGAATCAGTTGGATTCTCACCAGGAATATAACAGGCGGAGCCCCGATGAGGGAGATGGCAGTGGAGAGTTTTCTCTTGTTGCCTCCACTGTAGCCTCCAGCCTCTCGCTCAGCGTACTGGGTCAGTCCCAGCTTCTTCACCCCCCACTGTGCCACCTACAGGACAGCAAAGAAAGTACATTACTATATAATCCTGCACAGTGCAGATAAATAAACCTGTCACTGCAGACCAGTTTGACACCTAGTCTGAGAAAATTCAGGTGTCACAACTTATAACATCTTAATTTCAGTTTTGAGGAGAACTGCTCCTTTATGTTACCTTGGCGACAGACTCCTCTGGCACTCCCCGCAGGCGGGCGTACATCTCTAGATGTTCCCGACCCGTCAGCAGGTCGCTGATGGCGTCAAACTGTGGACAGTAACCCATCAGCTGGTGGACTCGCTCCATTTCTGTCAGTACACTGCGAACCAGAAGAACACGGTTTCACTCAACTACCAGTACTAATACCGCTGCTCCCACTGCTATTGCTATTAGGACTAATGACAGTATGACTGCTGGGCTCCTACTACTTTAGTTATCGTACTTGTACTACTACTGTACCATTGCTAACCTTACTTCTACTGCTGATGTTACTATGTTTTTAATGGTGCTACTACTTTAGTACCAAAATGATTATACAAGGCACACCTGCAATGGCAGCCCATTACTAGTACTTCAACAACTACTGACACCTCTAGGACTTCTGATGATTACCACTAGTATGACCACTGCTGCTACTACTACTACTACTACTACTACTACTAGTAGTACTAAAAGACTACAACTATTACCATTACTGCTATGTCTTCTATTATTGTACTCATTAATAGTACCTGTTATTAAACTACTGCTAATGCTAATGCTAACGCAATTTCTACTACTGCTATGACAAGTACACCTGCTTCTGCAATTACTATATCTGCAACTATTACTACTACAATTACTGGTACTTCTACTACTGTTGCTAATACTACCTATATAATTGGCACTCTCTCTACTACTCATTTCTACAATTGTGCTGATTGTAAAATCAACAGAACTACTACTTCTATTACTTATGTAGTTGTGACAACATCTACTGCTTTGTAGCTTATTTCATAATTTAGAAGTCTTGATGATATTCTATTGGCAAATTACTGAATACTGTACCCCCCCAATTTTTTTTTTTTAATGAGCTCACCAAGAGAAAAAGCCTTTCTAAAAGTTGAATATCTGTGTGGCAGAGGTGGTCTGTACCTGTTTTGATTAAGGAAAGCCTCTCCGTAGGTGATGGCTGTGTCTCCAGTCAGCATGCGAAAGGTAGAGGTCTTCCCTGCTCCGTTCACCCCCAGCAGGCCAAAACACTGAAACACACAGAGAACACAACAACAAGTTACACATATATCTGTACACATGCAGCAGCTGTAGTTAGCACCTGGTACCATTCAGTGAGTCATAAACGGCATTAGAAATGGTTTCCGATGATGACTGTATCTACAGTGGTTATAGTATTTATGACTGACAAACAGTGCTACTAAGAACAAAAGTCAGACAGTATGTGTGTTTTATTGTACTATGATGTAACAAGTGTTGTTTTTGGTGTGTATGTCTCTCACCTCGCCACGAGGAATCCCGAGGCAGAGACGATCCACCGCTGGCTTTCTGCCCGATTTATAAACCTGCCAAACAAAAACTCCTTTGTTGTATGATTAACCCGGAATTCACAATGATGCAGTCAGATCAAGAAGTCTGTCAGTGTAGGATCAGAAGGAGAGCTTTACCAAGGACTGCGCTCATCACTCTGACTGAATACACTGAATGTACATGTAGGTGCAAGAAGATGCTGTGACGATTTATTCACTGGTTTTCAGTCATTTCAGAAACTCTTACAAAAATACACACCTTTAGCTCTTACAAGCGGAACTCTTTATGTCAACTGAACGCAGAGATCTGCCGCCATTCAGCCACAAAACCGTTAAAGAGGTCTATAGGCTTGCATGCTGGTTGTACCTTGCTCAGGTCAATCATGGTGAGGATGTCTGATTGGGCTTTGCCATTTCTGACCCTCTCTCTTTCCCTGGCGACGTCCTCATCCTCTGGATCAAGAGGAGGCATCTCAGGCTTGACCCACCAAGGCCTGAACAGAAGGATACAAGATCACCCTGTAACATTTCATTTTACTACTATGGAGGAGTGAAACTACGAAAGCAATCTGTCTCGTTTCTACACAGAGGACATTAATTGGTGGTTTCACGCATTTGTTTATCTTACATGCTTTTAGAAATCATTGTGGTACTGATGATGCAGCTTGGTCTCAACCAAAAGCTCTGTCTGCATTTTATGAAAATATTTACATCCTACTAACTATCTACCATTTACTGATATATGGTAGAGAAGTGTTGGGGTGAGAAACAGGAGAAGCAGAGAGGGTCTTCCACTGATTTAGAATTGTTTTAAACATACCTGAAGCGAATGAAGAACTTGTACTGCAGCAGTATGGTGAAGATGAAGAAGACAACGCCTTCAGCTGCCATTGCAAACAGGTTCTTCCCTACAAAGTCCCACTGCAGTGGGTCCAGAGTCGGCTTTGTGCCTGGAGGAGGAAGAAAGACATGCAAAGAGATTCTTTACATCCAGTACATATGTCTTTGCAGATCTTCAGTCCTGTGCATTTGCTGCAATCTAACAAATGTTGAAGTGTGTGAAATAAAGCCTTAACAACATAATATAAAATTCACTGGATATTATATATTCAAACTGAAGTGCACAATGACCACAACACTGCATCAAAAGCAGAGAAATTTAGGGTTTCCTTGGGCAAAATCATTTAAAGTTTTGAAATACTGAACAGACATTTGGATGATAGATATCTATTTAGAGGAGGATATATAGCTACCCAGTCTCTGGAAGGCGTCTGCCATGGCCTGGTTTTTGGCCATGTCAATGAGTCCTCGTCCCAGGCAGAAGTGAGGGAAGATGAGAAACACCTTTTTTAGGATCCTGTTCACTTCATTCAGATGCTGGAAAGTAAGTAAGTCAAATGAGCACTAGGGCATTCATGACATTGCATTTTGAACTACTCCAAAAAAGCAGTCAACTTGTCAACTAGTTCTGTACTCTGAGAGGCTGTACAGATGAGCTGTGATCTGATTGGACTTAAGTCCTAGCAAGCTTGTCTGAGCTGGAGCGACTGTTTCATCGCAGTAACAACGAGACCGCTTTCTTGCAGGGGTAGCTGGAATCTTTCCTTCCCTAAATACCTTAAATCTCTTTATTTAACATGGCATAACATGGAAAATGACTTCAAACAAATCTATGTCTGCTATTTCCACACTGTTGACAGTAGTCAAGCATTTGGGCGTTGACTAGTCAACTAGTTTGCTATTCTGTGAAACCCCTAATGAGCACAAAATAAATAATAATAATAATAATAATAATAATAATACATTTTATTTATAGGCGCCTTTCTTGACACTCAAGGTCACCTTACACCATCAATCATAAAAACAGACACAATATTAAAAGAAACAATAAAGATAAAATGCAAAATACAATTTAAATTAGGCAATGCAGCTGTGATCAGAGGGAAAAATTATTTTTGGTCACATTGCACAGAATAATTTAGCAATCAACATCTGGCTTTCATTCATCTTGCTTCCATTGAACATTTTCCCCCCAAAACCTTTCAAGTTGAAAGCTCAGTGTGGATGAATGAATTCTCACTGATGAAGCTGCTGCTGCTGTTATGTATAGTTGTATAGCTGCTGCATAATTTAATGTTCCTATATATATATATATATATGGGTCTTCTGCCTTATTATTATCATGGAGCCAATAAATGAGGATTTCTTTCTCCTGCTTGTGCACACTGGTGATGTTTGTACCTCGTCAACAAACAGCTCCAGGACGAAGGTGGCGATGCTGCCATTGATTCCGATGAAGAGGTTGACGGAGGTAAGAATGACATAGGCTGTGCTGGGGACGGTGAACACAAAGGATGCTGGGTACATCAAAGGAGTGATGGACCACCTAATAAGAATGAGTTAGGGTTATTCAATTAGTAAAGACAGACAACCTTACTTTGGATGCAGACCACGATTTGACTGGGACGATAAAGACTTTGCTTACAGAGAAACGAAGAAGAGAAAATTGTGTGAGATAGTAAAGAGTAAATTGAAGTAACATGGAAGCAGTGTAAACATTTTAGTTACTTCCATCCCAAGGTTATTTTGAAGAGATTACAATTGCAAATGTGTTTGCCTTTGCACACAGTACAGAGGAGCACACAGCATGTTAAATTGATCTCAATTCAGTGCAGCATGACAGTAAGAATTAGATTAAAATATTGAGACACACAGATCAAATTAAAAGTGTTGGGCATGAGTCACCCTGACCATTCAGTCTGGTCAGATATGATGACACATGAAGCTTAACAGCATGGACAGAAATCAATGGAGTCTTCCTGAACGTACCCATAGAGCAGGAGCAGCAGGACGAGAGCTGGCAGGTTGGTCTCTGAGACATACGACTGCTGCTGGAAAGCGATGAAAATCAGCACGACAATGGTGGCTGGGACCGTGTAGTTCAACTGACAAGATGACAACACAAACCTCCATTAATGCAGATGTCTGACTGAACTGCTCTCATACAGTTTAAATGTGAGCAGAAATTATTGAACATATTTGCAGAGTGAGAAGATATTATGTACACTTTTAGATTGTTGTTGAAACCTTGCATTATAACAAGTGTGGCACTAGTGGCTGATAGAGTAAAGAAAATGTCTCTTCTCCTTTCTCTGGAGGACTCACCATGTCCCAGGTGAAGTTAGCCAGCCAGTAGACAATCGGTTTGACCCCACTGACAAACTGAAGGTGTTTGGCTTTGCTAACTCGCTCCTCAATCAGAAAAAGGACAAAGCTGGCCGGCACAAAGGACATGGCAAAGATCACGCAGATGGAAACCAGAACATCTACTGATGTGGTAACCCTGAAAGAGGAAGCAGGGAAAACATATTAACACACACAAAAAATACACAGTGGACCTTTGGATTTTACAACTCACTCTTTGTCCTCTTTCTTTACTTCTGATATTCAGTTAATAAGTTGTCCTGACTAGGCTGAATTTACCTCTTGAGACAAAAGATGGTAACATTACAAGCACTCAAATCTAAAAATTGCACAGCAGAAAACTAACATGGCCATTTCGGTGAGTTTTTCCTTGGTGAGGTTGAGTGGATGGTTGTAGGCAGTGATGCCGTGTCTCCTCCTCTCTGGGCCTGGTGGCAGACTCGCTCTCAGCAGACCGTTGTTCATCACATTGACAAATGACACCATGGTATGCCATCCTTTGTTGTTGTACCACACCTGAGTACAGCAAAGACAAACATTTGTCACTATAAAACTCAATTGTAGCTAACTGGAAAATGTCTGGACACAAAAACAAACGCAAAGATATAGCAGACAGCTAAATGCAGCCAAACACACAAAACGCATCACTTGCTTTATGTGTCTGAAATTATTTTAAGTGTTTCAAGGAAGATTTTTTCATTAAAGACAAAATGAGGACAGAAGACAGATAAACAGACACACATTTACCTTGACATTGTTTTGACTGTACAGTCCTCCTAGAAACCCCGGCAGTCTGTTCAGCAGATGATCCAGTGAGCTGTTCTGTGGTGAATCAAAGAACATCAGAAAACATTAAGAACATTCAGCAAACAGTAGTTTCAGTTAAATGTGACTAAGACCTAATTTATACCTGTGGAACTCGGTAACGAGTCCTGATGGCCATGACTGATTCTTGGACAGGGTGGACCTGAGATAAAGTCTGAGTGCTGCTGCCCCCGAGGGAGAAGCCTCCGTATCTGCAACACAGAAATGAAACTTTGATTAATTCTTTTAAATTTACAGTGTAAGACAGCTTCTTTTTACACAAGTACACAAGACTAAAACTGCGAACTCTATAAGGAATGCAGATATTTTGCTTTCAAAATGATATTTTCAGCAGCTTACCTGAATTCATTCACCCACTTCTTGGTTTTTAGACTGTTAAAGACACAAAGGGAAAAGAGTGAATGAAAATATTAATGCATTTCGATTTTTACATCTCATAGCATCAGATTAGTTTCAGGGACAGTTTGAGTATCACATGGTGGTACTTTTGTGTGCAAAGATATTTCATGTCACCCCATAAAAATACACAGTACCACAAAATACACACAACTAACAATAAGGTTGAAAGTCATATGGTTTGTAAAAGTAAAGCAATACAAGACTTTTGTGATCAAATGAAAGGCATTGATAAAGAATTAAAAGCATTCCTAATTATTCTGAGGCATTTTGCTCATTAGGAAATAAATACAGATAAAATATAGATATAATTGGGTCAATTTCTCAACACCATAGGAAGAGAAAGCAACAGTACTGTATTTTAGATGCTTGGCTCTCTGTTATCTACATCAAAACCAAAAACCAAAACGAGTGAATAAAAGTAACATAATTAAATGGAATACCAAATAGTAATGCATGTAATTGTATTTTATTTGATGAACTACCTTTTCTTCAAGATCTGAGGGTAGGTTTTCACCAGGTAATCAGAGAGGTTATAACTTGTCAGATTTTGGAGGATGTCTCCAGTCAGTCTCTTCATCTGAAAGATAACAGCCAGATATAGACACAAGCTACAGTATATTTCACCCTATAATATCATGAACAAGCAAACATTTAATGAAAACGTTACAAAGGATCTAATTTGGCCTTTGTATGTGATCCATTTTAAATTCAGTCCGATCAACAATCCCTGATGCAGAAGTCAGATCATTCAACATTCTGCACTAAGTCCTAATAATAAGTCCTGACCTGTGGAGGTGGCAGTCCACCGGCACCCTCTGGGCAGTCAGGGAGCATCCGGCGGACGTCCTCTGTGCTACACTGACAATCAGGGGAGGGTCTGTCTTTGCTCCAGTTGCCTCTGCTGAACATTTGCCAGGTGGAGTAGGAGACCTGTGGCCGCATGAAAAGACCACCCCGCTCCCTTTCACACTGAGGACTCCTGCAGGGAGAACAGGGAATGAACATGGAGTAAAGGTTTGTGGTTTTTTAGGCACTTAAATGCTGCCTCAAAAACACCGTGCATTAAAACTACTACAAACTTTAAATGTATACAGATTTACCCAGACCGAGGAATTTGTGTTTGTGGAGGGAAATCTTACAACTGATGCTGCAATTTCTACAAAACGCCAGCAAAGGTCATAGATTACTGAGCATGTCCGATCAAAAGACTACACTTTGTGAAGATCACAGGTGCATAATTCTTACTTTTATCCAAAATAGTAATCCCTATGTAAGGAAAGTATAATGAATGATTTGTAGTAAATTTGTCTATATGTCTTTCAGTGCACAACGTTTAAGATCCTGATGTCACAGAGCTTTGTGCCACTACCTTCATCACTGTTGCTTTCATTCTCTGTTTTTTCTGATGCTGCTGAGACAAATTACTGTATTTCCAGAAGATAACTTACGTGCTGTTGTCTTCTTCCTCTTTCTCCATGCACTTGGTACCAAAACCTGGTGGATCCAGGAGAGCTTCCAGCAGGTTCTCCATGGCTGGGTTCCCAGGTGCATCGTTGCTGTAAATATTAATCCAGCAGTGAGGACACTTATCTAAATAAGAATAAAATTGCAAAATGCTATTTCACAGAATCAAACCTATACTTGACTAGTGACCAATATTTTCTGTCCTGACTAAAGTAATAGTGAATACTTGGGTGCTGGCCTACCTGAAGAAGGTGTACTGTTCTCCATACATCCATGGCTGCAGCTGCAGCGCGGGATATTTCCCGAATGGAGGCACGATGAGGCTAAAGAGCAGAGCTACCAGCACGAACACAGCAGGCAGGACAATCTGAAGCACAAATCAACCTTCAGCTGAAACACTCAAGACCAACTTCAAAGAGAGTGATTAATATTCACAGAATTCTTATAAAATAAGAAGTCGACTATTTTTTAGCCAACTGTCGAAGCACTGTGCAAGAAAGGACAGCGCTTTCATTACGGAGACCCTGAACCCTATGACTATGGATGGACTTTGAATCAGCTGCTGTAGCTGTTTGTCATCACCTGAGCGAAGAAGCCCCTGCGGCTCCTTCGGGCATAAAGCCAGCGTTTAATGAAGAGAGCCCTCAGCTGCTGCCAGGTCAGCCACCAGCCAGTCACGGGGATCCAACCTCGGCCATCTCCACTGAGCAGGTCTGTCTCCTGAGGTTCTGCGAGCAGGAAAAAAAATGCAGGGTGAGAGCTTCCACTGATATATTGAGCTGATAAATACTAAGACTGCTGTAGTGCCGTCGACCACTGAACATTTTATTTTTCCAAACCAAAGATTGATTTTCAGTAAGCGCTGATCTGAAAGTACCTTGCTTACGCAGCCTTTTCCTTCCTGGCAGCATTATGGAAATAAACAGTCACAGTTGGAAACAGAAGAGCACACTAACTATACATAGAAACACTGTGGTATTTACACAACACTATGAGTCTGCTGTGTAAGTGTGCATACCTGTCTCTGGTTCTTCAGCATGTTGTCTCTCTGCTCTCTGCCCAGCTGACGGCTGCTGCCTGTGTGGCGATTCAGCCTGCTCCTCTGGTTCAGCATCCACGCCGGTTTCCTCTGCCACTCGCAAAAAAATCTGGAAAAAAACAGAACGGTCTAGATAGAAGATTAACCTCCTCCTTACAAACATAACAAGGTGCTCTTGAGGGAGGATCCAATGTGAAAAGAATTCACTTCCTGTTGGTGGAGAATTTTATTTTTGACAAAAGGGTAAATCTACAAGATCTCAATGGACGCATGATACTCTCCTCTGCTCCAGCCCAGGATGGAGAAACTTTTAATGAAAACTTTCACCTACTGCAGGAATAACTTCAACACAAGGCATTCATTTCAACTTATCCATGTTTAAGCTGTGACAGATTTTCAGTTTTTCATTGAAGAAGTGAAAGCTGAAGCTGTAGACAGCAGGTGGCAGTAAAAAGGCAACCAGTAGCTTTACACGGAGGTCAGAATAGCAGAGAGTGATTGACTTACTCATACTGAGCAAACGTATCAGGCCCCACAAGTCTGCTATCAGGGCTAATCTGACAGTAACATTAAATCCGTTAAGACCATGGCTGCTCCACAAATATCCAGCCCTCCCGACAGCACCTGGTTGAGCTCCTGTAAGTCACACTGGTGGGATGGCTAAAGCCCCACTAAAGGTGATTCTGTCACTCACTCACTCACACACACACACACACACACACACACACACACACACACACACACACACACACACACACACACACACACACACACACACACACACACACACACACACACACACACACACACACACATGAAATCAGGTAAGGTCAGTGGGAAAGTGTTTCAGGGCCAGGCAGGCTGCCTCGTTGCGTGATGTTAAAGTTGGACAGAAGCTGTTAGTTTCAGTTGAGCACTCTGTTGCTCATAGCAACCACTGCTGGCCACCATTTTTTCTGATGTGTGACCAAAATACTGCCAAGCATCTTTAATCTACTCCTCAAATACCCTTGTTGCAGCACGGCCTGCAGACACTCTTTATTAAAGCTGTTTGATGATTTGTAATTTTTAGTGTTGTGTGAACCAAGCTATCCACGAGCTGCCTGAGGCTAATGTGTTGCTAATACAAGATTAAAGCTAACTGTTTCCACCCCTGTGAACTCTGTATGCATGTTTACTAGATTAAATTAAACTGTGTTGGACTTCCTACAAGTACTTAATTGTTGATCTTTCACTGATGACGGTTTGTTTTTTCCTGTCATTAGGGACAATGTAATCAAATTGACATCCAGAGTAAATGTGTGTCAATCTATTTTCCCTATTACTCAATTAATTACCTCCACCAAGGAGATTTTGTTTTCTGTCCTTAGTACCTTAGTTTGTTTATCAGAAGGATTATGTAAAAACTACTGACCTGATTTCCATGACACTTGGTGGATGGGTTAGGCATGGGCTGGAATCGTGGGGCAGATACACAAATTATTTCACTGCTGTGAACATTAAAAGATAGAGCATTCGGCCATGGCGGCTTAAATTCCATCCATCTTAAAATAGATAGTAGATGGCAGAAAAGTTCAATGGTGTCATTGCGGGTTTCAGTCATCCAGTCACATTTTCACAGTTTCACAACTGTTCGAGTAAAAACTTTGCAGGCCAGCTGCTGTCTCCAGCCTTTATTGACTGTGGTTTAGTGTATGTGTGTGTGTGTGTGTGTGTGTGTGTATGTGTGTTTAGCTGGCTACAGAGCTGTGGACCTGCATACAGGTAGGTACAGGGAGCTTCTTTGTAGTAATTCAATTTTTTTTGGTTTATTGGACAGTGTGTGCTTCCATGAGTGTTTTGAAGTCGTCAGGAAGTGAATCAAGTGACAATTCATCGATCAAAAACAATGTAAACGTCTCACCTCCTCCAGTGTACTGTCTGACAGGCCATAACTGCTGATGCCCAGCTCGGGCAGCCTCTGATCCAGTTCGGACAGGAAGATGCTCAGGCTGCTATCCTTGGCAGCTGTTTGTGGAAGGTTGACCACCGCCTCGCGCCCTGACTCCTCCACCAGCCTAGCACCCGGGATGTGGTGCTGTGCCAGGGAGAGCAACGCCGCCAGGTCTGCCATGAAGATGATGATAAGGACAGAGATCATGTGGTGAGTGTGACCTTAGTCTGAGTGTCTTATGGTTCTTATCTAATGATCAACACAAAACCGGAAGATGTAGGATTAACACCAAACACACTAACATTGAACCAACTCTAACCAACGCTTATTTAGAGACCATCGAGCTGTTAAACACTCACATGAGCTGCTCTCTTCACTTCCCAGACCGGTGTCTTCACTCATTGACGACTCACTGTCCTGGAACACAAAGACGACAACATTTACAGCGAAGACGATGATGAAAAATATGATGTTGTGACACAAATAAAAACTGTTCACCCAGGTGGATGGATTTTCACACTTTCGTGTCATATTTCATACATTTTTTTTACTCTTGAAAGCTTTTTGTCTTTGTTTCACTCCAACACTGTTGTTCACACCTTTTCTAAAATACTGAACTTGATGTCTGTCAACACTCAACTACTGTTTTTCCGTCATCAGACAATTTATGGTCGGTGCATGTAACAGCGTCAATGTGCCAAACACTACTGAAAAATAACAAGCATTCACGTGTGTTTCCCAAATAATTTAAGTTCAGAAAAAAATAGACCTTTAGGGGAGGCAGCTTGTTAGTGCTGTTGCTGGTACTGGTGCAGATACTGGTACTGCTGGGAGTGCTGGTGTCCAGTCCCTCCCGTTTCACCACAGTGAGGTAGTACCCAGATCCAAAGCGGGATTTAAGGAAGAGCGGTGAGCCACAGCAGCACAGCTTCCCCTGGGAGATGATGGCGATTCGGTCACCTAGCAGCTCCGCCTCGTCCATGTAGTGGGTGGACAGGATTATGGTCCGGTCTGATGGACAAAGACAGCACAGACTCATATGGATCTCATATGTCTTTTACTTCTCATGCAGGTCTTGCATTTTGCTTGATCATCTTGAGATTTCTTTCAGGTTTTGCTGGGATTTTATCCTTCCAGTCTCTAGCTGCCATATTGGGGAAACTACACACCATTTTCTTAACATTTTCTCAGGGTCACTCTTTCGTGATAATTTGTAATCTTTCAATTCACATTAAGACAAAGTTATCATTCCAAAACAGCACTGTTGGTCTGGTAGGTCACGCGGACATGCCTTGCCATTTACAGCAGTATCATTTTGGACCTTTAAAATGCAGCCCCCCCCTTGACAGCATAACAGCTCCACAGCACCCTTTGTACTGCACCTTTGCGGTATTTGAGCAGCAGATCCCAGATCCCTCTGCGGGAGTAAGGATCAACCCCGGCTGTAGGTTCATCCAGGACAACCACCTTAGAGCCTCCAACAAACGCTATTGCCACAGACAGCTTCCTCTGCATGCCACCTGACAGAGACAGGGGGAGGGTTTTCATTTTGGAGCAGAGAAATCTGGATTTTCCAAGACAAAGTTGACACAAAAAGAAAATACTGTAATTTTACAAACTGATGAAAGTGATGGTCTGGTCAGGTCATGTTTCTATACAGAAGTTTACCAGAGAGGTTTTTGGTCTGTTCATGTCGTTTGTGCAGCAGGCCGACATCTTCCAGCAGAGTGTCCAGCTCAGCTTTCACCTCTGCTTCGGACAAGCCCTTCAGACACCCATAAAACCACACATGCTCCTCCACTGTTAGTCTGAGAGAGAGAGAGAGAGAGAGAGAGAGGGAAAATATGAAAATCTACTCCTTAAATAACATCTGCGTATTTTCTGGTGAAAGCCAGGCCAACCAGATCTTCTAGTGTTTTCAAGACCCATCATTTATTTCATAGTAATGTTACTACAGAAATCATCAATTGCTAATGACAGGTTGTTACCAGTCCTTTGTGACAGAACACAGCAGACAAGCCTTACATGTCAAACAGGACATTGTGTTGTGGACAAACTCCCAGAGTCCTCCGGATGATGTTCATGTCATGGCGGATGTCCATCCCTTTGATGTACACAGTGCCCGAGGTGGGTGGGAACAGGCCGGTCAGGACAGATCTGACAGACAGTAGAATAAACATTTTGTTCGGGGACACCTTCCATTTTAAATGAGATCCTGATCTCACATCTTTTACAGACTTTTCCAGTGACAATCTGTATGTTGGTGCTGGCTGAGGAACTATGTCATCTTTACTGGTAATCATAATCCTTAGTCATAATCAGTCTAACATTGCTCAAACACAAAAAGATTGCTGGCTCTTTGGCTCGATCCCCTGAAGTGTTACTCAAACAAAGTGGTTAATTCTGCATCAAATCCTTGTAAAAATGATACTCTAAACTGCCCTTGCACATATAATGAAGGAAGACATCAATGCTGATTTTCTGTCTCTCGTCAGGTCTGCTCCTCACATGGTGGTGGTTTTGCCGGCTCCATTGTGGCCAAGGAAAGAGGTGATCTGCCCCTCGTAGAACTTCAGGTTGAGGTGATTGACGGCCAGTTTGGCTCCCTTCTTGTAGATTTTCACCAGGTTTCTGATGTTCACACCCAGGGTCAGGTGAGTAGGTTCTGGTTCAATGTGATCTGATGACAAAAACACATTCTGTATATGTAGAAGGGACAATGCATGTTGGGCAGTTAAAATGGCTAATAACCGAGTACTAATTCGGCTCTCAGAGTGATGTATAATCGATGACAAATGCATAGTATGTGAGCAGAATAGAGCAGAACAGTCACAGTATGTTTTTAAATGCTGAGAACATGATTCCACCAACTTCATTACAGGACGCAACTCCAAAAGGACAGAGATTATGGGATGCAGAAGTCAGACACAGCTCCTCAGTACTCAGCTTCAGTCTCCTTGTTTTTAAACCTTGTAGCTAATGGTTTTATTGTCTCAGCTCATTAACTTGATTTGTAGTTAATTGGTTTAAACAAAACTACCTGTATGGTCTTATAACTGGTATTAAGACCTGAGGAGAAGACTGCAGACGGCCGGCAACGTCTGTAACCAGGCAGAATGACTACTTAAAACTCTGTCCAATAAACAAGCTACTTATCAGTGATACGACCTCTATTTACAAAAGGATGGTTGCTCGTAAATAAATAAAGCCAACTGTAGCTATGATTGTACCTTGAAGTGACTGTGATACAAAAAAGTTTAAGTCAGAAGAGAAACAGCAGCAGACATCCAGGAGCTTCCAGAGTCTTTTACCTTCATCCTGGTCTGTGGGTGCAGGGGGGATTGGCACGCCGGCCTCCAGAGGAACCCCACCCCAGTAGTTTATCTGGAAGATAAAGGTCCAGGGCCTGGGGATCCCATATTCACCTGGTATAAACACACACACACACAGACACACACACACACACATTCAGTGACAATAAAACACTCAGCAAACTATTTAAAAAAGAAAGTATATGACTGAGTTTTAACTACTTTTTTAACAAGGTAAAACATTGCTTTCCTCTCTAAATTAAATGGTTATGTGCAAAACAGAAGCTCTGGTCCTGCCTTTGAAAACTAAACTCAAGCCCGACCAAATTCTCAGGCCAAATGTTTGCAGCTTGTTTAAAGACGGAGTCGTCCTGCATTCACAGCAGCCATTAGCACTATCCTTCTAATTTCCATACTGTACTTTCAATATTCATACCAGGAAACACTGCTTCGATGTACCAGGCTGCAATGGCGTAGATGAAGGCATCCACATAAAGCATGAGTATAGAGGTAGTGAAGCTGTATGAGTCTCCTTCCACAGGGCTGGAGTGGAGGTTGTACCACTGGATGCCCACGCCTTGCTCTTCATACTGAGAGAAATACTCACAGCCGAAGCCAAAGGCCACCGGGGAAAGGAAACTCTGAGGAAAGAGGAACAATTTCTTAATGTTGGCACAAGGACACAAAATTAAATTTTCTGATTCAATCGCTAGATTTATTCTTGCTACTAATATTAGGTCATTCACTTTTGTACAGTCAGGAGTCTCTTTCTAGAACTCTGCTTATGGAACTGGGAAATGAAACCATAACTGTTTTACTCACGGCGAGGACTCGGTGGGTGGTGTTGAGACGGTCTCTCCAGGCCACACACAGTACGTACGGCAGGTAGAGGCCAAAGTATATAAGCCCCCCACATGCAGCAGCCAGGTTGGCTTTGGAGAAGAAAGTGCTGATGAGGAAACACTGCATGATGGTGGCGGTGGCAAACGCCGTCAAGAAGAAAAAGACAACAGTTGGGTTGCTGTATGGTAGGATGTCCCCCCACTGGAAATAAGACAAAGGAAATGTGGAGAGGTTAAACTGTGACTGTCGGACAGTCCACATCTGTCCTCTCACTACTTTTAGAAATCTCACTACTGACTATTAATATTTCCGCTTACAAGCTTGCCTTTGTGTATTTTTGTGTATTTATTCTTTAATATGTTTTGTGCAGAATGAGTGGTCATCTTGCCTTGAGCAGAGCAATAAGGAGTCCAGCAGAGACCAGGAAAGGAACCACGCTGCTGATGAACCAGCTGAGCCACAGCGTTCCTGTTCCCAGTCCCATGATCCTCATGGTTTCCTTCAGCCTCGCCTCCTTCTCGTACACCACACCTTTGATGATCATGGCCACCGAGTAGATCCAGGCCAGCGTCATGAAAAGTGGCAGAGAGCGGTTCAGCACTCGAAGGAAACTGTTAGAAAGAAATAAAAAAAGAAATTGATATTGATGTATTGATATATTAATGCAAAATAATGTTGTTATAGCCTAAAACAGAAGGCTGTTAAATGTCAATGTCAAATGTCATTCAGAATATAGGACATTTTTAAAAAATTTGACTACTTAAGTATTTAGACTCTTTAGTACGGGTCAGAGAAGTGTAGTTGTGGCCAAAAAGTCTAATTTAAATCTAGAGACAAAATGAGGACTGGACTGCCAAAGGGTAACTCTCTCCCTTTAACAGTTACCAGTAAGGTGTCCTTGAGCAAGGCAGTGAACCACCAGCTGCTCCAGACAAGCTGCTCAGTGACAGCCAGTGGCATATCATGGCTGTTCCCAGCATGAACGCGTGGAACTGTAAAAACATCAATTTTAAACAACATACGACTTACACATCATCCACATAGCAAGGGTAGGGCATCTGCTGGATGTAGATGCCAGTTGTTTGCTGAACTCCTGTCAGGATGTGGTTCACAGCTCTCTCCACCAGGTCCTGGACATACACAAAGCCGCCCCAAATGTAGTGCATGTCATTAAACGGGTCAGCTGCTGGACCAGGATCCCAAAACCTAAGGAAAAACACCAAAGTGTTTTTGTTTTTTGAATTTCGAGTGCCGGAGAAAGTCACTGATTTTAGAAGTAGTTCATTGAATTTCATACATTTTAGGGTAGATTATTTTCAGATACAGTTAACACACAGAGGAGCACGTAATCCCTCCAGTCATAATAAAAAACATGATGATGAATTCAATTTTAGTGTTTCCCACAGAATTTGATTCTATTTTTGGTGGTAGTTGTGGTGAGAGGAAAAAGTGCTTTGTGACAAATAAATAACTGAACTATATGTTTCGGAAAAACATTGTTTAATATGTGTCTATATATATATACACACACACACACACACACACACACACACACACACACACACACACACACACACACACACACACACACACACACACACACACACACACACACAGCAGGAACGGCAGGATAAAAACACAACGTTCTGGTGCTCCCTCAGTACCTGTCCTTGATCTTGTTGGTTTGGGTCACATCATCAATGTCCATTCGGATTTTGTAGGTGACGTGGGGTGGCAGGTCAGCGGAGGAGGAGTTGGGCAGCAGGAAAACCACACCAGCCCAAAACTGCCTGTCCTCCAGCAGCTCCAAAGCCCTGTCAATCATCTGACCCTCGGTCTCCAACCCCTCCAGCTTGTTCAGGGAGAAACACTGAAGGGACAACAGGAAAGGATATGAATGATAAATAACAGGGAAGAGAATGTGAAGTTAATTAACAGTAAACATTACACAAAGTAATTTTAAATTAAAGATTCACTGTTTACTATTTTCCCCATCTGATCAATTCCAAAGAATATGCAGCAAGTAAATGTTCAAACTATGTTATTTGCCTATACTGTGATTTATTAGAAGTGCAGTTTAACATTTGAAATTACATGAAACACCCCCCCCAATCTGGTTCTTTAAAATGTAGTGAATTATAAAGACAAATTTCCTTCTCAAATTGCCATCAAACGTGATTCTTTCTGTTCTTGTTCTCAGTCGGAGGCTGGAATATCTGACATGTCTAGAGAGCAGCGTGAAGAGAAAACAACAAGAGAACCTCAGTGACTTGTGCGAGAGTGGTGATGGTGTGGCTGAGGTTGTTGTAGACATCCAGCCAGGTAGGCGGTGCTCCAGGTTTCCTTGGGGCGTCTGGTGAGGGTGTGGACAGGAAACGTGCGATCCTTGAGGCTGTCCAGGATGTGTTCTCGAGACGCAGGTTGACTAGCACTGCCACCTCGGGCCGCCTCAACAAATCCTGTCACACAGACACACACAGGATATAAACAAAGGATTTTTGGCTCAAAATGTATCATAACACACACACACACACACACACACACACACACACACACACACACACACACACACACACATATATACAGCAGCAGCTGGTGAGTCAGACCTGCAGCAGCTGAACCTCCACACTGCTCTCCATGTAATTCTTGATCCGTGGTCCCACCTCCATCCAGGCTTCATTCAGCTCCTGGAGGATCTGCAGGCCCTCGAAAGTCTTGTTCACCTTCAGCAGACACAACTTGTAGTTATTTTAGATGGACGTATTTTACTTTTAATGCTTATTGTTGTCTTACAACACATTTAACAGCAGAACTAATTTCAAATAAAAAAAAATCATTTTCAAGTGTGTACTACCAATCCACATTATACCCGTGAAGCCGTATGGATCACAAACTAACACGCTTGTCTGCAACTTGTGATAGTCATTGGTTTCAGCAAAAAATGCTTTAAATGGATTAATGAGGCATGTTTTGATTACATAAAGTGAGACGGACATGTCTTCCACTTTATTAGTTCCTCTCAACATGGAAATATATTACATTTTTCAGCAAACAACCAGAGGACTCGATTGGTGATATCAGACATCAGCTCTAACAGCATGACAGACTCTCTGTACAAGAGGTTTGACTCGTACCTCTTTCATGACTTGTCGTACTGCAGGAGTGTCTGGTGTGTACAGCAGCTTTCCAATTAACAGAGGCTTCATTCCTCGCCACACAATGCGAGACAGAGGGTTAGACTCCAGACCTTGAATTAAACTTTTGCAGAATGGAGCTGCATGGAGAAATGTTAGACAAATGTTAAATGTGACAAACAGCACACAGAGAACACTCACAGATTTTGGTTATTCATCTTAAAGATCACAGAAATATCAGAACAGATAAATGAAATCTTTTTCTATATATTTATAATCATTTGCACTTTGCATATCAACTGAAAAGAGAAGCACTTGAGAGTTTTCAAGAGAGTTATAAAGCAGCTGTTACCCAGGAAAGCCATTCACTCATCTTTGAAATATCAGTACACTACACTTTTCCAGTCATATCCATCCATAATGGATGAGAACAAACAAACTGCACTCCAACAAGGAAGTGCAAAGCCTCTTACTGGTGTTGTTGTCACGGTCCAGGTCTATGTCTTCAGTGCCATTTCTTCCTAAGAAGGACTTGATGTCATTGTCTTCATACCAGTTGAGTGATGGGATGCGCTCACCACCAACCTCAGGGTGACCGCACATGATCCTTGAAAAAGCACGGAAACTCTCCCTGGGCAACGCCGAGCGATTCTCTGGAGACAGAAGACGAAGAGCTGCACTCATCTCTGCAAAGCTGGAGAGAGATGAGAACTGAAGGAGGACAGAGAAGTAAGAACGAAAGGATGAGAAAAGAAACATGGAAAAAAATGACATTCCTGTGAGAAAATCTGGTCAAAAAAATAGAACAGCAACAAAAAAACAAGCCGAAAAAAAATGAAATATCTAAAAATAACATCATCTTAAGGTTCCACTTACAGTTACTATAGACTGCAAATTTGATTACATCCCATAAAAAGCAGAAGCAGCTATGAAATAACATTCCACTCAATGATGGTCTGAATTTACTCATAACAAATGCAAATGTGCAACGCCTCCAAAAGATTCAGTCCATCTACAGACTGTCATTTGAATAAAATCCAGACACAGATGGACATGAAAAATCAGGTGTGCTCTTACATCATCAATGAGGACAGCCAGCTCCCGGGAAACTGAGGTGACAGCCTGACTGATGACCCTGAGGTTTCCCGCATCAGCCATCAGACGGTCTCTCTGACAGGAAGTACGGACAGACAGCTTTACTGATGGTGCTTACTGTAGCTCATCAGACATACAGGCGACTCAGTGTCAGAGAAAACTGTATGTTGTATAAAAAATGTATTTGCTGAAGGTAGGAAGGTTTTCCTGTTCACTGATTCCTACCGTGACAAACTTGGTCAGGTCGAGCTGAGAGAGGAAAAGGCGTTCAGCCTCCTGCAGGATGTCAGCTGGCACGTCACACAGCTGAGTCTGAAGATCGTTCATAGCGTCCTCTCCCCCATCCACCGTCAGAAACTGTCCCAACATGCTCGAATTACACACCAAGTCCTTCAGCTGCATCTGAGCTCCAGCCAAAGAAACCTGCATGAGACAAAACAGATGCCCCACATTTACTTCAACGTTTGGCTGTGAGACAAGTACAAACACGTGAACTTGGTTCTTACCTGTAATTATCACAGATAGAACCTTCTCTGTGCTAGTCATCTATTTTAGCCTCGTCATTTACCTCAAATGTTGCAAGTCTTAAGTTTAAGTATTTTTTAATCCATTTATTTTTTTAACTTCTATTCAAACCAGGCGATAAGTTCAACAATTCATATGACTTTTTTATTTGCATCTGTTTTCCGATTTAACAAAAGCCAAATGCAGAGGGCTACTGTGGATCTTTATTCCACAAATTAAATGCTTGTTATCCAAGGATTTACAACCAGTACCTCACCTGAAAATTGAGACGAGCCTTCATCAGCTGGTCCACAGTCACGGGCGACAGGCTGCCATTGGTCAGGAGGAAGGTGGAGAACGTTTCATTGGCTCTCAGGTATTCTTCTACTGGTAGATCTACAGAGGAAATACAAATGTCAAGTACTGCCAAGTGCAACAAATACAACACACTTTATTCCAAATAAAAAACCCCACTAGAACAATCACTGTGTCCTCATGCACGTACATAAGACAAACAAAGCTGGGATCCACTCATAGCAAAACTTCTCCACAGTGCTACTCGAGGTCACAGACTCCACAGGTCACCTTTAAGCAGGTCGCCAACCATCACTTGACTTGATGGGCTAGGTCACTTGACAAAGAGTGCAGTATTTTTTCCTAATATAGTCCTAGGCTTCACAATATTTATTTCCTCCTCACTTGTCTTGTCAGAATAGTTAAAAACATATTCTTTTGCTTGGCCCTGTGAAGTTTAAAGAAACCATTGAAATCTATTTCTGCCTCCTGAAAAGCTGTACCACTGATTAAACCTCATTTCTGGAGTTACAATAACTTCCTTGTAATACGTTCTTTACAGGATCAGTGGGTCAGGATTTTAGGATTTAGCAGGTGTCTGTAAGGCCATTTATGTGGGACTATGTTGCATGAAAAACCTTATTGAAGACCTGCTTTCATTCATCTCATTGTTTGTCTGGAGTAGTCGTGTAATCTAATCTGCAGAGCAAGGAGATGCAAAACAGTCCCTCCATGCTGCTTTCATAACAGCAGTAAATAGCCACATTGAGCTGGTCACTCGATACCTGTTTAAAGCCATTCATACAGATCAGCTACAGGCTGCTACTGTAACCTCTCAGATAAGTCTGGGAACAGTGCTGTCTCAAAAAAAGAAATTCTGAACGAATTCAATGCTTTTATTGTATTTCACGGTTTACAGGGACGCAATCCTGCTGTCCATGACATGTCTTTCTTTGAATGGATGTTTGTTTTTTGTTTAATAAAGAAAGAAGGCTGTGTGAGTTATGTCATCAGTGCCATGACATTTGAAGGAAAGAGTTATGTTTGTTGTCGCCACTGATTCAAACATTGAGATCATCTTGCCTTGCTGTATTTTACCACAGGATGACTTTGTTTGAACTGCACTAAAACTTCACTGACAAAAGCCAAGGGTTTATCTTGGATTTGGGTTTCTCCATATACATAATTCATTCCGATTCTTGGAAGTAACCTCAACTCAATCATTGCTGGCACACAATGAACTTTCTGGTTGGTAATGCCCACCCAGAGGTTCGCAATAAGAAACTCTAACAATTGTTTGTCTGCTGAAGGTGTCTGGAGAAAGTAAGCACCATTGTGTTTAAGTGTCACTGTGTCAGACTGTTTAAGTATCTCTTCAGGTCTGTGCTAGAGGAGAATCAAATACTTGGCCAGACTCCAGGTCTCTCTCCCAGCCTACGGACACTCTCCATCATGTCCTGAAAGCCTGACAATCTCCGGTTTCCACTGTAGGACAGAACAGTCTGGGCATCGATGAAGAGACGAGACAATCTGCAGGAGAACAACAACAACAAGAGGAGTTGTTGGTGGGCTAAACACATGCAGCTAGGCCACATTTCCCCAACTCCCAAACTCCTTCTGTCAACATGTGTCCTTGGGGAACACACTCAACCCCAACTGATTGGGGTTATACACTGATTGGAACATCCATCCATTATCTATACCGCCTATCCCTTTCGGGGTTGCGGGGGGCTGGAGCCTATCCCAGCTACAATGGGCGAGAGGCGGGGTACACCCTGAACCAGTCGCCAGCTGATTGCAGGGCCACATGCAAAGACAGACAAACATTCACACTCACACCTACGGACAATTTAGAGTCATCAATTAACCTAATGAGCATGTTTTTGGTCTGTGGGAGGAAGCCGGAGTACCCGGAGAGAACCCACGCATGCACGGGAAGAACATGCAAACTTCACACAGAAAGGCCCCGCCTGACCCGGGGATCGAACCGGCAACCTTCTTGCTGTGAGGCACGCGCACGCGCACTACACTACAACAGATCCCCTAAATCTGACACACTGGTCCTTTAATTGCATCTGCACCTCTTATTACAAGTCTATTGTAAAATGTATGTCACAGCATTGGAGCCTGTTCTATAGCTTTTTGATCTAATGAACACAATTCAAAGTCCATTATATCAGGCTGAAATTTGAATCAAAAATAAGAATTTTACAACCCTGATTCCAAAAAAGATGCTGTATAAAACATAAATAAAACAGAATGTGATAATTTGCTAATCCGTTTTGACATATACTAGCACAAAGGCAACATAATTAATGTTTGACCTCATCGGCTTAACTGATTTTTGTTTTTATTCTGAATTTGATGCAGCAACATGTTTCAAACAAGTTGAGAGGGGGGTAACAAAAGAGGAATGCTCCAGAAACACCTGTTTGGAACATTCCACAGGTAAACAGGTTCATTGGTAACAGGTGATAGTATCATGATTGGGTATGAAAGGGGGCATCCTGGAAAGCCTCAGTCGCTCACAAGCGAGGATGGAGCGAGGTTCATCACTTTGTGAACACATGATTGTATAAAGGATATTACATTTTATTATATCAATGACTGCATTCTGTTGTTGGTAACGTTTTAAACATTGTGTCTCAACGTTTTTGGAATCGGGGTTGTAAAAGCAATGATTCTCTGGTAAGTTCCACCACTCCAGACAGCTGCCCATGCTTTTACCTCCAGTCTACCTACATGGAGTTGTCAAAGTTGCCAACTTGGCCCACTGTCTCCCCTGGTGTCGGGCTGTGGAAGCAGGGGTTGTTGATGTTGCAGATAATGCCCTGAATCCAGGGCAAGGTGCCTGCTGATGGCAAGGCTTTGTTTGGAAAGTGACCTACATAGGAAGAAAAGGAAAAACAAATCACAAACAGTTCAGTAACAGGAGATTAGCCTGAGGCCTGAAACAATGAAATTACTGTAGTAGTGACCTGAAATAAAATCAACAGACAGCAGACTGTACAATAATCCTGGCTTAACCAAGTGGCTGTTATCTAATCAAGAGATGCTTTTTGTACAACTGACATAAAATTATATTTATCCATATTAGTATATTTCTTATCTTCAACCTAACGTGACCTGCCTTTACATGGAGGACTGACCTACAGAAGCCAAAAACAGGAAAGAAGAAGCGTGCTCATGTAAGAAATGCATAAGAAAAAAAACACTAACAGAAAACATTGACAATTTGCAAAGTTTTCATGTTCACAAAGCAAAACGCGCTGTGTGTGCAGTGTCCAATCCTTTACTTAGAGTACATCCAATCCACAAAAAAGTACTTGCATTAAATCTAGACATTCATGCACATATACAGTAAATACAACCCCTTCATATCAACACAGAATAACACCAATTGTTAATATCAAAGTTTCTGCTTGATGTCTTCTTTCCAAATTTGCTACTGTCTTTAGTAAGTTCACAAGATAAAGCTACCATGATGTACCTTTACATAGCACATATGATGCATGGCACTGACCAGCTAGCCTTGTGTGCTGTGTCTAATTGTTGTGTTGTGTTTTATTATGCTATCATGTCATGCTATGTACCTTATGCTAATGAAATGCCTCTCAAAGAAGGTTAAGAACACAGGAGGTTAGGAAAACAAATGTGCGTGTGGCACAAGGATCACTCTCAGTGAGCTGATCCTCTTTAGCTGGCTGGCACAAAGCCATTTTTCAGACCTCGTAAGCGTGTGTCTGAAAACACACACATTACATAACATCACTCACATTGGCTCTGCTTGTAAGGAGGGTGTGAATGACGAACAGAGATGAGGATGAGGAAGAGGAAGAGCGGCCAGAGGAGTTCAATGATCAGTTGGATCTGCATAAAAGAAAAACATCGGAGCCATTATGGTGCGTCAAATCATTTGGCCATTTAATGTCCAAGCTGTGTCTCATATCATATTTTTCCTCGCAGAATGAACTATTCCACTCCTTTTTGTGAAGTGAAAATTTGGTCACCTTGTTCCTCCTGCGGTACGTGATGTTCTTCCACAGCAGGAGGACAAGCTGCCTGAAAAACCCCATCACTCCCAACAGCTACCTGGCCATGATGCAAAGCTGGAAAACACAAAATGTGATGAGAAAAAGACAGTTTGTTGGAGGATGCACACCATGTGGCTGCTCCGTCCTGGCTTTACTTACAGCTGGGGGTATTTATCACTATATATCACTGACGCTTTGTATGCTGTTATTTAAAATATGGTGATTTGACCTCTTATGTAAACGGTGAATAAGCTATGATTAGTGAGGACTGTAGTGAGAAACAGTTGCTGACCTTTCCCCGGCAGAGGACACAACTATGGCCGAGGGTAGTTGAGTTCAATCCTCAGCAGTAAACATATTTGATTCTAACTTCTATTTCATGGTCTCGCCTTAGACAAAAATGTGCTGACAGAAGTTAAAAATCCTGCATTTGAAACATCGAACAACCTCTGTGTATTTATATTGTGAGGGCAGGTTGTCTTTGTGCCTGCTGTGATCTGCTCAAGACAGTCAATCCCCTGCTTTATCCCGAAATCCTCCCGATCCTAACAGCTTACCTGTTTCATGCTGAGACCTCAAACACTTGCTTTTGCTCTGTGAATGCCTCCACAGCATGGTCTCTTCCTCATGTTTGCGCTGTGTAGATTACCTGAAGGTCTGGCTCATGATTTGTGCGAGGTTAAAGAGCAGTGGTTAAAGCTGAAACTACTTTTTTCATTCATCAGTTTACATTTCAAGGCTTTGCAGATGTAAGTATATTCCTAAATTGGTAGTCTGGTAACCATTTCAACCTTTTAGTTTTCTATTTTGACCAGATAAAATGGACGCACAGAGCTGGAAAACACAAGTCCTAACCGAATGTAATATACCTGTCAGCTGACGTAGTGAGCTAATGCAATGGTACATCTTACAGTATCTCACTTTAAATTATGTAATATTATAAGATGTAAGGACTTGTTTTCTATTTTGACCAGGTATAATGGACACATACTGCTGGAAAACCAAGTCCGGAATGTAATATATCTGTCAGTTAATGTGACAAGCTAATGCAATGGTATATCTTAAAATATCCCATTACATCATTTAAGATGAACGCAAGAGTACAAACTAACAGTAACGACTCACTGAGCACAGTTTGAACCATGCAAAGGTATTTAACCATTTCATTTGGGAAGCAGCTTACGACGAAAAAATGTAAAGTAAAAACAAAATATAAATGCTATTATGAGCCATTGCAATTATCTCTTTACTCGACAGTCTGACTCGTGCATAACTGGTAGCTCCCATAAATAAAGTACTGAAGTAGCTAACAGTTAAGGGGGAAAGGTAGAGAACTCTTAGCTAACCTTAACTTACATTCGGATGCACTGTAGCTTCCTCTTCCTAGCATGTTACAGAGATGCTGTTCGCGGTTAAACATTACCTTGTCAAAACCAATACCTACAACGTAGTGAGCTCCCAAGACTTATTCAATTGTTTTTAATAATTACCTTTCTGTAATATAGGTGATAAAATCCTTTTCAGCGTATTGGACACATCAACTGCCGGTAGCTTGCCACTGACACTGCATTTCCCCACTGTTACAGCAGGTGTGAAAGGTACTGAAAGTCCCGCCTACAAGCGACGCCGATTGGTAAAAGTATATTCTAGGGGCGTGAGTCATAGAAATCGGTAAATATCTGATTGGCTTTTGTCTATGTCTTTTTAACTGAACACTGCTGATTGGCCAGGCATTCACAGAGCTGTGTTACATACATGCTCACTTAAAAACTGCACCTTGAAATAATATTCACATCAGTCAAAGGAATTACTTTATTAGCACAAGCAACATTTGATTACATGATATACCTGTAACTAATTAAACAGCAGTAAAATATTAATGACATTTAATGTGCAATTATTATTGATTTATTTTTTAAAATAATAATTAAAAAGAGCTATTACCAACATAAGAAATTTTGAAAAACAAAAATAGCAAGTCAAAACATTTATGGATCTGTTCACTTTAAAAAAAAAAAAATATATATATCCAGTAGTTCTTACTCAGATAGGCATGTAATTTGTTTTTTAAATTAGTGAATTTTATACACAGTCTGTTGTACAAAAGCAACTTTGCATCGAAATATTATTCATTGATCACTGGCAGTCAATAAATAACATCAAGAAGATATCTTAGAGATCATTTTAATGAACATCCAAAACAGCAAATTCTTAAAAATATACACATCTCTCTATCAAATAAGGCAGTTCTCTTTACTTGTGCATGATATCTGCTTCTTGTCAGGCACAGTCAGGGAAGCACTGTATGAATGAACCAGAGCACTTGACTAAATAGCTCTCTCTGAAGCGTGTGACAGACACTGGTTGATATGCATGTGTACGTGAGGGACTGGAAGTACATCACAATGAAATACAGAGACTCTTTGTCTTGATTCAATAACGTTTCCCCTGCAAGCACGTTCACCTCAGGCACACTGGCAACACAGCAGGCTGGAAGACCAAAACTCTGGAGTACAATACACACAACACCATTCGCCGCCATGTAAAAGTTAAGTCAAAAAAAATATTCTGTTTATGAATTGTTGCATTTCAGCTACTGCCTGCAATGTTAAATATCAGATAAATATAAATGGAGAGCTATCATCTATCCCTGACACTTTAAAATATGCTTTCATAATATTCCAATGTACTTTACATCTTAAAAATATATACCTAGACTAGCTTGTTGTATTCAGTGGTGTGCCAACAGCTTATGATATGCTGTATGATCAATTGCATAATATTTTCTGAGTTTGGCAAAAATTCATGTCGCTTCAACACTGCAGTATTTTTGTCTCAAAGAAATACTGGCTGCTCTTGTCCTGTTAAGAGTCGATACGTTGAGGCTGGCATGGTCTTCAAGTGAATCTGCCCAGAGAGAGGGAGAAATCAAAATTCAAACTGTGAGAGTATGTTATAATCCTGTGCAACTTTATTTATGACCAAATAAAATCTAACTGTGCACATAAGCATTGCATCCCTTCTTACCTCTCCGACAGCATTGGTCAGGATCTGGATGATCTTGTCGTGAGGTGTGGCGACGACACTCTGCCCGTTGATTTCAATGATGCGGTGCCCAACACGAATCCCTCCTCTCTCCGCTATACCGCCCCGCATCAGACTGCAGATCTGCAACAGACATTTTTACATTTCAGGACAAAAAGGTGTGAGCCACACTTTAAAAGCACCTCAAAATGCGAGTGCGCAAAGTGGGCAATATGACTGTTGACTTACAATGCCATCCTCCACGCTGAAGCCCAGCTGAAACTTAGGATCCGGCCTCCTGATAATCGCCATGGTGACTGGCGGGCAGTGGACGATGCTGAGCTTCACATATTTTTTGCTCTTTAAGTCCTGAGATAGATACAAAGTGTGAATAAGACCATTAAAGTTACAGCAGCATCCTTTCTTAATTAATATGTTGTCAGTGATCATTGGCTTTCGCTCTTGTTTTCCTCATTGGTTTTCATGAATGTTCCTGTCTGACTACATATGAATAGAACCACTGTAGCTACTGGAAATACAACTTTCTTTGCAAACTTCTTGATTTGTTTAACTGACCAATTTAATTTGTTTGCTCTTAGTTCAGTCTTTATCCCAAAGCTTTACCACCTTAGGCTCTGCAAACACTTGTCTTCTCTTCATCCTTATCTGTAAACACTTTTGCATAACTTCTTTCTGCATCTGTTGACTTCATCTTTTTAACATGTGTATGTCCATTTCAATGCATGATGGCAGATGCAGACTGTTGTTTAGTTGGCATTCAAGTTTACATGGTTGCTGCTCTCACTGGCTGATGCCATGCAGTGCAACAACGTGATCAACTGCGGCGCCACAGATTACATAAAGTTGACTGACACATTCTTAAAACTCTAAACATGTACAGGATTAAAACTGCACCAAAAACTTTACAGAAGCTGATGGATAATGATGTCGGCCCTTTAAACACCAATGAATATCTGGACCCACTATCAAATCAATAAATGTGTTGGTGCACTGACACTGCACAGACATACAGTGCCCCCTAGTGCATCTTAAGGATAGTACATTTGTACAAGATCACCTGAGTATACAGTGTTTACATTTTAGGTATTTCATGAGAAGCCCATCAAGAAATTCTGCCATTCCAGCACAATAACAACAACTTATTATTATTACTGTTGAAAAAAGTTGTTGAAATCACTATGATTGTAAGTTGGCCTCCTGTGTTCCCTTCTTACCCGGATGATGTTCTGGCAGGTGGTGATCGGCAGACCCACCATGCTGGTGCTGTTGACGGACATGATGCGGTCACCAATGCTGAGCTCGCCACAGCGTTCAGCAGGACCTCCGTGAAGGAGGTTGGCCACCACCACGGTGGGCAGGATGGAGCCCCAGCCTGACTCCACCACTGCCAGACCCAAGATCTCTCCAGGAGCCTTGGTGATTATTACCTGAAAAATAGACACAGGGCAATGAAAATGTTTTCATCGGGTGAACCAACGAGTCCATACAAAGCTGTTATTTAATTTGTGTTTGCATTATTTTGTATATTGTATTTGGCGAAGATGAGCAATAACAGAAGATACAATGTGAAACAGTAATTTGCACATAAAACAGATAAACACATTCAGATTATCTGTCTCTCTGAAACCATGCGTGCTCATTCTTCTCAGATTGATTGTTTGAGGATGCTTGTTTCAGAGTCAAACCCCTGATATGTATACTCTGTACATACTGCATCTGGTATTTACAAACATGCTCTACGTGTGCAGGCGGCACACTTGTAATGGTGAACAGTCACAAATTTTTGAAGACCCTTGCTCTAGGATACTTTTTTGGTATTATATAAGATGTCATTGGATGCCCTTAATGACATCGAATGACATCTTAATGACTTCTATTCATGGCCACATTCTGCAACCAATGACTGAAAATAAAATAAGTATGTATGAATCATACAAAAATGACAGAACAGGTGTAGTTTGTGTTAAGATCTGTAGCCACAATCACTCTGCTTACATCTCTGATGTTCTGGGAGTCAGAGAAGTGGGCCAGGTCTCCGTTGTAGAGCTCCTGAGTTTCCAGGTAGTTACTGTAATCGCCAGGCCTCAGGTCGCTGACCTTGATGCCGCTGGCCTGAAGAAACTGCTGGTAGGCCACTCCGAACGCCTGACCGATGGCCTGGGCTATGACCTGAGCCTGGATGGAGAGACAGGGTGGAGGAGAGAAAACTAACTCAGGTTGTTACATTCGTGTCTCCTCCAACAATTTTTTTACTCTCCATTTTTCTTTGCAATACACTCAACAGTATCATCAAAAGATGAGAAGAGTTAAGTTGGGAAAAACTAGCGGCAGACATAGTGGTCTCATGGCCTTCAGTGTCCCACAGCTAATTTTTTTCTAAAAAGAAACTCTTCCTCCTCCTATTCTGACTTGCCAATAGTGGGAAACTGGGACGACAGCCAGACCGTTTTTACATTCAGGAGGACTCTCGGGCTGTCTGGGGGAAGGAAACCAGGCCAAGCTGAAGCTGAAACTGTTGTCAAACTGAAAAACAGCACATTTAATCTGAGAAACAACATTGAGGGGAGCAAAAGACACTTTTCACAATTTGTGGGTTTTGTGGAGTGGAGTCCAGCAGCTTTTAAAAAAAAAAATTCATGCTGTGCCAGTACAAGATCCTTCAATCGACTAACTCACATCATCAGAGGAGAAGACATGGCAGATCATTAAGCACTTCTTCTGAGGCCCGGAGGAGGAGGATGAGGAGGGAGAGTCAGAGGCCGGGTCATCTTGCCCTTTGCGTTTCCTTCGCGCCATCAGGACCACAATGTCACCAATGTCTGCAATGTAAGAGATCATCTGCAGAGCGTGATCCATCATGGCTTCCTGAGTCGAAACAAGACACGAGGGTGTTGTTAATATTAGAAAGAGAGAGAAGACAGGAAGGTTTTAAGTGAAAGAGTCAATTTCAAACTAATATGAGAAACAAAAAGTTAAATTGAAACTATGTGGCTCAAATTGTCAACAATATTATTTGTACTTGTTTAGCTGAAACCAAAACATAAAAGAGTTATGATTTTTATATCCATAAGTACAGAGCAATGAGGAGCAGCCAGCCATGCGAAGAGGGAGCTGACAGCACATGACCCACTTTGACTCGCCTGACAATTCATCCACACAGCGGAAGAAAATAGACTCTACTGTAACTGCAACATTACTGCAGAGCTCTCATATTAAATCACCATCCAGTTTTACAAAAAGGATTGTTGCTGTGAAATTTAAAAGCTGTTTTATGAAAGAAAAGTTCACTAATGTGTGTCTTTACAACATAAATCAAATCATGAATCTAGGTACAATGAATGCATTTAACTCACGCTCATGATGAGAGAGCAAGTAGGGATGCTTAGGATGAATAACATACACGCTGCCAATGGCAGACATCTCAGCAGCACAGGGTACATACTGTACAGTATTTTAGTATTTTTACTATGTAACCTTTCAATAACTCCTCCAGTCAAATGTCTTACTACTTCTTCACAACACACCCAGTGAAAATAGTCCCACAGTTTACCCAACAACCTGAAAGTCATTGAGACTCCACCATCAAAAGCACTTTTTGCTAAAAACCAGACACCCTGTGGTTGTATCACCACTTCAGTGAAGCAGTAGTAAAGTGTTAATAGTGACACTACTAATAACACTGAAACCATTTTTGGTTTGAGAGCAAAACTTCAGTTCCAGTGCTACAAGAAAATGGTAAGGCAGATATAAATGTGGGGAAAAGAAAATAAACTATGGGGTGAAGACATTCACACGCCTTTCTCTGTGCAGCTAACAGAACATACCTGTGTGTCAGCAGTGAGCACTTTGATTCTCTGGGTTGAGATGAACAGATCCACCTCGGTCATTGGCTGAGTCTCTCCCTCGGGAGCCTGACAGAAACACAGGCACACTGACATCATGTGTATTTCTATCCTGATGACGACATCTCAACCAGCTCATGTCATCATAGAACTGTAGCACATAGAAGGTAGATGAAGCGATGTAGCACACAGCCTTGATGTTACAGGCTGGGGCGCAGCGCTGTCCTGTTTCTGCTTCAAAACAGGATCCACTGTAAACATCTCTTATTTGAGCTTACTTTAATGCGGTCCACAGCCTCCTGAGCCTGGGACATACGGGCGTTTGTAGACGGGTTCTTCTCTGATTTGAGCTGAGTGGAACCAAGGTACTTGGCACCAAATACTACTCCATCCAGCAGATCTTCAGGGTCACATGGACCAGGCACTTTGGATTAAAACACATTAACATTAAGACAATTAATTTCTTTATAAATTCTCACACAAAACAAAACTCAGCTGAGCTGAAGTGACTCACCGTCTTTATATGAAGGATGATCAGCACTCTGCAATGACAGTGAAGAGAGAAATTAATGATCTGCCAGGACTGAACTGAATTAAAAGTCCAGTAATAAATTAGTTGAAGTGAAATTTAAAGGATAATAATTCCCAAAATGGGCAATGGTAACTTGTGATGGTCATCTGTCATTGATTTCATTTCAATTTAATTTTTCCATTTTGTTGAATGATTAATTGATTAAACAAAAGAAGCAACTACAAGATGAATCAGCTGAAAACATCTGTTAATTTCAGTCAGAACAAAAATGAGGACTACTATTAAATGCTGTTATTGATCAACTTCAACATCTCTGATGATAAAAACGCAATTCATCTAGTTTGCTTTAAATCTAATCTTTGTGGAGTTTTCCTTTAAGCTGACACAATTCTTTTTCATTCTACTTCAACCCACCTGCTCACTCTCTGCAGCAGCCTGCACTTCCTCTGGAGGCTCCTCGCCCAGCTTCATCCACACTGGCTCAGGATACTCGTCATCAGGCAGGGAGGCGAGAGAGTCATCTCTGTGTTGCTGCTGCTGACCATTCGAATAATGCCCCCAGAACCTTTGAGCGTCCTCCTGGCTGTAGGAAACTGATACTACAGCATCCACCTCTCCTCTGCGGGGCAGACAGGTGGGATGGGGGGTTGCACTGATCTCTGTGAACTGCAGCAGTCCCAGCAGGTCTCTCTGGTGGCTTTCAGAGAACAGCAGCCCTGTTGTTTCAGTGCTGCCATCTGTTATTAGGGAAGGAGTGCAGGCTTGATGCTGGGCAGGGTGAGGTGGTGTCTGGAGGCTGGGATGAGGCTCGCCCCCCATCAACTGCAGCTGGCTGAGCAGGCTGTGGATGCGGCTGTGGTCTTCATCACCTGATCTCCTACTAGCAACATCAACCTCCCCTTCACTGATTCTGCTCTCCACATCACATATCGTTACCTCTTCCTGGTATTCCTCAGCGCCTCGCACATCCTCAACCCTCATCCCTTCATCTTCTTCAACTGCTTCATCTTCTTCTTCCAATACCACTTCAGTATCCTGGACTGGCTCTGCAATATTTCCCACAAGCTCCTGCTGGTTCACGTCGAGTGAAGCCAAGGTGGCACTCAAATTCAAAGGTAGTAATACTGGCTCACCCGGACTGGCCTTGTCCAGATTTTCAACAGAGGGAGGGAAGCTGGGGTCATCCAGATCTTCTGCTGAGCCCGCCTCACTAGAGGAGTCAGACCGCCAGTCTAATGGAGGAGGCTCGATCAGGTTGTAGGATTCCAGATCCTCTACCACTGAATGTGGCAGAGGTGCCACAGTCTGCCCGGTGACCTCAACCCCTGAGGCTCCATCGACAGCAATGGTGGCAGAACACGAGGAGTCTGAAGGTGCAGAGGCTGACTGATGAGCAGGGCAGACGTCCGAGTCCATACTGAAAGAAAGCCTGTCAGAGGAGACGCAACGTTATTGTGCAGCAGTTTTATTTAAAAGGTCATCGGGAATTGGGTTCACTAGGTTTCTGACTTCATGAATGCCATTGTCAAAAACACATAATGCCTTTAATGCTGCTACACTGGTTAACCACCACTATCTCCAGTCTAATCACACAGCCCCTTGCCCTCATTGCCCCATGACCATCAAGATAGAAGAGGCAGCCTGACGCTCAAAGTACATGGACAACATGCATATGTGCAACTATCAAACAGACCCTCAGAGAACAGTCATTCAGCTGCCATTACATACTGTGTATGCTGATGAATCATAAAACCAATTACCTGGGGAACAAGGCTGCTTGGGAAATCTGTTCCTCCGTGGTAAAGATTAGAGCATATCAGACTTCATTTAAAAATCCGCAATTTTCCAAAGCAGTCTTAATTGGTTAATATTGCAGACGCTTGACAAGACTGGAGAACAACTTTCCAAATCAGACAGGTAAATTATGGTAAATTCGGCATCTAAATGATCCACAAAGAAACGCGATGTTTCACAAACAAACTGTTACAATCTGTCGATACTCGATCAAACCACTAGCAGTAATATATATTTCAGAGAAGAAAAATCCCAGAAACCAAAGACAAAAGATTCATTATACAGACAAGTTCTGCGTGGAATGACTTACAGGATGTAACGATAGCGTTAACGGTGAAAAGAGTCGCCCGTTATTCAGAAAAATGTCGTATATGTGACTTTATTATGTTAATGCCTTGAACAGTAAAGCTTAAAATGGGCAAAGTGTTAATGTGAAACCCATGAATCCAACAGTAACGTTATAACTTTTTCACTGCGGGTCATATAACGTTACAATTCAGTGTAGCTAACAGCAGTTAGCTGATGAAAATAGCTCAATGCTAACTAGTTAGCTAATTACAAACCGCAGCATCTCAGGGGAGCTCATCAAGGTGTCATTTCTATGTGAAAACACTGTGTTTTAAGATGTGAAAAAACAGCTCTCACCTGATGTTTTACGTCTTTCTCGGTTTCTTTGTGCCCAGATACTCCCGAGGCTGCCAGGACGGAGAAGTTGACGTGGTTTGGGATTTGAGTCTTCTCCAAAACTTTGGCTTTGTTTTATTCGTCATACTAAGAACAGCAGCGCAGCTAAGTACAACAATTTCACATAATCTAAAGGTAAAAAAGTCGCGCTATAATACAGAGTTTTTCTTTCATTTCTGTATTGTTGTCGTCTAGACAGCTTTTACTTATTCGCTGACTCTGTAGCTGTGCTGCGTTCATGTGCTCTTCTAGCGACACGGAATCCTCATTCGCTTCGCTGCTTTTGCACGTCTTACACACGACTTAACGACAGAATCTATGAACTTTCACATACTTTCAAATCCTGAGTTACAAACGAACCTCGTATCTCACTGACAAGATATGCCTGGAACATTTCTGATTTTGATTTCATGATTTATAATTGAATGTAGCTATTCAACGGCTGTATTTATAACTGTAATTTATGAAGAAGAAAACATCCCAGGTGGTAAGTCTGCTCTTTCAGAATGACAGAGGTTATCTAGTATGAGTTTGATTATGTGCACTCAATGGGATATTTGCTCAATTACGATCCATCCGTCGGCACTTGAAGGCAATGGTTACACACGTCATGTAGAGCCTTTCAGACCTGCTCAATCAAACGTCAATCACACGATCCAAGAGATGACAGACAATTCATTTTAAAAGTTCATTCGTTAATAAAATCTAAAATAAATTTACATTGAAAGCAGCTTCTGACCAGTAGCACAGACTGTTTTCATACACAATAAGACTTAATTAGTGTTGTCTGTGGGCAAACAATGCAACACTGAAATTGGGTGTACTGAGTGTGTATTAAAGGCAACAATTTAACATTTGCACAATGTCTTTACATTTCTCTTAAAATCACCACACAGCTTTAATTTCTAAACACAACAATGACCATCCCTGTTTCAGCTAGTTGTGCATTAACCTTCTTGGGTGATTGACTGAGCAGGTAGAGATTTAGTGTCCCTTTGTGTCCTGTCAGGTACAGGTTAAAAGTCACAGACCACTTTGCATACTGACAAAGAAGGATGCACACTGTAAGGAGACTTGTATTCTTCAGGCAAACAGTGCCATCTCAGCTAAAGTTGTTATTGGGAACTGCAATAAACAGTCTCAGAGAGCAAAAAGTAGGAGGCAGTATTTGCTGAATAGAAAGACGATTTATCCCAAGAGCTGCCTCTACTTAAACATGTCATTAGGACTTTCTTGTTTTTGTTGTTCTGCTTTCTGAAAAGCATTCTGCTTTGCTAACATGCCATGTACAGTAAATACTTTTATCTGCATGTAATGGCACACGTGCAAATGCAATGCTGCAGCAGTTTGCTGAGAAATTAAGGGCTAAGTAAAAGAACACTTGATTGATCTTGTCATCAAATACTGCCTGTTACTGTCTGAGGACTGAAGTGTCCAAAGTTTCAAAATCCAAAAGATGTTTTTCCACTTTTTCAAAAGGCTTTCAGTCACATCTGATTCATCACTTCAATGATTGGCTAGAAGACTTCTACATTTTACTCGCTAAAAAAAATTAAATTAATCTCCACAGACAGTCTGACTGAAGTCTGATCACATTAAAGATCTGCTACACATCCTTTCACTTGGCTTTTTTCATCAATAAAAATCATTCGCTCAGTTATCATAGCTTCTGTTCTACTCTCACTCTGAAGTGAAGACTATCTGCTGTCTGTTGCGTTGCTGTCTCCTGCACTCATCTGGATCAAACCAATCAGGGATGAGGTGGTGCCCATCAGCCCCACCAGCCAGTTGGGGAATCGTCCTGCCCACAAGAAGCCCGGTGGCATCCAATGAATGGCATTACTAAGGTCAGCCATGCTGCTGAGGACAGAGAGAGCCTCCCCTCGCATCTGTCTGTGGAGCTGAGAGCAACTGCAGGAGAAACACACACTGGTTTATCAGGACATGCAGTTCTCCATTACAGAACAATATCTCACAGAGCGAGAGTCTGTGCATGAACTGCAAAGAAAACACAGCACAGCACCTGTTGCCACCCCTGTCCCTCTCGTGTTTCTTCAGCTTCTTCTTCAGTATTAGCAGAACTCGAAGCGATCTAAGGACAAAAGATTCACAGGACACTTCAACTCCACCATCAGCACATAAAGCAAGTGGCTGTGTCAGTGTTCGGCCCAGCAGTGTGCCTCATGAGTTAATATGTTAACTTTTAAACACGATCCGCCTTTACAAGTATGGATTTGATGAAAAAAAAAAAAAATAGAGGATGTAAGAAAATAAACAGTTCAAATGAATCCACTTTTGATGTATTTTGACTGATTTCAGTTAAGGAACAATAAAAAAAACAATATATTTAATTGACTTAAAGGATAAGGCTGGCATTATTCTACATTATTCTTCCTGTCATCACTGTCTTTCAATACTCCTAACTTACTTGTCCTTTGAAATCTTGAAAACAGGTCACAAATACATAGTTACATTTATAAAAAGTGCACAGTAACTTCCTAAAACTAGGCTGGGCACTGTCATGAATAAACAGGAATAAAATATATCAGATTTTGTCTACAGAGGAAATCCATCTACTGTTTTCAGATAGATATAGAATTTTTCCAGCCTTTTCCTAAAATCCACTGCAGTAATTAAGAATGAATTCCACACACATTTGACATTTGTCATTGTGGCACAGACCTGAGTATTCCCAGCAGCAGCGAGGTTCCCCACAGCGCTGTGCACAACAGCCACCACTTATCAGACTTCACTTTGATGAGCTCGGCGTCAGCAGCCCACGCAATGTGTTCACAGGGGTAGTAGAGCTGGTCGGCTACGTTGGTCAGCACCGATATCCAGCGCACGCCTGCATCCTCCTCCTGTGAAAGACAGCACAGACTGAAAGTGTACTGATGTATCACTACACCGTGTCTTTTTCACAGCTCATTTTCCTAACTAGGGTTGAACAGAGTTGCTGTTGCGTGGCTCACCCCAGCTCCCATCCCATAGCTGTGGGAGTAAGCCAGCATGGACAGATCATCAAACAGCCTCAGCACCGTCCGGCAGTGGCTGAGCTGAGCAGAAAACAGCAGCAGACTTTTCCCGAGCTGCTGGGATGAAACGTCTGTTTCCGCCTTCCGGGAAAGAAGTCCTCCAACCAGCTGGGAGCCATAACAGACCGTCCTGATCTGAGCAGACAGAGGAGGAAAAGTGTGGTGGTGCTTTAAGATGTTTAACATGTACAACTGCAGAACTGATGGACTGTAAAGTGAGAATTTTCTTTCACAAAGCAGCAACTGGGACTGGGACTTTATTTCATATTTATTACTGATTCATTAAGGTCTCAGTTTGGTCAATAAAACATCAGACAATATTAAATGGACACTATTTCAAAACACAATTCACCAAAGCCTAAAACACATTCTCTTTTTTTAATGACCTAAATAATTAATTCCTTATCAAACTAGATGCTGACTCACATATTCCTGAGTAACTAGCGATTAATGGACAATTTTGTCTTAATGCAGTCTTTTGAACGTTTCTGAGGTAATGCCATACAGCACAATGATACATGAATAAGAAAGCATAATACTTACAGGACTAGTATGTAGTCTTCACATTTCAGCACCCCTCTCTAATGAGCGCCGCTTTATTAACGCTTGACAGGGGAGGAGCTGTGGCTCAATGCAGCTGGCATGAAGCCATGCTGAAACTAAAAGCTAAACGTTCACTGAAGCCGGAACATAGGAACTACAGGAGTACTTACAACTTTATCTCTTCCTCTGTATGTCTCCAGCACTCGCACCAGAGCCTCCACAGACTGCTGCATGTTGTCCACCAGCTGCTCAAACACTCACAACAACACAAGTCCTCAGCTGGACTTTGAGACAGGAGGTACAGGAAGGAAACAGGCAGACTCAAATAGACGATCACCGATTCAATGGAATAGCTTCTTCTTCTTCTTCTTCTTCTTCTTCTTCTTCTTCTTCTTCTTCTTCTTCTTCTGCACTGCTGCCCTCCTCAGTTTGCTAACATAACAACAAACAGTGAACGTATTACAGAAAATTATGCTTAACAACAACAAACTCTTCTCCATGTTCTGAAAAATGTTTACATCTTGGTTTCTTTACTCTCTTTTCCTACCTACCTTCCTAAAAATCACTTTCATTCATTTTTAAATGTACACATGTGTCTCAGTTAATCCTAATAATGTAAATATTTCTACTCTTTCAATTGTAGTTCCATACATGAAAAAAAAAAAAAAACCTGATTTGGAAATTTATAACTAAACTTCTTTACACATGAGGCTTATATTTATTGTTAACCCTGGCCCATCAAACCTGACTGTTGTGGCGTGACTCACCAGAATCTGACCTTTAAATCTCTCCTCCTTCGTTTGACCCAAAAGCATTAGGGGAAAGCCTGAGTGCATGGAGGCGGGAGAGGAGGCACTTCTGTCTCTAAAGCCCGGCCTAAAGATGAGATCACCTTGTGCATTTAAGGGTCACATTGTAGATAATAAGTCTGATCCAGCAGGTGTAAACCACAAGCACTTGCAGCACTGGTATGGACCAGACTATATAACTGTTAAACTGTGTAACTGTTAATGTACTGCTTCTTTGCAGTAATACTTCTTGAGGAGGAACAATGTAGCTAATTTGACACATAGCATTGATATGTGTCTTTATCTGATTTGTAATCACTGTCATTGAATTTATTGCCAGTTGGAACTGCATAGTTGTGCACATACATGCAGACTGAGGGCAGAAGAGGTAACTTCCACATTTTTTAAAAAAAATATATAATTCCCATTACCTTATAAATGAAAAGCCCGGTTGTACTTATTTCGGTTCCTGGCTTATGGTTTTGTTGTGTAGTTCAGCTCACAAGTAATTTTAATGCATCTTGGAGATATTCAGAATATATTGATGCTGTTTTTCCTGGTTAATTTCTTCTGCCTCATTTAAACAGGGTTTCATAATCTGCAGATAGGTAGAGTCCATATTCCTCCTCCACTTTACCAAACATAACACTTCCAGGGGTTAAGCATGTTTCTTTGTTGTTAAAAAAAGAAAGATGAGTTCATTATAACTGGGACAAAATTACCAGAAAAACAGTTTATTCATTTATTTTACATTATCTCAGAGGTCTAGCAAAACACAAAGCTACAGTAATAGTGTATTCATCTTCTATACAAGCAGTTTGACAAACAATGTAATGACAACAAGTTTGTTATTCTCAGCACAGGACATGTACGGAGTGTGTGTGTGGATGTGTGTCTGTGTCTGAGTGTATATCCATCTATCATTTTAGTTTTATATAAGCTAGTTTGTTTGTTTCTTTGTGTGCCAAACAGCTGTTGTCTCTTCCAGCTTTTCTCAGCTCTAACAGGAAGCCTGACAGAGCAGTGCAGGTCGAGTTTGAAACCTGTGTAACTGAAGGTAACTGGTTGAGTGAAACATAGTAAAAATGTGTGTCCAGGTGGAGAATTATATAGTTTTACACAGCTTCAGTTTTCACCTTTTAATTTCTATGTAGTTTGTTTCTTCTGTGTGTGTGTGTGTGTGTGTGTGTGTGTGTGTGTGTGTGTGTGTGTGTGTGTGTGTGTGTGTGTGCGCGCGTGCGTGTGGGAGTGGGTGTTTAGTTTGACATGTTTTAATAATCGGTGTGTGGAGAGTCATTGTCGTAGATGTCTGAAATGAAGAAAGGAAAATAAATCATTAAGAAATACATTTAAAAGTCAGTCTTACAGATTCCATTGGAAATGACCGGAGCACAGTTTACATGGCATTTACTACAGAACATGAAGATCAAAGAGAACTCACCGCCTCCATAGTCGACATCGTCATAAATGTCTCCTTCCCTGCAAAGATAGAAATGATTTCTACTGATATTTCTGTGCAAAGTCTAGACCTGGAGCTTGTTAAAATGAAGTCAAAATGGAGTTCAGACCTTTGTTTTCTGTAACTGTGGATGAGGACAAAATGCATTATATCTAAGAATGAATGAAGTGGATCTATAAAAATGGACGTATCCAGTATATAATTTTGAAATCTGGTGATAGCATATCTTCATGCATTTCATTTCATTTCTTCATTCACATATACAGTATAGTATATGTGTGTACATAATATATGCTTGTGAAACATAAATCACTAATTTAAACTACACTGTCAAAATCAGTGACAAAAAATTGCTATTAAACAGTCAAAGTCAAAGATGAGCTGTTACCATATCAATAAAATGTATTTAAAGAAAGGCCATTCGCCATAATTTGTTTATGGTGTAGTGAGACGAATTCAAAGTAATGCTCATGGAGAAACATGTTAAGCTGATGAAGATTCACTTACATTTGAAGAAGAAGAGATCTGGACACATAACCATCTGTGAGAGGTGAGACAAAAGAAACCTTTACGTAAAACAGTCACATTGAATAAGTAAAATAAAACTGTTGCTGAATTTGTTTCACCATACAGGCCCAATGCTTTGTTAAAGTTATGATTGAAAACAAGTGCAAATTAAGTTAATACTGTAAGCACAGGCAAAAGATTGTGCAGTTACATACGTATTGCATCGCAATCCATACATACATGTTTTCATTACTATTAACTGTCACACAACGTGTACTCATTGAGTAGTTTGGTCCTGCAAAGCTAATCACATTAAGATCAATACAACTGTACTTTCTGTTTACTCCTAATTACCAAATGTTAGCATGCTAACATGCTAATGTTATTTTGTAAATACCAGCAAGTTAACAGTCTCATTGTGAGCATGTTAGCTTGCTGATGTTAGCATTTAGCTCAATGCACATCTGCACCTCAGTACAGCAATATTTCTCAGGTCTGTGCATCATCTGCTCTTCAGTTCAGTCTGTTGACTTCAAAGCTCTTTAGTCTGGTCCCTGGTGAGCGGGCTGCATGAGAAGCTAAAGTTTAATTCTGATATGTAATATAGTGAGTGTGAATCCACTACTTCCCTCAAGGTAAGCTATGCTACATTCATCAGTGCTTTGCTTATTTACACTCGAACAGGCCAACTCACTGAGCATCACATAAACCTTATACCAGTACAAACCAGTCCACTCTTACTCTTATTGTGAGGCCACCACCTCCACAAGATGCTCATGTATTAAGTACTGCAGATTAAAAATACAATGAAAGAGGGAAGTGACGTGTTTACATACATTTTCCAAACCGGTTGCGACACAGAGCTTTCTTGCTGTTGGTGAGCTGGATGACGTCCAGGACTTCTCCCGCAGTCACGTGCAGATCCTTTCCTCCTGGCTTCTTTATGATGCTGTTAGGATTCACCATCATGGTGTGCAGCACCCCGAGAGGCCCTTCATACTGGGAAACAACAGGAATAGTGATCCATTTGCACCATCTTCTAGATTTCAGTATTTGTCTCAGTGTAGGTGCTGTAGTTTGTTTATATTATACGCATCAAGTGGAAATTATGCTTCTCATCATTGTGAACAGTTCCTGTTCTTTTCTACCTTTACGTTTCTCCCTTTCAACAATTCAGTGACATATAATGAAACTTCAACATAAAGATTTCGTTTCACTGCTATGCGGATGACACTTCGCTTTATCTACCACTAAAAGCAAATAATCTGACATAAATCTGTGAAAACGATTTACCTTAAATTTTTTTTTTAGCTCCTTCTCTATTTTGGGATCTATGCTGAAAAAAAAGATGATTCAACAGTGAATGAAAAAGCATATATGTGCATTTATCACCAACATGTTTTCTCAGATTTTCTCTAGCAGATGAATAAAAAAAGGCAGATCTCACCTCCTCTCATCACTTATCAGATCTACACAAGTTACACTGATGGTGGAGCTGCATTGACATGTCAATCTCACACTTTCATTTCCTGTTCCCTTTCAGGGAGCCAGTTGTAATAGATACCTGACTTCAGGCGGTGGAGGGGGAAACTCCCCAGTTAGTGGTTGAACATCATCATACTCATCTGAGGATGGAAGAAAAAGTAAAGTAAAACTAAAACAATCATGTCTTCTTATGAATAAAACTTGAGGGAACAAGGATAAAATAAAGTACAATTAACATGACCCACAGTATGAGCTGGTCAGGTAGATTACTGAAATCAAGTTGGTCCTCTTTGTTATGCTTCAAGTTGTCAAATATCCGGATGACCTTCAGCAAACTGTGACTTTGCACTATGACGAAGTTAAATTGAAAACTGAGATCTTCCTTCAGAAATGTTTACGTGTGGTGTCACTTACCATCATCTTCAAGCATGCTGCAGATTAGAGGAAACAAAACAACATGTTAGTTGGAACAGACGTGGTTGAAACTGAGAAAGCAATGCAACCAAACAATTAGCTGAGTCTACAGGTGGAATTACAGAGAAGCTAATCACTGGAAAAAAAAAGAAAAAAAAAAAGATTAAATCAAAACAGCAGGATTAACATGATCCACTGTACCTGTCTCTGTGATTGGACTCCACATTTAACATCTGTGGGGGGTCTGGAGGTGGTGGAGGCAGCGGTGATGTGTCTAATTTTCTGGACTGGAGCACTTTACGCTTCACTGCCTCATAGTCAACATCCACACACGTGTTACTGATGTATCCGTCTGCAAGGTAACACAACATCAAGGTGATGTACTTCGGCTTTATTGGGACAATTCGGTGTGTGAGTCAACACAAAGTGCAAAGAATCATTATTATCACTTGGCGTATCTATATGAAACCACATGAAATAATTTGGTGAACTGGTAATCAATCAGAAAGATTTTGTTGTTTAAGTTTCATCTCCATTAGCCAAACTAATGTGCAATATATAGTACATAATATCTATCATATGTGCATCATATATTTACAGTGTTCGCATGTGAGGCACTTGTATCTTTATTCCAGTTGGCAGTATCTCCACTGTCATGTATAAATCAATGTGGAAGGTACTGTATTTAACTTGACGTACCCATAGCAATAATACTTTCATCCTACATTGCCAGTCAGCTCACTGGGGAAACCAACATAACCATGAACTGAAGTGACTTCAAACTTGTCTCAATACTTGACACAGGCTCACTGTCTAATTGGAGAAAATGTTACTCTGCTTTGCTTTATGACGTTCTTCATTGTCTCCTGCCTGTCCATCAGTTTCTTATATTGGGACATCTTGTCCCCTGTGATTGCTTAAATATCTGACATTAATGAAATGTTTATCAGACACTAGAGGACGTGTGATATAACACTGGGAGGTTGAAAGAGAGAAGACCACCTCCAGGTTTCCCAGATAGAGATCTGCATAATGTTATAGATAATATCTTTATATACAATACACAGTCTCCTCACCAAGCAAGAACATGAAAAATGTCTTCAGTCTGACGCTCTAAACTCAAATTGGTCCTCATAAATACAAAAAAAACAACAACACCACACATAGTTGTATATCCATACATCTGTATACATCTTGTGACATTAGATAGATTTAGATTCATTTCCTGGAGAGTTACCCTAACCATAACCAAAACCACTACTTGCCTAACCCTAACCTTACCCTAACCTTAACCCCAGTCTTCTCCATAAAATGTAATGATCTACATTATGAGGACATGCATTTAGGAAGGTGAGCCCCCACAACGTGACTAAGGAAGGAGTACATGGCACGCAAACACTTTAAATAGACTTAAAGATGTCTTCATGTCATCTGAGGGCTTTGGTTGATGTAGGTGAGTTAGCTGAAAGTGCTGTGTTATACTAAACTCAGAGGTCTAACTTAAAGGCACTAAGGGCAATTCAAACTGGAAGGTTTTCTATGTGTGCTTTATGAAATTTAAAGTGAAACTCACAGTTTCCACTCAGAGAGCGAGCCAACCATTTCCCTCCTGGATTGTTCTTCACTCGGAGGATCTCCACACTCTCGCCCTGTTGGACATTGAGGTCCAGTTTTCCTCCTCCATGCCAGTCATGTCGGACTCTGGCGGTATGAAGAACCTCCTCCTCCCCTTTCAACTACACAAGGACAGAAATAAAGCGGTGAAAGTTAACAATAAACAGAAATGAATGAGATTTGGATGGGGATGGAGGGAGGATTTGAACAAACCTCACTGTTTTTGGATGTAAGCTAAGATGCAAATTTGTGTTTCAAATAGTAAAAATATATATATTTCAAAGTGTATTTTGGATTGAACAAAACAAAACATTCAGGAAGTTAGAAGGTCAGCAGGTTAGCTGAGTGCTGCAGCTAACCGTGATAACTGAAGGAAGTATGAGTAGTTTATTTCTTTTCCAGTCAGCACAATATTCTTACTCTTTGCCTTTCAACTTGGGCTTCGACGTTATATCAATTACAAAAAGTTGTTCTTCGGCTTGACCCACTTTCAAATGTTTGAACTACAAATATCCAATCTGCGAATAGCATTCCTGCTTTATTGTGGTGCTTTTTCTTGGAGGACAAATGTTGGTTTCTTACCTGAAAGTTCTTTCTCAGCTCATTTTCTTTTTTCTGGCGCTCCATCTGCTCTTTCTTCTCCTGTTCCTGTCTCTTCTTTGCTTCTTTTTTCTTTTTCTTCTCAGCATTTACCCGGTTTACCTCCACCTGGTCCCTATAAAGGCACAATCAAAATAAGTTTTGAGTACCTTTCTTCAGCCTTTCTAGTGTCAAATCTTAGAAATCTTGGTGTTATATTTGATCAGACTATGTACTTGTCAAATCACTGAACTGTACATTTTTCCCGCAAAACTGCTATTATTCCCTTTTCACCTGCCTCAGCAAGTCGCCTTTGCCCTGCTCTGTCCTTATATCACCAGTAGGTCAATTGGGTCTTCTGACCAGACCTTACTCGTCCCTCAGGCTCAACTAAAAGCAAAAGATGATTGTGCCTTTAAAGTCACTCGCTCCGACACTGTGGAGCGCTCTTCCTGTAGACTTACATTCAGCAGTGTCTGTTAAAAGCAGCTAAAAACTCTTTTCTTCAAACTGGTCTTTGCCTGACGCTGTCTAGTGTGTAATTTTGCATTTTGGTTTTATTTTTTCTTGTGAAGTACTCTGTGACCTTGCTCTGTGAAAGGACTGGACTGAATAAACTTGCCTTACTTAAACTTTGAAGTTTTCCATAAACCAAAGCACTGGGAAAATCCAGAAGATTAAAATTGATCTTGATGGTAACTAGAACATGTGTTCCATATTTAGTTGAGATGTATCACTCAAAACCGCTAATGTGAACCTCATGGCGGTGCGAAAAGTCAGTGGATCTTCAAAGACACTTTTATCCCGAGAGATACTTTTTTATTTACTTATATATTTCTCTCAGTAGTCCTACTTTGATTCTCTGGAAACTGGTATATATTTATGGTGAACTCAGAAATCAACAAATTACAGTAAACTGTTTCACCAACTGTAGGATCCTACAAACCTCACTGTCTTTCACTTTTTCAGTTTTTTTCCAATCGGCCCATATTTCAACAGTCCCCCCCCCCCCACCTCCTGTGTTTTGTCACTATAACCTGCTTTAACAGGAAATATGTTGATTCACAGACATAACTTATAATCATAAAGAAATATCATCAGACACTTTGTTTCACAGAGGCATTTTGCCCAGTCACACAGGAACTAAACTCACATTAAAATGCAGATTTTCTGTCATTTTTAATGTAAAGGCGCACACATTGTTGTCAGTTTAGGATAATTTGAAGCATTTTGTGTTAAATGCAATGCAATAAATGAAAAAACAACAACAACCTATCAGTGATATAACTGAAAAAACCTTCTAGTAATAATAGTTACTGTAGTGGTTGTTGCACTAGTGGCTGCTTCAGCAGCAACAGCAGTAGGTACAAAAATAACAGTGGCACCGGTAGAAATTATAGAAATGCTGTTTCGCCTGTTCATGCAGCTGCAACCATTTTCTACTTTTGGTAAGTAGAGTGCTTAACATATACAGACACAGTGGGTCTAATGGTAAAAGCAGAAATGTGTACTCACTCATCAATAGACTCATACACGTCTTCGTCATCCTACAAGAGAAAAGGTTTTATTTGCACTTTTATTCAGGAATAATTTGATTACAGGGGAACGACATCCATCATAAGAAAATCAAATGATCAAGGAATCAAAGAAGAGTTTTGAATGTAAAATCAGTGTCTGCTCAACGGATAAGGACTTTAATTGTCATTCGTCTCACCAACAAATATGAACATGTGCAAACTGGAATTTAAAGCTCATTCTAATTTTAGTGTCTAGTTTTAGGGAAGAGTGCAGTCTGTTCTCACAAGAGAAACCACCTGGTTTTCATCTTTTAAAACAGATCCCACTCTCACTTCACAGTAAGTTAAATTTCAGTCTCAGTTTTCTGTCCTTACCCCGTCCATGCACTGTGAACTGTTGTCACTCCAGGATTCTGTGAATTCACACAATACAGAGACATGAAAACAGAGTCATACATTTGATAAAGTGTCTCATTCTCTGACAAAATGCTCAATAATATTAATATTATTAATAATGCAAGGAGATTATGTGTCATGATGATTCAAGAGCAGAAGGAAGTGCACTGATGCACCAACAAACAAGCTGCAGTTGTTACCGTTCTTCTCAAAGCTTGCAATATCATCATACATGTCCTGGTTATCCTCAAAGTCCCTGCAATCAATAAACAAACATGATGCATGTTGATTTTTTTAACTCATCTAATTATATTTACATTATTATTATGATTAGATATTATAATTCTAATTCTGTATCAATCGGACAATCTGACCAGCTCAACCCGGTCTCCTAAAATGTTAATCAAACCATCATCTGGGCAGCATTACATTTATTTCATGTTTCAAAATTAATTGTACATAAACTTAACTTTTAGGAGACAGGGTTTATTATGGCACTCCTTTTGTGGTTTTCACTCTGCAGTGCTTACTGCTACATTTCATCCTTTTTCTCAGCTTCAAAATCATGGCAGTTGTAAACCAAGAGTAACAAACTGGGGCAGCAGAAACAAGTTGTGGGCACAGCACACCGACATATCGTCATCTTTTAGTCGATATGGTGAACTTGTTAGCACCACCACCACTGTCTTTTAGATCTGTTTCTGGTCTCAACCATATAAGAGTATTTGGCCTTCAGATAGGTCAAAAAAAAAGTGTGCCAGGTGACTATATATAGAGAGAGATGATGTGCAGGGAAAGTCTCTGGTCTCAAACCAGTAACATCATGGTTGAGTGACATATATCTTAGACCACTTGTTGGTGCAAACTGCGAAAGTTTAGAAAAATATGCCCACATTTTTCTCATTTTCTAGAATTTTTAAAAACTCTAAATTAGTTTCTGCCATGATTTATTCTCCTTAAAGTGCCTTACATTTGTATACTTGTCAATGTTCCTGTCTGCCATCTTTACCATACATATTAAATACTCACATGGAGGCTACTTGGCGCGGTAGACTGCTGGGTTTGTTGGATCGTTGGGGTGGTTTTGGAGGACTAATGACTGCAGGTAAAGACATCTTTCTGCTTGCTGAGCTGGGGGAAGGTGCTGGGAGAACCACAGAGAACGCCTTAATAAGCAGACATTTATGGCAAAGTAAGACAGATAACCAGCAACGACTTGTCACAACTATTCACTCGAATGGGCAAAAACGAAGGAGAGATAGGCTGAAACATTCTGCTTTTTTATTTCTATGTTTCTGTTTTATTCTGAGCTTTACTACTGCTGTTTACCACATTTCCACATTTCATGTTTGATGCTCTGTCAGAGCAATATTTAGATTCGACAATGTTCGATTTAATGGACTTCACTTTCCATCAAAGGTTTCATTTCAGAGATATTTCAAAATATCACGAACAAACAATGGTGAAAAATTCACCAGTGTTATTGATCTGTTTTTTTCTTCAATTAAAAAAATATAAATAAATAAGAATAGCATGTACAACTGAAAACAGTAGCATGCCTCATATAATAGGTCCTTTTCAAAGCTGACATTTTGACTTGACTTAGTAGGAAAAGCACAGGCATTACATTAAGGACGATTTGGGTGAGTTCAAGTGTCCCAGTAAGCCATAACAATGTAACAGTGGGCCAGCATGCACAAGACCAGCGCCCTGAAACTGACAGCTAAATGGAATTCAGCCGCAATTAATATAGTTACTACTATATTATATAAACCTGTGTTTTTTTTCTTCTGCGACAGTCAAAATGTCCTCTGTACAAGAGGCAGAAATGTCAGCAGGAAGGAAATTGACGAGTCATGATTTTGCCAGGTTAATTATTTTCAAACAGAATCAACCTTGACTGTCTGCTTTTCACCTGGGAAGGAGCAACCTTTTACAAACATTATGCCAGAGCATTACAAGCATAGAATAGACAACGGGAATATCTAGATTATCCTCAGTTCTTAGTTGAGTCCTACAAATCTGTGAGCAAATAAGCCTGATAGACTCACCACCTTGCTTTCTTGGGCCAGGAAGGACGGGTCTTTGGTTAAACCTCATAAAGGGCTCCAGGTTGACTTGAGGAGGCCGTTTGGGTTTCAAAGGCAGAGGTCCTTCAGGGGGCAGGGGCCTTCTCAGCGGGGTCACATCCCCTGCGCTCCTCTGCCGAGGCTGCTGTCGGAGTGGTAGAGGGGTGGAGGTGGGAGCTGGTGCAGGGGCCTGAACTGGAACTGCAGCCGGGACTGGTTTGGTGCCTGGAGGCTTCTGGTGCCTCAGCATTATGTTCTGTAGCATCTCACCTGTCTGTCTGACTTTGCTGTTCTCTGTCGGAGGGATGGAAGTTCTGACTCCGGGGTTGGGAGGCAGTCGAGGGAAGGAAACAGGTCTGGGGGGCATGGAGGCTGCCATTGGCTCCGCCCTGGGGAACCGCATCAGACCCTGGCCAGCCATCAGAGGAGGAGGAACCGTAGGGGACAGTCTGTGATGGACCAAATCGCTCTCAGACACAGGCAGGATCGCCCTCCCAAACCCAGGCCGTGGAGATTTCGGGGATCCGCTGTCTCGGCTGCTGGTGTCCGAGGTGCTGGAATTGCTGTTGAACTTGGCCCTCAGAGCCTTGACATCCACGCTCTCCCCCTGACAACAAGACAGGAGCACAAACTCAACTGCAGCAGCTCTGTTTCTACAGCAGGAAGTTAGCAGCACAGCAAGGCATGCCCCCTACGCACACAATCACACACAAGTGAGGCTGCACCGTGCAGCAACTCGTTTCCTGGTTGTTTTGATCTTTACAGAGCTGATAAGTCTCCTTCAACTCTGCTGCAGGCAAAACTTGTGCAGTCTGAACACTAAGATATTCAACGCAGCAATGAGTATTCATAAATCTTAAAATCAGATATTGTAAGAATTACGGTATAAACAAATTTAATTATCACTAATGATACATTAAAATCTAATTTCTGCTCAAACAGGCAGTTAAAAGTACTGTATTTACAAGGACACAACAGTAGGATGAACCGGTCTGGCTGATACCGTGTACTGATCCAGGACCAGCGCTCTCTTTCTCCATGTTCACCTCACTGGAGTTGGAATCATTTTTATGTGAATTGAGGTCTGTGGTACCAAAAACTGCAGCCCACATTGACAAATTAAAGGAACAAATTGATTCCTAGTTTGCTTAATACCATCAGTGATGGTGCTTATACCCATCCAGCATATGGGATCGTTGAATCCCTCAAACAAAGACGGATGACTCTGTGAAGGCACTTTAATGAAAAGAATTCCTATTAAGGCTGCACTGCCACGTCCTCAAATGGACAGTCGCTGTAAGTGCATTGAACGGAGGATAACATATAGCCCAGTATGATGTAAGTGTCTGTTTAAAAGAAGTTCAGGGGGGTCCTGATGATGAGACATCTCTTTATTTTTGATTCACCTGCAACATCAGAAGTCATTTCCTGTGTGACTTCTCACAGACTGAACAGCACAATGTTGCTGCTGACCGGACCTCCTGCTGTCTGTTGTTGTGAGACGATAACCGTCATGCAGTGGGTCACTATCAGCGGCCACTGTTTTAGGCAACGAATTCTACCTTTACAATGATAGTAACGTTTTTATTGACACTGTCAGAAAGTTTCCAATTTCATTTCATGTTTAATATCGAGGTTGTAGTTTGCAGTGGTGTTGAAGTCAACTGCATCACAATAAGAGGTGTTTGTAATGTTTTGTCCAACCTATTCACAAACTCACCAGTAACTCTGATGGCAGTAATTAACATATATTTGAATTAACACCTCTTTGACAACGCCACCAATAATAACAATCACAGAACATTACAAGCTTCCTAAATGTAGAATTTGTGGATCTGCTGTATTGGATGTCCTTATATTGCTATTTACTGTGGAGTGTTTTTGAAAATGGTCTCAACAGAAAGCATTCATCTCATTAGCGTCGACATGAGTCTCTGTGACATAGTTTTGGACTTGAGCGTTGGCGTTTTCACCTGCACAAATGAACCAAAGAAAAGGGGGGAAGTGCTTAGAACAGTTTAAAAAGAGCTGCGATAGAGATACAGAAATAATCCTTCGTATCATTGGTTGACTGCGATAGGCGGAGTCAGAGAACTGTTTTATAAGAGCTAATGATCAGCAAGGAGAGACACATGGTGGAAATAAAAGCAAATTCTGTTTCTGAATGTGCCTTGATCTGGGCTCTGTGGACAAAATGAAAACATGATGAAAATAAAAGAATCACACCATCTATTGTTGAATTGCCTAAAGTAGCAGCAGAGAGTGTGAAGGAGAGCAGGAAGTGCTCATGACCACACACCTCTGTACCTTAGCCAGCATCCTGCTGCTGTTACCATGGAGACGCCCCCCGCTGGAGCTCCTGCACCAATAAGCTGCAAGCTCTGCTCGGCCGTCTCTCTTGTTTCAAGGAACAAAGGAAACAGACAAAAACCTTTTCTCTTCACCACAAAACACACACACATGCACGCACATGGGCTTCCACTTTCAGTCAGCGAGCGTCTGCAGCAGAAAGACTGCGTGTGTGCATCGATGTGTATCTGTGTGAGGTTGCGTGTGCTGCTCCTTTGGCAATGACAAATTATTGCAGGTGTTTTAAAAGGTCTTGCCACAGACTGGAGCAGTGCAGCTGCAGTGCATAAACATGAGCACGAAGTGACAAAATGAAGTTTAGCAAAATATGACTTAATTAAAGTCGGAACTCATATTTTACTTCTTTAAATTATTTTCTGTTGCCTGAAAAAAAAAAATCATAATTTTCTGGTATATTGATGAACTTCATCTTCTGTTGATGTTGAAACTTAACAAATAGTCAGTTTAACATTTGCACTGTGTTAAAATCACCTTGCCAGTAGTTTATGAAGCAGTTTGACTAACCTGTATGAATGGGGCTATGCAAATCAAAGCGAAGTTTGATTTATATATATTCAGGTAATACTAGTCTTTCATCACATATTAGGTTCCAGCCAGTCTCTGCTCCAGAAAACAGACTTTTGATGTAGCTGATGAATATATTTGATTGTGTACTTGTATTTTGTTGTAATTGCTGATGAACTGAATGTAATTAAAGTCTGAGAGTGGAGTGTTGTCTTGATGATCTAAAGTCTTTAAACTCACTAATATGGAAAAAAAACTGGAGCAGGCACAGGATCCTTCACTAAATATCAACCATCATTGACCCTTTTCACGTATAAAATGGTGTTAAAATACAATTAACATGTAATTCAACAGAAATTGGTCAGACAGTAAGATAGGCAAGTGAAAGGAAAGAATTGTTGCTTATACTGTGAATCATTAACCAGTGATAGCTGAGTATAACAAGGCTTTCTTTCAAAATCAAGCTTCCCCTTTTAGTGTAAACAGTATGTTAATACTGAAGGAAACAGCAGCAGCCGAGCACATTAACATTTTATAGCATTAAACAGAGTTATCAGCAGATCATGCGTTTGAACAATTGTAAAACAAGCTAAAAGTTCTAAAAAGGTGATTCAATGAGTGCTTAATTATATAACAGAGAGAAACTGAGGTTTTACCCACAGTGTAGCAATTATATCTACTGAGGGTCTTTCAGTCAGGTTATTCATAGATGGTTGATGGTTGGGAGGAAATAGCCAGGACTAAACAGCCACCTCACAGAGAAGAGTGAAAGGTGCTGTGGAGGAGTTCTTGGTCACTCCACTGATTAATAAACAAAGAAAAAACTTTCTAAATAACATTATAAAAACTATTTCTTACCATATTTGCCTTTAGTGATGGTTTAGTGGTGGATAAAGTGCTCCATATCCAGCAGGGAATCCAGGCTGATGCTACTGTACAGACAGCTACATGACACTAAACTTACTGCAAATGAGGAAATGCTCAGTAATTCAACATGGGCAGCGGGGTGACAGTGACACAACATGGGATTAACAGGAGAGAAACTTTAACAACCTGCAAGCTAGTTTGTTTCATTTCTGCTTAAAAGGTCAGGTTTTTCATTATGTGTTATGACAATGCACGGTAATATGCATTTGGGGCACTGTGAGGACATTTCAAGTACAGCAATGTTATCTGTGTCAGTTTTCTGTCTGGCAGCACAAATTTTTCTCTCTCTCTCTTCTATCTAAAAAAGGCAAAAAGCCAAACAGGATGATTTAATTTCAGTTAAAAAACAAACAAAAAGCCTCACGAGATAAAGTGACATAGTGTCGTCTGAAACAACAAAACAAAGTTAAATGTGCTGTATTTTATTCTGCATGTCATATATGAGCAAACCAAACAAAAAACAAAGTGACATGTAGAAACCAAAGAAATGAAAAGTCGTTTCAAGCATCAGACGAATTCAAAAAACAGAACACACTGTATTCTGTCTATGAGCGGGAGATATTAACTACGATGAGTATCAATTACTGCCATATTAATGACTTTGTAATATCAACTATCAATTCTTTTAATGAGTGTGAGGAGCTGTGTTGTTTTTGATCAAACCAGTGGATTTTCCTGTGTAAATGTCCTGAATGCCTCATACTGTCACTCTGAATCATGTGTTTGATGATTTTAATCTTCCAATTTTCTTGAATGGCAGCACAAATGTTTGATTATGTATACAAATAAGACAAAGAGTCCAGATTCACACAAACAGAGAAGGCACTTTCAAATTAAATCTGTCAGATTTTTAATATGCAGCTATCTCATTTTTTGTTATTGTTGGTGCTGGTGGTTACACAAATAACACTTGCTACAAGGTCTTGAGCTAAGCCTCACTGTATTTGATTTGTATTAGCCTCATTTAGAACTGAAAACTAACACCTGCATCATAGGTGTCTGGTTATATTGTCCACTTGCTACAGCAGCTAAATCTTCTTTGGACTCATGAAAATGAAATAAGAATTGCACAAATTAATCAATCAAATCAAAAGCCATCAAGCCAATCTATCTTTTTCCCTATAATTCAAAACACACAGACTATTTCCCCATCAAAGAAGTCCATCACAGGAGGAGATGGTCCAATGCTGGGGACGCTGACTGGAGCGGTCCTGTTGCTCCAGCGGGGGCACAGAGGGAGTCTAAGGAGATGAGGCCCCCATTGACAGCAGTGGGTGAAGCAGGTGTGCTTCCTCCCCTGGTGACTCCTGGCGGAGAGCTGTAGGCCTGAATCTGGCCACCTGCAGGTGGCGCTACAGTGCCTGCTGGGGCCCATGTTGCCATACTTCCGGGCATTGTGGGCCAGGGCGCCACAGCTGGACCTGCCCACTGATTTGCCAGAGGCCCCTGCTGGCCCCAGGGCATGGTGGTGGGAGAGTATGGAGGAGAGGAACAAGGAGAGCCCCCTACTGGCTGCATGGGGAACATGGAGAGGATCTGAGAGCTAGAGAGTGTTGTCTGTGGAGACTCTGAGAGAAAAGAAAAAGATAAATAAAGTGTTAAATTGTTTAGTCAGTCAAGAAATTACTGGAGTACTTCTGAAGTTCAATTCAATTCAATTTTATTTGTATAGCGCCAAATCACAACAGAAGTTGTCTCAGGACACTTTCCATATAGAGCTGGTACAGACCAAGCTCTTTTATCTACAAAGAAACCAACAATTCCCCCATGAGCAAGCACTTGGCGACAGTGGCGAGGAAAAACTTCCTCTTCCACTGGAAATCTCTGCTAGTTACTATTAACCTCACAGTCAACAGGCGCCTTGAGGGGGGATGAGGAAGGATGGCATCCCCCTTGTTAGCAAAACGACCAAACTGCATCCCTCTTCATATTTCAGTTTATACACGCATATGTTTTGATTAGTAACTGTTAGAGACAGGACCAGGCTAGCTGTTTCCACCTGTTTCCAGTCTTTATGCTAAGCTAAGCTAATCAAGCTCAGGCTTCATACAGACACACATACAACAGATATAAGAGTAGCATTGATCATCTGAAATGAATAAGTCTAGTTCCCAGAATGCTGAACTGTTCCTTCAAGTTATTTATCAAGCAGCTTGCTGCTTTCTCTGTTTTATATCGTGTAAATTGAATATCTTTGGACTGATGGTTGCACATAAGCAATTCAAAGGAGTCACTGGCACATTGTGATGGAAATTTTTTAAACAGTGCTTTTTTTTCAGTATTTTATGATACTTTGCAGACTTGACAATTTGTTAATGAATTGAAAAAATACACACAGGAAATTAATAATTTTTTGCTGCTCTAGTTTATATTAGATGAAACCCTAGACTACTGGCTGGTTATTCTGATAATTACCATACAGTACTGTAAGTCAATGTGTGGTTTTTGTAGGTATGTAAAACCACTTAAGGTCAGGGAAAGGTTACCATCATATTTAAGTAATAATAAAGGACCAATACAAAGAGACAGGATTTAAACACAAGCCTCTACTGTTGAAGGCCTACATTACACCATCACACTTAAAACTGCATGAACATAGACAAGCTTCAACAAACATATCTGTATTATCCTAAAAATCACTGTTTATTGTTGTAATTCCCTACATGGTGTGATCTGATCTTTTTTCCACTATCAGCAGAGACAGCAGAGGAGGCTGACATGACTGAATCTTTCAGTGTGGGAACATGAGCATGTGTTTAGGGAGGCAAAGTGACATAACTTCACCATTTCATCGTTTATACACAGTGAACACATTCCTCTGTCTTTCATGTTAAAATACGACTGAAACTTGGCTATTTATCAGCTGTGCCATGGGAATTATGTTATTCTGGCAGAGTACATATTAAAAATGCCATGAACAGGAAATTCATGGGAAAATACTGTGTGCATGTCTTGTGCGCCTCCAGGCCAGTGGCTAGAGGCAGCTGAAGAGAATCTGTGTACAGCTACAGATTTCTGTCTGATCTCTTGATGTTTAGTATAATAGTGAGATAGATGGCACTTAGTTTTCTGCTGCAGACTGAATACTTGTTCAACCACAGCTTCATGCCACAGCGTGATGTGTGTTAACCCACTATAGACGTGTTAATGCTGATTCAGTAAGACGAAAGGGAGATGCCAACAGTGAGTCACCTTGAAATCTAGAGGAGGCTGCTATGCTTCGCTGATGGTCATGTAGTTTTATGACAGAACAGCCTGATGGTTTTAATAATATGTATTTGCATGACAGGATACCAGACTGATGAACTACATCTTTTTTTGTGTCCATGCTGGTTAATCACAATCCAATCAAGCCTACAAACAAAACTCTCACACCAGCGATCTCTAAAATTAGTCTATACTAAAGCAGATGTTTCACAAATGTGAATCAGCTCCCCTCTTATATTAAGACAGTGATTGTTTCAGAATATTTTATATGAAGAAGAAAAATACACTTTTCAATCCAGTTTAACACAATTTATGTCAAGTAACTAAGAAAAGATTGGAAATTGGTGTACAAGACCCCCTTATGACAGTTCAGTGATGGAGTGGACTCCGCAAAAGAGCCTCTGAGACACTAAGAGACTCAGGGCAGGGCAAAAACATCCGGGTCAGTCTCATGTTGTAACTAACCTGGCTGACCGGAACATGAGCTCTGGTTGGACACCAGTGGCTCCTCAAACTGGATGGAGAAGACTTCCATCAGCTCATTACGAGAAGAGGCCTGTAGGCAGAGAGGCAGAAAACAGTCTGTGTGTGATAAAAGTACAATGAATTTCAGTTTCTCAATCACCAACAATATTTGGACCAGCAGGAAGGTGGTGGACTGTTCTTTCAGAGCTGGGTCAGACACATGATAACTGACCAGCAAACCTTAATGGATATGAATGACATGTCATGTAAATCAAATACAAATCTAAAATATAAATACTGTGCCAACCCCTTGAGTTGAACTTGAAAGGTCAGCTACAGTCATGAGTACATGTACTCCAGGAGGTACTTCTGCAGTTACCAAGGGGTACTTGGAAAGATTGAAGAGAAGCTCAACTAATTTGTGTGAGTCAGCTGTACCACCTGAACTCTGCATAGCTTGCAAGCAAGCAGAAAATTATCTAGAACTTTTTATAGCAATGTTTCACTAAATCAATAGATTTAACTTAAATAGATAGCTAGAAGCATTTGACAGTTTAAATTTTTAGCTCAAAGTAATGCATAAACAGCTGAAATAGTTTGCTAAAAGCACTAAATGTTAGTAATAAATGGTTAAAACAGATTTCTTTGGTGATTAATAAACTGTTGAAATAGCTTGCTAAAAGTAATAAATGGTTGACAAGTTCAGTTTCTGTCACTCCCAAGATTGATTTGAGTGAATGCAAACCTTTCCAAAAACATCCAGTTTAAAATCAATGCAAATGAACACATTTAGACATGACAGGTGGTGTCTATGAAGGCGTAGGCCTACTTTAGTTCATCTGACGGGGCTGTGTGGGTACACAAGAAAAAAAGGCTGAGGCTGGGAACCACCACGCCCCTCTGTTTGATATTTGTCATTTGATCCTGCCCTCTTATCTCTAAGGAATAATGATGTAAGACCCCGATACCAAAAAAGTCAGGGCGCTGTGTAAAACATAAAAACAGAGAGCAGTCATAAACTGTGTTTACTGACGACGGTTTTAACAAGTGGGGTCAAATGTGTTCATTTTTATTTGAGTTAAAGAATTTCTGAAAAGTCAAATGATTTATGTTTCAGTTTATGTGTTTTTTGTGGTTAGATTCACCATCGGACTGCTGCTCGTAAAAATGCTGAGAAACCCTCATAGTTCTGTGAAGCAAGGTGGATTAAAACATTCCCATTTTGTGTTTCTGCTCATTTGACCTGGTTTGATGGTCCTGTTGAAGAGGCTGGCCGTGGACTGAACACGTCCTGTAAAGCTGGTGCCTGGAAATAAGAGGTTTGTTTCCACATGTGACCTCCACCATTTGGAAAAAAAAACTATTGGTACAGAGATGTTCATTGATAAACTCAAGAAAAAGATTTGGGAATAAAACTGCTCTTTCTTATTCTTTCATTTACCTCAGCTGGAGGGGCTGAACTGTCATTTTGAGGCAATGAAGAATTGGTCTGGAAAAAAAACAACCAAGGGGAAGCAACATTAAACACAGTCTTGACACACACACACACACACACACACACACACACACACACACACACACACACACACACAAAAAAAATCCCACCGATAAACAAAATAAAGAAAGAATGTCTCTGACTTTTGTCGGCACCTCTGCAGCTTCCTGTGGTGTTTCTTGATCCACAACCTGACAAACCTCCATGATGTCAGCCAGGACTGGACCTGCCTGATGGGACACATAGAAAACATGACGCTGTGGACCAAACACACCAATGACAAACATGTATGAAGAGCACCATCTGCTATTTCTATGTTCTTAAACCATCTCATATGTTTCCCTTTCAGTACTGTGTGTTGTTACCAGGTTGGCCGTCCTGATGTAGAAGAGGATGTAGGTGTCTTGGTATGGGTAGATGTAGGCCAGAGCTCTGGGATCAAACTCATCTTTCTGCAATGAGCTGATTCTGCTCCTGTCGTGGTCATAAATTACAGCCTGAAAACAAATAATAGAGGATTTGTGCTTTTAGTTATGTTGCAACATATCTAAGCACAACACCATTCAGCCATTAGAAGTAAAAAAATGAGGGAAGAGAAAACTGCCATTAGTGCAATAAAAAGGGGAAATTAAGATATCATAACTGTAGAATGTAAACAGATTTAAGTTATTTTGTCTGGTTTGACACCTCAAAGTTTCTCTTTCTCTGGCTTTGGTGGTGGAGCTTTTCTGAATCATTCATTATTAACATGATAACAAGAGATAAAGACTGGAATCCAAGTCTTAAACTGGGTCACTAGACTCCCTAAACAAAGCATTGGAGAACAGTTTTATGGCACGGATCCATGTGGATAGTGGAAATATTCTACTAATTATCTGCCATTAAGCCGGAAACAGATGATTTAATCTGCAGGAATACCACACATTTCAAGATTAGACCATCCTGAGGGGGGTGCTACTGCTACAGGACAACACGAGGAGGAGAGAGACGTGGGAAAGCTTTTCTCATACTCACTGCAGTCCTCTCATCCACGATTTTCAGGCCGTTGAGGGAAATTTTCAGCCAAACTCTCTGCTTGTGTTTCCCCTGACTCCTTGCTGCTGCTTCAAAGCCCTTCACACAGATGGAGCAAAGAAAAACTTTTGTGATCCCCTGACTTTTTATCTTATAGCAGCATCATCAGGTCAAATTTGAATTTGTCCACTAAATACCTGCAAAACTAATGGAAATCCCTTCACCATCAGCTGTAATTTGTGTTTATCGCTAATGTTGGCATGCTAATACACTAAACTAAGATGAACATTATACCTGCTTAACATCAGCATGTTGGTGTTGTCATTGTGAGCATGTTAGCATGCTGATGTTAGCACTTTAAGTACAGAGCCCATGTACGTCAAATCTAATACTGCGAAAGCATGGGAACTTCACAATTGAGTGAGATATCAGATAACCATCATTCAGTGGACGCCTGTGAAAATGACTCCCAAATCAGGCCCTGTCATAACAATCACTGACAACACACTCTAATCTGACTCGTCATATGATATCAGACGTGATGTTTATTTAATGTTTTCTTTCTAAATAAAATGACTGCGGTTAACAGACAGTCATTTCAGTTCTTATTAAGAGAAGACAAAGGTAAGTTGATGTCTGGTGTACTTTCAGTTTCATCATAGAGTCCCGGCACATCTTTTCCCCTTGGGCGTCGGGTACCGGGTCCATGCCAATCAGCTTGGCTTTGTAGCGAACCCCGTCTCCATGGAAACGGGACGTTGTGTCACTGGGTGTTCTGGGCGCTCCTGGGAAACATGAAGAGATGAGATAAAGGGTCAAACTGTGAGGACAAATCTGTGTGAGAGCAAGGAAATGCGTGTCTCAGTATATTTGTGTTATTTAATTGTGTCTTAATCATGTTTGCGAGTCGTAATTTAATCAAAGTGTGTGTGTTTGTGTTTTTAATTGTTTGCACTTCTGTGTCTTTTATTGTAATGCCTGTGTGTGTGTGTGTGTGTGTGTGTGTGTGTGTGTGTGTGTGTGTGTGTGTGTGTCTGTGTGTCTGTGTGTGTGTGCACATGTGTGTGTTTAAGCAAATTGCTGAGCGAGCATTCGACTGATCCATGGTCAATGTTTCATCTCACTTCCTGCAATGAAAACAGTCACTTAGTGATTATAGAAATGCTACCATGTGTTCTTGTAACAAAGGTCGCCTCTTAAACAGCTTCACTCATGTTATGAAACATTTTACTGCCTTTTAGTCACTGTGTAGTTTAAAATTCAGCACAAACACGTCTGCACTTCACAGTCAAGTACAAACCAGTAGTCAGTCAGTGACCTGAGCTGGTGCCAAATATGCAATAAAATGAACAAAGAAATGTTTCCTTTTTTAAAACGGTTGCTAGTTTGATGACAGTAAACTGGGAGCCAATAAATTCACTGTATTATGTTTTCAGTCAATGAATGAATGAATGAATAAGTATGCCCATTAGGTATCTGTCATCAGGTGTAAACCTGGGGGATCATGCCTGTGGTTGTGTGTGTGTGTGTGTGTGTGTGTGTGTGTGTGTGTGTGTGTGTGTGTGTGTCTGTCCACAGCTAATCTCGCATACTACTGCACCCATCTCCTAATATTTTTTTGTGAATATTTATGACTGCTTGCTCAAGGTTGTGGTGATTCACAATTTTTGAAAAACCTGAGAATTATTACATTTTGACTTAGCATTTCTATTTTTCTAACCTTTAAGGTATTAAAGCACTGGTTTAGTGGCCCAGGAAGAACAGACCAATTGTATGCATTGTCAGTCATCTCACGTGGGGCTGCTCAGCCAGTCAAATCTGCACTTTCCGATAATTATTGGGAATCGAGTCAGTGAGAGAAACACACACGCAGGAGAGATGAGAGACAATAGTTGAAAAAATGAGTGAGCCAGAGAGAGAGAATTTCATACTTTAAAAGGAGAAAAGTAGACGGTGAAAACAGAGTTTTTAGTCAAGAATGGACAGACTCTTGCATGCTTTTACTTCCCGTGAGCAGTTCAAAATCAGCATGTCTCATATGTCCTGAAATCGAGGCCTTTATTAAAAGTGGCACAGTGAAGTGTCACTAAAAGTATAAGCTGTTAAAGCTGTAGATGTAAGATGTATTGAGATTGTTTAATTGGTTGAGACTGTTGAGATATGAAATGGAGCTGGAACACGTGACTAATATTTACATTCTTCAATGACGTGTGAGTACTTACTTCAGCCCCATGGGGATAATCCAGCAAACTCTGGGCTAACCCTGCTCTGGAGTAAGGCCAGCAACAACTAAACCAAAGTCAGGGTTAGCCCACTTTGGAATGCCGCAGGATAGTGTCAGTATGGAAGCTCTCTTAGCCTTGGGGCTAACTGTTCTCTTAGCATGGGACAAACCATTCTCTTAGCATCAGGCTAACAGTTCTCCTCACCTGGGGCTAACAGTTCTCTAACAAAGCTCTGATAATGCTGTTTTTTGCTGCATGCAGTGTCAAAAACCATACTGAGGTGCAAACTGTGCAGACTGTACCTCTGAGGTCACAAACTCTAAAGCTACTTCTCACTGAGATTTAAAAGCAACGTAAAACCCATCTCTTCACACATGCTTTTGCTAACTATTCCGCTCATATTTTCTGTCAGTTCATCGATTCTTCTTTCTCACGCCTTACCAAAGTAAGGTGAAGACACAGCATCTGATGTCTGAATGCTTTATTAGCTTTTACAGTCCTTGTTTTATCATCAATGCATGACTACTGCAGGCTTACTGCTGTTTTTATAGGTCCAAAATTGAAATATAGTCTCACCCAAAGTGATTAAATTCTCACAAAACCATCATTGCTCATGATGGCTAATGGTTAACATGTCAGAGAAGTGTGAAAAACTGATTATGGAACATTTCTATTTTTAAAGCTTACAGAGGCAAAAGGAAAAAGCTTTGTTGGCAAACCAGATTTTTGCAAATGGGAAATCTGAAAAGATGGTGAACTATAATTTACACCAGACAAACACACATTATCCACTTGACGTGAAAGATTTGCCGAGTTGGAAATGTGTTTATGAACTTCCAGCAAGACAGTACTGTACACTATAACTCAACAAGTGACATCAACAGTGTTTCTCAAACAGCTGGAACAGCTAGACACCCTCCAGAGGTGCATGAAGGACGAACAAGGAAGAAGAACAAAACAAACTGTTACCTGAAAATGCTCCCATTTCCCATCAGATCGAGCTCAACGTCACAGTTCAGACAGGGGACATACTGCACTTAAAAGCATCGAGAAACACATCGAGAAACGCATCGAGAAACGTGTGCAGACCACTGAATTTCAAAATGATATATCCAATAGCCATTTGCCATGAGGTGTCATTTGTTGTCACCAAACTAAAACAAATGGAAAGGACTCTGGAATGATGTTGTACCCACAAGTAACTTAACAAACTGTGACCAAGGAAGAGGTACAAAACTGTGCATTTTTCATTAATTTCTTAGGTTGCAGGCTCTGACAAAACTCTGAGCTGATTTTTTTATCTGAGAAGCAGGCCTGACAGTCAACAGCAGCTGAGCTCTCGTACCTCTTGTGCTGGAGGACAACCAGGTCCTGACCGCAGTTTGGCCCGGGGCAGCTCTCTGCTCCGTATCCATCACGACCAGGATAGTGTGGAAATTCAAGGCTGGAGTGCTCAGGACAGTGAAAACAATGTGGCTTCACACTCGTTTGCTGCAAAAGAGCATGCCAAAGTAAAATCAAAGAATGGCAAACATTTAAAACTGTCAAAAAACAAAGTTATGGGATCAATCTGTGGACAAGAGAAATTCTTTTTATTCTTCTTACCTGCTGTGAGTGTGTCTCTGCTCTGTCCTCTGTCTTGGCTCGAATTGCTGCTGAATCTTCTCAGAGTCAAAGGTCAGGCTGCAGACTCACTGGTAATATATTAACATCCGTTGGGAGGCCAAAATACGTGGGAACTCAAGAGGCTCTAATTGGGTGGACAGTCAGTATGTGGAGCTGTCCCTCTCAGGGGATGAGTGAGAGGTCATGTGTTTTCTACAAGGACAGACTTTGGGTGGTAGTATCTTAAAATAACAGCTGAACTCATGTTGAATGTGTCTGGTGGTCAAACAAATATCGAGCTTTCTGAAATTCTCTGCAGGAAGGGTGGTTGACAGACACCAGGAAACAAAGCAAATGCTAAAAAAAGAGCTCTTAAAAAAAGCTGTTAAATTTATCAGTAGAGCTTAAACAGATTTTGATGGTTAACAGATCATGAACCCATCAAAGAGAGACAGGACAACCTGTCCTGTTATAATTGCTCTTGATGATGTTATGTAATCCTTCATGTACACACACATTCAAATGCAAGTGTTAGATGCTTTGTGGCAAAATGTAGCATTTTGCATGTCCTTATTCATCTATCATTGCATTTTTTAGGGGTAGCATTTCCAAAAGTTTGGGAACAGCCAAGAGTCTACAGCCATGCTATCAGCTTAGTGAGGCTGTGCTAAAAGACAGCGCTACTTGGAGACAAATGCTAACATGAGCATGCTAACATGCTTGTGGTGACAAAGCTTCCATGTTATTTAGCAGGTATAATTTGACCATGGTCACCATCTCAGTGTGGCATGTTAGCATGCTAACATTAACTGCTTATTTTTAGCTTATTCGTACAGCAATTGTAATCTGACATATTGGACAGAATACTAGACAAAATACTATGAATTTTGACCTCATGATGGCACTAGATGAAAAGTCAGAGAATCACCAAAGTAGCTAGCTGGCTAGCAGCTAACTGCTGGTTTGAGCAGCCAAAATTGAAGCAGCAGGATTGTCCTGACTTTTGATACTTTAATATTTTTAGGCTGAGATCATTCTGATGGCATCGCTGTGACATCATCACGCCTATTCTGTCAGACTTGATGAATCTCCAGAGAAACATAGGACATTACACAACTGAGTTCACAGGCTGCGTATTACTACTTGTGATGAGTCAACTGAACATGGCGTGTAAAATCTGTGGAGTGCTCCTTAAAAGCAGTTTAAAAATAAACACATTCACTTTCAAAAAAACACATACACACTGTTTATGTGTGTGGGCACCAAGCATTTTCAGTGAACTAAACCACAGTTCATGGCCTTTAAGTCAGGCACTCATAGCCTCGGGAACATCGATTGTTTCTGCCTGATGGTCGACTCAGTTCAGTTTGGAGAAAGTACTTTTCATACAATTAACAATCATTATTTTTCAACCATTAAAAGTTTGCATAATACAATATCTTTGGTCTTTAACCCTCAGGAACTCCCCAGAGTATAGAATATATTATAAAACACTGGATCAAGTGGTAAATCTATATTCATTATTTTTTCATCTCTTCTTTTATGTTCTGCCAAAATCCCTGTGGAACTATAGAACATGAAGCTATAAATGTTAATTTTATTTATTTATTTATTAAATAATGTAGACTGAGGTGGGAGGAAACAATTGACTCAGAAATTAACACTTGGCATCTTAATCAGAGAGCTTTGGAGGTGTTGGTAAGCATATTTCTTAGCTTTTGACAAAATGAAAAAGCTATTAAAAAATAATCCAAAAATATCAAACCATTATTATTAAACGATCTAAATACTTCTCCCACCAACGCCTTTTTTCTTTGTCACAAATGAGAAATCTTAACAGGGTGAGGCACTCGAATAAATATTTACAAAGCAGATCACTTGTGACGTGATGTTTAGGTTAGCAAAGAGGCTTCTCTGCGTCTAGAAACAGTTTCTCAGGAAGCAAAGCTAATTTGTTGAAAACCCCCCAAAACAGGAAGCGTTTTCGATCAGATTAGGCACGGCTTTGCCCAGAATCTCATCTAAATGAGAGAGATTCTTTGTAAGACACAATAATATACAAAACCAGAAAATTTAAGTCAGTTAGACAGAGGAGACCAGCAACCTGAGGACAGGAAATACCAGATTTAATACACTTTACCAGTCAATCTATGGTAAACACCAAAGGCAGGAAAAGGTCATGTAGATTACAGTCATCACTGCACTGGGGGGAGTTTCAAGTTTCCTTTTTCAAAAGATTAGATGTGGGTTAACAGTCACAGCCACATTTCCCAACAGTGACAGTGAAGAAGTCAAAAGACATGTCTTTCACAGGCTGAGCTGAGAGGATCCACCGCCCTGCACTGTGACGAACTTGTGTGTTTTCATTCAAGTTGTCATCCAAGTTCTTAACTGTAGAGCCCGCCTTTGCGAAGACCCACAAATTCACAAGGAAAAATATACAGAAGACATGACCTCAGTTTCCTTAGCGGTAGTTACGGCCCAGTGACTCGCTCCAATAGAAGCCACAGTGCCCGGTTGCTGAACTCCCGCCAGGATTGTGATGAATGATTCTCCAGAATAGTCTAATAATGACCTCAAATTAGCCTGATTGCTGTTAACTGTAGCTGATTCTCAGGCTAAATCGCACTAAGTCCACAAACCTAAAACAGGAGCAGAGTCTAGCAGTCAGATTTGGTTTCTCTGATGTTGAAACAGATGAATGCACCAACAATTATCCATGTGAGTTCAGACTCAAATGGTCACTTTGGGCTATTTTGACTCCTGAAGTCGGCATGTGAATAGACATCAAAATGAGAAAACTTGATTTCTACATATCCAGACTTTTTATACATAATTCCTGTGCCATGTTAATAATCTGCTTTTAATCTTGTTGGCTATCATTTTATTTTCTTTGACCTTTTTAGAAATCTGACCTTAAACAACCTCGACTTGTAATTGTTTTTCATGTCTAAATTATTTCTATCTAATTGAAGGCTTTAATGGCTTTTTTTAAACTATCATTTTAGAATGGTTGCCTCTGTAAGTAAAGTTCTTTTCCCCTTTTCCTTGTTTTGGTAATTGGCTCGATGTCATTGTAAATGACGGTCGATCTTCAGTGATCTCTCGAGTATAAATAGAGGTTGAATGAATGAATGTAGACTCATTCTGTTGATTTAAAATCATCGTGGAGTGTCAGTAAATACCTGCAATGTGACCTAAAACATAAGATAATGATCATCATAAACACAGTTAATGCAGGACTTGACTCATTCATTATTTCCCAACTAATCAACCTAAAGATGACCACATACATGCACTCATGCACTATAATCAAATACATCAGCAGCTCTCCAACATGTTGATCTGACTGAGTCTCAGTCAGTTTATTCTGACTGATGCGGTCAAGTGTTTCCCATGTCTGACATCGTCTGAGGAAAGAGAGCAAATCTGCTGCTGTTGTGTGAGAGCCGCCTAATCCCAGTTTTGGGGATGTTCATGATCAAACTTAAACTGAAGGATTACATGTTCTTCTGTGAGTGGTGGAAACTCTGTGACCTCTTGGTTTCATAAAAAGATCCAAAACCTCACTGGAAAAGGTTCTGAAATGGCTCTGTCTATTTGTACACAGTCACAGTTTTGATTTTGATCTGAAAAACAAAAAAAAAAAAAGAAAAAGATTTTTATCAGGCTATTGGTGTTTAGTGGTGCCTTTGAATGTTTTTACATTTAATGCGTTTTGTTCTGAACATGCTTCTAACACCACAAAAGGCTCTTTCACTTAATGCCTGTTTCACTTTTATATTCCTGACTGCAGTAAAAAACAGGAAAATTATGTTGATTAGCTGCACCTGATATGACCTACTGCCTGCAATGTTTATCATTTTAACTGGTGAAAGTGACAGCGCCGGATAATGCTAAATTACTACCTGAGCGTTTTCTACTCTGCTATTTGCTAAGAGAGGAAACAGATCTGCTAATGTTGAAGTGAATTCATGTGGTTTGCCAATCTGGGTTTCAGAACAACCAGTCAGCCACCGGTGTGATCAAATAATCTGCTTTATCTAAGCCAATACCAATCGACAAAAATATGCCTGGATCACCTCCTATAGCTTGTTTGCTCATGACATCAAGTCACTCTTTTGATGTGGCACGAACTGCAGATGGAGGGCAGGAAGTGATTTTCTGCATAGGAAACACTATAACGCACACTCAAAATGCTGATGTTTTGCACTGTTTATGTTTGCTCAAATCAATCAAATGGAGAATCCACAAGGAGCTTTCATCATGTAACAAATGCTGTTGTTCAGCAGGGTGAAAAATGCAAGCAATAGAAGTGGAAATGGTCGAACATTAGGTATTGTTTTAAATCTATAGATTTGACAGTAATAGCTACAAGCTAGGTTGAAATGCACTCATTAACTAGAATGGCAGCAATCAACACATTATGGACAAAATGCGGACGTACATGCCCAATGGAAATTAGGGGTTAGATGTCTAATATGAAAATTTGAGAATTTTGAAATTTGGCAACAATATGCCTTAGTCCAAGATTTGCTAAAATGTAGTGAACAACATCCATGTAGACTGCAAAGATTTCAACTATTTTAGGTTAAAAATGCTAAAATGGAGCAATGGGATGCATCATGCTCAGTGGCTACAATATTTTGTGTGATAAATATTTAAACAAAAGTTCAGTGTTAAGTATAATGCAGGGTCACAGCACTGACACATCAGATCCTGCTCTGTCAGCTCAGTTTTCTCTAGCCTTGATTAAACGCCTCCATCATGCAGTATTTGGACTCCTGTCAGGCTGCAGCTTCAGGGCCAATATTGGTCATGTAGTGCAACCTGCTTACTGTGAAGTACAGTTTATACACAGCACGAGTGTTTATTTAACTTAATGAACAGTTTACTTTCACACTATAGTAGCAAGGTTAAACAGAACAAATAGAATACTGTCTTACAACACAGTAAGACAGTATTCTATTTATCACGTAATAAACTTTTATCAAATTCAAAACAATGACTGGTGATCGTGCAAACACAGCGATTAAGCTGTTCCACTGTCAGAGCTGATTAATCTATGTGGGTGAAAAAACAAGACAAACAGTTGCAGCATCTGTTGTCCAGATAGATCTGCAGAGAGAGTCAAATATCCAAACAACTACTGGATGGGTTGCTGTGAAATTTTGATGGCAATACGACATACAGAATAAACAGCCGTAGTATGACATAAATAGAATGAATACATATACAGTATTGACAGTACTGTAAATATGAATATACCATAGTATATGTTAAGCAGTATTTTTAGCTGCACTGACATAAACAAAATGAAATCAGGGTTGATGTAAGACAGGCTGCTGGTCCCTGGAGGTAGGAATCAGTTGGGGGGGGGGGTATGTGCAGGAGCGTGACATGCAGCACGAATTATTTTAGTGAGACTGTATGTCTATAACACATACAAACAGTGTGAGTGGAAAACAAGGGAGCAGCATTAAATTTACTCTTTGGGGATTTAGTTGCAGCTCTTATCTCGATCTTGTCATCTACAAGCAAAAATACCATCACATAGTCACGCTCTGGTCATGACCTACAAGTAACGGTGAAAGAAGAAGTTATTGTCCAGTAATGCTGTCATCAAAGACAATGAAACACTGGTTGTATGCGTGCTGGGTGCTGTGGAAAGCAATCTCCCTGTGGTGGATTCAAGAGAACAGAGGAGCAGGATGTTGGAAACATCTCTCAAAGGTCTGAAGTCTTTCATCCTTTGGCTAAAGATAAGGAGGCTTTCAGCAGGGCTACAGTGTTTTTTTGTTTACTGTGTCTGTTTGGTTTGGCGTGAGTGAACATCGTGAGATTCAACTTCAGATTCCTTGGAAATCATTTTAGATTTGGCAAACTGACTAGATGCCCATTTGCGATTGTCCAACATTTAAAATCCAGATTTACCGCAAACATTCAAACTGTGAGAATGTTACGATGACATACCATGCCAAAATGGTTCGTTTTTCAGAGGAATCAAAGAACAAACTGTTAATGATTCACTGGAATCACTGCTGTACAAATACGACAGAAAACACGATTGAAGCCACAGACCTTGGAATGTCAAGGATCTGTCATAGAGCCTCGTAAGAAGAGTTTTATTGTTTCTGATGTAACGATTCCTCCATCACAGCTCTATTCCCTGCATTGGGCTGAGACAGACTCGACTAAATAACCCACATTACGCCACTTGTATTTCATTAAAATTCCTGCTGCACTAAAGCGAAACCTCATGTCACTGTGTAGAATGAATAATAACAATGAAGGAATATTAAATCTGACAAGCCACAAAAATGTTGATTTTTCACATATCAGTAAAACAGTCACTGACAGCACATTTCATTGGTTTTCCATCAGAATATCTGATTCTGTGATACAATACCACCTCACAGTGACTACAGATTTTTGTAGTTATGTTTAGACACTCAGGGCACTTAGTTAAAGTTTAAGAAAGATGGTGATTTTGGTTGAATACAATGAGTTTGATCACGAAACACAATGTGCTTATTAACATTTAACCGAAGCAACAGTCTTCCCTAAGCACAGAGCAGAGTTTGAATGTGAACCCTGCACTATAGTGTCAAAGTCCTGCATCCTGCACCACATCCATCCCAGCCAGTTCCTGGCAACTCCCTGCTCAGAAAAAGGTTGCATATGAACTTAATTCAGGCAACAATTATGTTTGTCAGCACTGGGTAATTTGCTATCAGATCGAATGATGCTAAACAAAATACATGTGACTAAACAAAAATCTTATGTACACCAACACCACGATACAGACTAACACACACATATTTCACATGGCTGGCTGTAATTAAATACAAATGGAGCTACAATCTCCCTTGCCAGCTCTTAAAGCAACATTACACAACTATTTGACCTGAAATAACAGCTTCAGAATCATTTTGATGGTACACTGAGCTGTTTCTAACTTTCTAAGTCCCACTTAGCGCCCTGAGTGGCCGTTCTTGCACTACGTAACTTGGACTGAGTTGGTTTAGGCGAGGTTTGTTTTAGTGACAGTGGTGTAAAAGTGAATTGCACTCCAAAACTGCAGCGATGCAGCGAAGACAAGTTGCAAAAAAATCCCAAATCACTCATTAATTCACATAATGCTGATCTCAGAGTTGTAAAAGGATTAAATGACGACCTGCTGCTGTTTGATTGTCACCTCACAGAGATTCAGCATTACACCTGCCATCTGGACTCCCTGCCCATAATGTATGTATTAAGTGGCACACCTGCAGAGCTGAAAAGGAGCACAGCTTGCTGTACCTGTTACAACAACCAGCAATGATGTCACACTGTACTGACACACCCTGGAGTACACATCTACATCACTGCAGGACAGTTAGTAAAAACATTTTCAGCGGATGTGAAGTGGCTCTTTAATGTTGCTGACAGGTCAGCTCAGCTTATTCATAACTGGATAACATATTTTAATTTCCTGTTTTGGAATACATAATATTATATATAACATATAATAAAAGCCCCTTCCTCCATCATTTCACTTTATGAATCTGAGTTGTTGGCTCTGCCCGCTGAAGTTTATTGACTTTCTTGTGAGGTTTCTTTAATCTAGACACCCTTATCTCTTTTTCATATGCTGATTGGACTCTGTTGTAGTTGTGACTAACATCTGGCTCACACTTGACTTTAGATTCCCTTGAGCTTTTAATATACGCAGGAGATCATCTTGTCTCACTTCCAGGAAAAAGCAATGTGCTTCCCTCCTTTCTCATATCCCTGAGCTCCTTTCACACTAAATACCTAAATGAATCTGCTTGTAGCAAAACAAAGATATCATATCAAACGCATGACTTTATACTGGGCTTCAGCAGAGTCTCAAGCGACCACGTGATTGGGTTTCACTTCTCTTCTCACTTTTACTTTTATCAGTGAGAAAACTGCGACTGCACACAACAAAAATACAAGAGGAATATGATGCTGAGCTGTGCCACATGAAGTCATGTGAGCGGCTCGATGAGGGCAGAGTGTTTGTTGTGTAATACGTTTACAGCAGTGTTTAACAGGCAGTCCCCCAGTGTGGTCCAGGAGGAATTTTGTGCTCGCCCTGTGGTCAAATGTAATATTTCTTAGCATGTTTTGAAACCTTACTATTACTGGATGTTGAATGGCCGTGGAAAACTTTAAGGGGGGATGCTAAACAAGCAGGAGTCTATGTTAAAAAAGTGAATGAATGAATTCTGCTGCCTTCTCAGCTGCACCTAACTGGACCCTACCACCTGTTCAGGTAAGCATAGAGGAGCCAAACAGATACAAGGCATCAAACAATACAAAACTAGTTATCTTAAGATGTCTTAATTACAGCTGACACCACATTTTACCTGAAGGCACCAACTCTAACAGAGTCTCACTTACTGAAGAGCAGCTTCATCCATCCTCCCACCAGCCCCTCTCTGCAGAGGCGATCTATTCACACACATCTGGCTCCACTAATGCTGATTGAACAGCTGATTAAAATGACTAACAAGCTTGTGTTCTGTTGAGTCTCTTACCTGACTGATGGATGAACAGATGAAATGAAAAGCTGGATTGACAGTAAACAAACTTGTTAAGGATAGGGTTTAGTGAACCAGGAGAAAAGCAGCTTTGTCATGACCACAAATCAAACATTTAATTCAGAAACAATAAGTCGATTGTTTTTATAATTTATCAAGCAAAAAAAGGGCAACTATTTGCTTGTTCAGTCTGCTCACATGTGAGGATTGGCTGCTTTTCTTTGTTTTATATCACATTAAATCCGCCTCCACATGTTCAAATGAAAGGACACACACTCAGATAACATGGTGTATCAAAAGAGCCAAGTGCTGCTGAATTCTGATCAAGATCTTTGAATATGTTTGGCTTTTAGACTGTTGGTTGTAAAAAATGAGGAATTTATCAATGTCTTCTACCACTCTCTTCTGACAGTTTTAGATACTAAATGACTAATTGATAATGAAAATAATCACTGTTTGTCTTGAGCAGTGGATCTTAGTCCATCCTCAGTGTTTATTTGGCTACATTAGATCAAATTTTATTGTTATTGTACTGAGAGAATGTGTAAAAAGTAGTAAAATGTGGATATGTGCACAGCTGTTCTGACATCACCAAATGGAGAGCAGAGCTGAAGTAACCACTTAAGATTCAGTATTTAACTGGACGTAAATGTAAAAAGACTGTTAATCAAATAAAAATGTTCTCAATGTTTTAACATTTATTGTTTTGAGAATAGTGAGCAAAAAGGTTCTTTCCATTTGCTGCCGACTAAACATGCTGATTCATCCGTTAAGAGGGTTTACAGTCATAGAAATCCTTTATTATGACCTTTTAGGGGTATATTTGTTGTGCAGTTTCGTCACAAACTAAAATCTAGGTGCACTTTTATAGCTTGCTGCAGAGACCACAGACAGAGATAATACAATTTAAGGACAATTGCAACAAATGAATTACCTTTCAAAAAAACTATAAACCTCTCTGGAACGGCTTGTACCTCCAGTGACTCAGTGAACTGAGGCACATTCCAGTTGGCGTTGGAGTTTCCAAGCCTTGGCATCACTTAAGTGCTTTATTGTTTTTAGAGTCTGCCAGCTCCCTTTTGTATGCAGCAGGGATGAGAAGCAGTGGTTTACCTCTCAGAGAGGTGTCGTGTTTTGTCTTTTAAGGTCGGCTGCAGACAGAGACCCCTCGCTGCTGCTCCTCACTGTAAACATAAGTCACGCTGTAATGAATGTGCGATGGCTGGAGAGCAGGAGCAGACTAAGTGCACTGACGTGGCTTGTGTTCGGGGCTGTCCATCAGCCATCTGTTGTTCCTCACAACCATTTACAGTCATCTGTGTTTGGGACAAAGCTGTGCGCTGCAATGTGGACACAGAGCAAAATACCAACCACAATAACGCACTTGAGGACATTTTTCCAACCATATATTTATGAGTTTGATGAAATATTCTGCAGCTTTTTGACACCAGTCCTTTGGTCAGTGCGTAAAGATTTTCCACTTGCTAATTGACACACTGATTGAAGAGCAACATACAGAAACTCAAATTTCATGAAAAGGTGAACCAAAATCAAAATCAAAACCAGAAGTAGACTAAATGAGGAGCGATTCTGATCTGTAACTCGTTTGTCTTGGATTTGTATATTTTGATGTTGTTTATTAGCCACAGTCATCACTGGTTTTATTGCAGTGTGTTGGTTGTGTGTCAGTGTTGTTGACATAATCCCAGCTCCCACCCTGACAAACACTGCAATTAAATTGCCTAATTTTTCTGGTAACGGAAATCCCGCGCCTGGTGAAAACCCTCAGAGTTTTCACAAGAAGCAGGAAAAATATGCACAGGAAATTGAAAACTCACGAAAGTCCAGTCCGTGCTATTGGTTTGTACACAATTATTGATGATATGCAGGGGTTTAAACAAACAAATAATCAATTCAGCTGTTTTTTGGATAATTTTGCAGCTTTAATTCAGTTCTATGTATCACTGCAAAGAATAACAGGTCACAAACTCTAAATTTCACACACTGCGGCACAAACTCAGCAGCAGTAAGAAGTGGAGGTATATATGTGTGCATGTTAACTATTGTGAGTAAATAACTACGACTTAGCTCATGTTCATAATTCACAAACAGGTGTTAAAGTTTTTCCAATGGAAAGTGCTCAGACATATGTGGGAAACTTTGATACAAAAGTTTGCAACACTGTAATGACAGACTTAATTCACCATCACCTAATTAGAGCAAATACAGCCAAAGCTATCTGTGTAGTTAGATTAATGTTTTCATTTATTTGTCTACTTGTAATTTGGGGGAAATGACCCTTTAAAAAGAGATGAGAACTCCCAACACAACAGTGTCATTGGATGAAAACACACAGAAACTTTTTAGCATCATGGAAGCTAATTTTGTTTATATTGTGTTTTTGTGTATCTGTTTTTCTGCCACACAAGCTGAGTTGATCAAACTGGTGCATCAAACCTTCTGCATCTAAATATGACTCCTGTGGAACTTGTTGAGAAAAGTCTGCTGAGGCCACTTCACTCTCTGTACCCTCTATCATAGCGTTTGCGCGCTACATATTTACTCATTAGCTGTCAGGCTGACCTCCTGACAGGCTGCCGCAGGAATTACGCAGCGCAGCGATGACGCCAGCATCGGCAGATGAGGCATAGAGCGGAAATTGAACGAAACAAAAACGTATATTTTCCCGTCCGTCTCACAGAATCCATCCCATCGTCCCCTGGCACGCTGCTTTGGGGCTCAGTATTTTAGAGACGACCCGCCTCTCATTTCGCAGCTGTGCGCACGACCTCTGTGTTGAACCGCATCTGGATTACTAGGAAGCAGAAGGGATGAGACTACCAGAAAATATACCCCTGCTGGCTCCTTATATGCTTCTGGGGGCTGAAAGGGAAATGCATTCTGAAATAAACGTCAGACCAAAGGAAATATCACTAATAAACGCCAGCCTACGGGTGTATTCGGCAATGGAGAACCTCAACTTTACGCACGGATCTCTCTCCATAAACGAGACGCTGGTTCAGCATTCGCAAGAGAGCAGCATCGAGACAAAAATCGCTTTACCTATTTTTATGTTTGCTGGAGGTGCCATCGGGAATTTAATTGCGATAATCGTTCTTTCGGTATCAAGACAGGAGAGGAAATCTTCAGCTTTCTACACGCTGGTTTGCGGTCTGGCGGTGACAGACCTGTTGGGCACCTGCCTGGCCAGTCCGCTCACCATAGCCAACTACCTGGACCAGCACATATTGAAGAACCAACATGTCTGTGAGTTTTACTCCTTTTTGCTGCTGTTTTTCGGTGTGACGGGACTGAGCATCATATGCGCCATGGCAGCAGAGCGGTACCTGGCTATCTGCTGCGCGTACACCTACCAGCGGTGGGGGGTGGACCGACGCTTTGCGCAAAGGTTCCTGTTCTTCATGTACATGAGTAACATCTTCTTCTGCTGCCTCCCGATGATGGGTATGTCGAGGAGCGAGCTGCAGCCGTCCAGCACCTGGTGCTTCATCGACTGGAGGACGGCCGAGCCTGTGGCCATCGCTTACTCCGTCCTGTACGGCGTCGTCAGTCTGCTGCTCATCCTGGGCACCATCGTGCTGAACCTGGTGGTGTGCGGAGCGCTGCTTCTGATGCGACAGAGGACCGTGCAGCGGCCCGTCACCAGAGCCAGCGTCCGGGACAGGTGGAGGGCTCTGTCCTCGGCCGCAGAGACGCAGATGATCGCGGTGCTGGTGATGACCTCCGTGGTGGTTCTGGCCTGTTCAGCCCCGCTAGCGGTGAGTCAGTGTGGGACTGTAAGAAACGCATCCTTTACTGAAATAAGGTTGCAGTACTTACAAGTACAAATACTTCACTACAGGTAAAACTGCATTCAAGTCAAGTGGAATTACAGCAAGATTCCTCTTAAAATCTTATAACTACTGGTTACTTATATTTTTACTGATGCATTGTTGTTGAAGCAGCTTTTTAATTGTTAATGAATTTCTTACATTTTACCTTCGCTGCCTCACATTGCGCAAAATAAAGCAGCATTAAAACTTAAAAAAAACAACAACAACAAAAAAAAACCCCCCACAAGTATCTCAAAACTGTGAGTGCGAGGAATACTTTCGTATCATTGGACTTACCTGTAGCTGCATTATTATTGTAATCATTTGGATATAATTACCATAAATAAAGATTGTAATCATTAGCTTCATTACACCAATATTTCCTTCAGTCCATTAGGAAAGTCTCACAGCCTAAGCAGGAACTCAATAAAGTGAACAGAAGGATGACATGAGATTAACTTAAACCTAAATACCTGCTGAAGTCAGCAGCCAGTGTTTCACTGCAGCACATTTATGACCAAAGTGAGTTCATATTTTGAGAGTATTTTCATCTAATGAGCTCTCCCTATTGTTCTGATACAGGGATTTATAGTTTACCAAGACTACCAAGACCAACTAAGGGTTGGGATAAACCAAAGGAGCAAAATTGTCTTCAGGGATTTTAAGTCAAAAAGGCTCTAAACCAGGGACATTTTATCATGGGGTTAATGTAGTTCTTACTAATTTTTCACAAGAAATTCAGGAATGATGCATTTGAGTAAATCTGAGTTGGGAGACAGAAAATAATGAAAAGAAAACATGTTTCAGTGTATATTTAAAGACATTATAGTATTCACTTTCTTGTATTCACCGCATGAAGATCTGACCAGTCATGACTTCTTTTTCTCTTACAGGTCCGAGTGTTTGCCAACCATTTCATGCGGAAATACGACCACAAAGCTGACCTGGCTGCCATCCGCATAGCCTCTGTGAACCCCATCCTTGACCCCTGGATCTACATCCTCCTCAGGAGGTCTCTGTTTCGTCGGTTACTCAGTTTATCCGGGCGAGGCAGCTCTCGCAGGAGTTTGGCTCCGACACCAGAAAGGAACCTGTTTTATCCTGAACTCATGGCAGACAGCCATGTGTTCACCCAGCTGATGTGCAACGCAAACGTCATGACTCAGCTGCCTGCCACCGTGAAATTCACTCCACATGACACAGAGCGCCTCCGTCAGACTTAAACCAGACTGCAGACATGCTGGACATCTATGGACGTTTGGAGCTTTCTTCTGCTGCAGACAGCTCGATGCAGGGCCTCAGGTCTGTTGTCGGTGGGATGGAAGGTGGTGGGGCTCACAGCTGGACGGGATCCTCAGAGCTTCTGGAGGATTATTTGTTGAATAAAAACAGAGGGCTGCTCTGGATGCATCTATATAGACGTCTCCTGCAGTGACACAGGACAGATGAGAGAAAAACTGTTTGGTCCTGATTTTTATTACTGAAGTGCAACAACAAGACATGGCCAAACCTTTGCTTTGTGCCTTTCGCTGTCATCCAGCCTGTCATCAGCTCACCACCAGCTGCCCCTTTCACCAGATCAGTCCTCCAGAATGAACCAACTGCAGGATCAGCGCACTGCTCCTGTAGATCTGTAGCTCATTTCACCTGGAGGCAGTGTTTAATCGACTGCTGACTCTTTGAAGATCCACAGTTAAAAGTCATTTAACAGAAATAGCTTTGTAAGAATCTGCTTTTAGTAGAAACTGGGTGAGATCCATCACAACTGTGTTGCTGAGATGTGTTGTGGTGTACAGGTAGATTTGCCCCCCCACCCCCACCCCCCCACCCCACCCCCCACGCCCGCATTCCTTCCCTCACATTGGATGTTTGCCTCAGGAGTTACTTTTCATCAGGAGAGACTTTTAAACACTGACATGATGAAGCACTGACTAAATGCTACTGATGATGATGTTTGCATTAAAGATCTTGAGTCTTGGTGTCCTTTGTCTCAACTGTCTGACTCCTTCAGTCTGGAATAGATCTCATGTTGCCGTGGTCACCAGTGATGGAGGGTAACTGATTTACTCAAGTAATGTACTTAAGTACTTTTTTGAGGTACATGGACTTTAAGTATTTCCATTTTACACTACTTTATATTTCTAATTGACTACATTAAGAGGGACATTTAGAAACTGTTTACGTTTCAAATTAAGATTTTAGATTAAAAAATGCATTTGTGCTCTTTATACAAACGTGATCAGATTTACATGGAATCCTTTACAGATTTACATTTATTTCTCTGATTTCAAGGAAGCTGAAATTGATGCTGTGTTAAATGATTTTTGGCCACCAGGGGGCAGAAAAACACCAAACAAACTAATGAGAAGTACGACCAACACATCCATAATCTGATTGTAGTCTGGTTTTTAAAAGCCTGGTGGATACAAATCCATTATTCAGAAGGCGGCCGTTGGCTCTGGCTTCGCCTCCTTCAGCCCCTGAGAAAAATATCTGGTCTTGAGCTTTGCAGATGCTCAACTATGTACACAAACATCTGTTACTAAATTCATGTGTGAGCTTTGGTTCAGGCTGAAAAATCAGTGTTTACTCTGCATGCAGACATTTGCCTCCACGTGTTCTTCTTATGTCTTGGCCAATAGTCGCAGGGATAAAAGAATGTTTCAACTTGAGGTGAACCAGTTTAAACTGGAACAAACTGGGCTTTGCTTGCTTGAGGTCAACAGGGACAAAAGAGCAAAATCTGATGGTTTGCTGAATGTGAAGTTTCAGGTACCACATTTAACACCCATTCCACTTAAATTACACGTAACATATGATGCTGGTGCAATATCTAAAATGATCACTTTGTTAGAAAAACTACCATAAAAGTGTGACTGAAAAACAATATTTTCTTCATTCAAAGCTTAATAAAAAGTCTATAAATAGATATAATCTGCCATTAATAAAAGTCAAGGCATTCAATATGTTCAGTAATCCATAATGCATTTATTCCCCCCCAACATTTAAAAATAGCATTTACTAAACATAAGCAGACGAGACTGTGCATAGCTGCACTTCTGTACAACATTTTTGTACCTTGACACCATAAATAAAAATCTATAAACATCGGTTAAGTAAAAATTCTGTCTCAAGATCCATTGAGGACGCACAAAAATAATAATTATACAAGTTTTACAAAGTAACCTCCCCCTTCCTCCGCTCACTTACATTTACATCCCAGTTAAAAGCTTTACAGGCGAGAGCCACCATCCAAACCAACAGTTCTCCCACTTCGCTCACTGTACACAAACAGCCAGCAGGACACAGAAAAACAAAATCATAGGAAACTTCCTCCACTGCAACATGTGTCTGACATGTTAGGAGTTCTCACATCGTCCATCTTGCGGCGTATTAGCATCAGAAAGACTACATGTACTCTGCTTTTGGCAACATGAGGAGGGACGTGAAGACAACCAATGAAGGACATAAAACCAGCTGCAGCGGTGGACAGAGCGATTCAAAACAAAAAGGGACAAATGGGACTCCTCCTGATGCATGCACATGTTGATTGTTACTGTGCATGTGAAGATTACATTCTCACACTATTGAAAAGAAACGACGGGTCATTTCTTTCTGGTGTTAGTCTGTCGATATCACACAGCTGTTAGCGTGTAATCACATTTCTAAATTGATATGAATGTGTGATATGATGTGTTCACTTTATTTCAGCCATAAAAGATGTGCTGTTTGTGTTGAAATAAATCAATTACCAGCTAATCTTGACTTGTTTCTAAAAGCATTTGTGATGATTTATTTGTTACACAAGGCAACAGTGTCAGCTTCCTAAGTCATGAGGGAACAAGAACAAAGACGTTTGTTGTGTAACCGTTTCTGATTGGGGGCTGAAGTGTTGTGTGTGCAATTCCTCCACTGATTGGTGCTTAGTGTTTAGCAATTTATCTGGACAGGTGCTGATAAAGCAGTACTTTCAGACATCTGCATCTCCCTGGAACAGTGGTAGAAAGGAGGAAGACGTCAGTGAAATAATTAATACCCACACAGGTTTCTGGCCATCTGACGAGCTACATCCACTCCTCATTAAGCTTTGTTCTGTTGTCCACCAACTCCTTACGAATATGTGGTGCTTCAGTTGTTCTCCAGCCAGTGTTTTCTGCTCAATCAGTGTAAAACAATAACGTTATACCTTTTATTATTTGTTATCTACCAAAGTGGTGCTGGTTTCTCTCCCTGTCTGAGAAAAACTGAGCAGCTTTGGGTTCCCAAGATCCTACGAAATGGACGATTATTGGCATTAGTTTGTCTCTGCAATGACCCCACAGAGCTTTTTGAGGTTGTCCTCCAGACTAAGTAATGTGACAGTGTTTTAAATTCGTCACAGAAGGCAAACATAGTACACTTAAAAAAAAGACAAAAGAAAAAAAGAAGCCATATTAACCAAACTACCACCTAACTTATGTATTCCAGGGACTACAGCTGGAAAAAACAAGCTCACAGGCTCCAACTGACACTGTTACAAAAATTCAATTAACGTGCGTTGTACCTATAAAATAAATGAGCAGAAACACAACGTTGATTTCAGATGCACACACATCTGAATCACAAAAAGAAAGAACATCAAATCTTTATATTGTTGCAGTGAGATGCTCAGGGTGCATCAGAGATAAGAAAAGCAAAATGTTTCCCAAATCAAACAGTTCTTCGAGCAAAAAAAAAGGTTTTCATTATTCAATGATTATTACCATAACAAGTTAACAAGTATGCTGACGCTGTAATCAACCTTTGCCTACCTGAAATTCCAGCTGAACCATTCATTGCACAAATCAAACCTCCATGTCTCATTCTCAAGTTTGTCCAGTGACCGTCTGACGCTGATGTTAAACAAATGCTTCAGGTTAAACACCAGAACTGTAAAGTCTCAGCTGACTGACCGTTAAAATCTGCATAACACATTCTGTCCTTTCATGATGCGCAAACTCGAACTGGGCCCCTGTTTAAAAACCGTAAACATGACAGAGCAGCTTTGGTTCAGGCTGAAAAATGGCCTGACAGGAGAGAAGGTCTCACTCTGCCTGAGAAGCTTTGCAGATCAATAAATAGCAATAATCAATACAAATAAAACCGATGCAGCTTTAAATCGATTCTTCAGCTCCGAACAGCGACAGCAAAAAGATGGATTTTTACATGATGAGTCCCCAAGAAAGATTGAAAGACGAGCATCCTCACAGCATGCAGACTGAAAGGACGCTCTGTTTTTTCAATCTAATTCTCCCAAATCTAATTTATTAATCTAATTTATTAATCTTCCATGATAACAAACGGGGGATCTTTTTCTGTGGGAAGTCACTGACTGTTCTGGGTACCAGAACTGGCCTCACTCTTCGTTTTCATGAACGTTTATCTTCAAAGACATGAAGGTTTTGTGTGTTCTTTGACGGCGGCAGTGAAAAAAACTCGCTGACAATAAATGTGACTGAAATCTTGTCGATGTGTGTGGAACAAGTTTGGGAGCATCAGCTTCTTGCAGACACAATAGTGAACTTTTCTTCCTTCTTTCTTCATCAGGCATGTGTAATTTTGAACCACTCTGGAAAGTGCGGTACTTTTCATACTGTATCTACATCTAGCATCTCTTGCATGTACACTGAAACCTCAGTCATCCGCTCTGCTGGCAGCGCTGTGAGGCTGTACTCAGACACAGCTTCCTCACTAACATGCTCACAATCATGATGCAAACGTGTGCATGTTTATCAAGTATGCTGTTCATTGTGTTAGTATAGCATGCTAGTATGCTAACATTAATCAGCACTAAATGCAAAGTAAAGCTGAAGCTGATGGGAATGTCATTAGTTTTGCAGGAACTTAGTAATAAATGGCCAAATAAAATTTTTCATCTGATGACGGAGCGAGATGCAAAGTTAAAGGATCACCAGAGTGACAGCGTACATCTGCCCGATGAAATTATTCAGAACTTCAGACCAGAACTACAAAAACCTGAATTTCCCAGCAATGTTTTCTAAGACGTATTCATGATTCAAAGAGGTCGTTTCTCCTCACGTCATTACAGGTGCCTCATGAAGAAAAGTAACAACCTAATTATGAAATTCCTAAAACCAAAATATTAAAGGACCAGTGTGTTAGATTTAGGGTGATCTATGGACTAAACCACAGCATCAAAAATTTGGGCAAATGTCCATTACTGTGAGTTGTTAAGTGAGTAGAAGATGACCTGATCTCCAAACGTCATAACTTTAAAGGTGAAATATCTTCAACATTTTAAGCAAGATTGGTGCATAATTTTTGATTTGTATAATTTTAAAGAGAAAAAAGGGAAAGAAGCACCATGCAAAAGTTTGGGCACCCCAACAGATTTGAGCTGTCAGATAACTTTTACTAACGGTCTCACTCCAGCTTGCTAGTGCTATGGCTTTCCGACTGTCAAGCACGGGGGTGGATCGATCATGCTTTGGGCTTATATTGCAGCCAGTGGCACGGGGGAACATGTCACTGGTAGAGGAAAGAATAGATTCAATTAAATACCAGCAAATTCTGCAATCGTGCTTCACGCCATCTGTACAAAAACATGAGGATGGCTTCTACAACGGGATAATGTTCCTAAACACACTCAAAATCCTCAATGGACTGCCTCAAGAGGCACAAGCTGAAGGTTTTCCAGTGGCCTTCGCAGTCCCATGACCTAAACATCAGAGAATCTGTGGGTCGACCTCAAAAGAGCAGCGCTTGAAAGACAGCCCAAGAATGTGACAGAGCTAGAAGCCTTTTGCGAGGAAGAATGGGCGAAAATGCCCAAAACAAGAACCAAAAGACTCTTTGGTGGCTACAAAATGCATTTACAAGCTTTGATACTTGCCAAAGGGGGTGTTACTCAGTACTGACTGTAATGGGGCCCTTTTCTTTCTTTCTTTTTTTTTGTTAATGTGTCTGTAAAAGATGGAAATAAAAAAGTAACATAGCATTGAAAAGACGTGCCATTTTTCACTTTATGCCGTTTTGAATTTGTGTCATCTTTTACTTACTTTGCAATTCAAAGTTAAACTTTGACCAGGTGAGCTCAAACTGTGATACTCAGAATTGTTTGCCTGAAACTATGAACCATGTGTTTGTTACCTTAGAATGAGCTCTTTACATCTACAGAGCAGCGGCCCTCTTCCATGCAGTCTGCCATGTTTCTACAGAAGCCCAGAGTGGACAAACCAAACTCTGGCCTTAGAGAGGCCTTCTGCTTTTTTTTTTTTTTTTATACATAACATGAAGGCCACTGTAAGGGAGGGGTATTCAGGTGGTTGTGATCTGCAACCTCACTGCTAGATGCCACTAAATGCTGCACACTGGACCTTTAAGGTCTTCCACTGAGCTTTCTTTGTGACAAAATATAACATGACAGACTCTTGTTTTGGTGCAAGTCACACTAAATAATTACAGCTGACAGCCCTTCCTCTGAAAGTGTACAAAACAACCCAAAATAAGTTAGGGTTGGTTGTGAAAACAAAACCCAGACGTTTCCAGACAGTAAGGCGCAAATCATTTAGCATAAAACTACTTTTACACAGCCACCTGCTGGGGCACAGAGTGTGGAAAGCTCGCCTGAATCCATCACCAAAATGTCTGAAAACAAGTGATTTAAGTTTTGTTTTCTCTCAACCAATCACATACAGTTGGTACCAAAGTAATAAATACACAACGACATACAGCAAAGCTGTCAGGAAGTGAAGTTTCGACAGGGAGGAGCGTGGGAGACGTCGCGTCACTGGCCCATCATGACCAACTCATCTCAGCACTTGCCTTCAGTCTCGAGTGTGAGGCTGTAAAGACCTACTTCTGGGAGGGCTGCTACACACAGTAACGTCTATGACAGCGACCCAGAGCGAGGACAGACTCCCCCTTACACCACATACTGGTGGTTGCTGTTGTAGTTTGTCGTGTAGGTCTGCCGGCTGTACTGGAAGTGGTCGGTCAGCACGTTGTTCCAGCTGTGCTGCTGCTCTGAGCCGTGGGAGAAAGGCACTGACCCGTTGGTCTGGATCCTCTCCAGCGCCGGGTTGTCAAAGGACATCAGGTCCTCCTTGGTGCTGGGCAGCAGCTTCTTCTCCTTGTTAGCATCGTACTTGGCCTGTTGGCAGAGGACAAGGGCAAATGGATTTTAAATGACTGGGTGTCTTGGTAGTTGGTTCTCTGGCACTGCACTGTGGCTAAACAGTTTGGGTGGGTCAAACTTCTACCCCACAGGATGAGTGTAATAAGTGTAATTTAACATTCCTATTTACAGGATGGAGTGTCACAGAAGCTGCGTTTCGGCAGAGCGCCAAGCAGTTTACTTGTCACATGTACATCGGCGCTGGTGTAGAGTGCATATGTTTTAAACTAAAGGGACAACAGAAAATACATTTTACTTTTCCCCTTAAATTTGTTTCTCTGGTTCCTTCCCACTATCTTAATTCATGCTTTGTTTCCCAGTTTCCTTCCTTTTTCCTTCTTTTGCTCCCCTCCTCCCTCACAGTGGTCGGGGTGACTCACCTTGTTGTAAAGGAAGACACCGACTATGGCCGTCATCATGCCCAGGACGTTTGTGAGGGTGACCGGATTGCGGAGCATTAGCAGTGAGATGCTAATGACCATGATCCTCTTGGTGGCGTTGGCGACGGCGTAGCTGAGCGGACTGACGAGGTTGAGGACACTGAAGGCAATGACATTCTGAGCGAAGTTGCAGAAGCCGCTGATGAGCAGGAGGACAAAGGTACCTGACGATCCTGTGACGTCCGACTGTGAGGAAAGCAGTACGGTCGCTTTACATTCAGGGACATGAAAAATGCAGATGCTGCTGAACCACCTGCCGCAGTGTTTGGTAAACTGCTAAATAGCTGTTAGAGCCACTCACCAAGTCTCCATTAACAAGAAACACAGAGAGGTCCACGAGAACCCAAGTGGGCAGCATGAAGACGACAGCATTAAAGCCCAGGGTGTTGAGCAGCCTCAAGTGGTGGATCCTTGTGTCACGCAACACCTTTCAAAAAATATATCAATTAAACATAAGTACTGTAAATAGTAGAGCCACAACTAGATAGTGATGTAGAGTCTTCAGTCTGTACCTGTTTGGACCATTTCTGTTGTCCACTACACACTTACTGAACATGAAATCAAGTCCAAAAAAGAGCCATTTTAAAGGATATCACAGAATCTGATTCTTTGGCCAGTAAAATTAGACTCTAAAGGACCTTATCAAAGCCCAAGCCCTATTTTCCAATCATCCTCAGAAGCCTATTTTTGTTCTTACACTGGGTGGACAACTCCACAAACCAGCACGTCAGGTTCAGGCATTTCACACCAAAGAACACACCAGAGAAGCAACATTCTTCAATAACCTCTTTCTACCATCCTCTCCATGCAGGGATCGTGTGACACAAACCAGCCAGAGAACAAGTTACCTTTTTGGAGAAGATGTTCTGCAGAGAGAAGCAGAGCGTGGCAGCCAGAGCGCTGATTAGTCCTGAGACATCAAAGGACAGCTCAGTCGCCGTGGCCAGCAGCACTCCACCAATGATGGGGATGAGCGATATGTACACCTACGACAAGGACCACAGAGACGGGAGGCAGAGTAAGCAGAAGACAACGCAGACAGCAGTTTAAATCCAGCACATGGAAGAATCAGAAATATAATCAGCTGCATCCGGAGTGTCTCCTCAGTCTGAAAAAGAAGATAATCTGCATATTAACTGATAATGAAGGTAACTGTAACTTGCATAAATCCCATGAATAAAAGCAAATGAGTGGCCAGTTGCCGCCTATTATTTATTTATTCGTGATATCTCAACAACAATGATTTGAAAACATGCAGTGCTGTAATGTTAACAAATCATTATCACAGTAACTTTGATAGGCTAATAGAATAATAAAGTGTGTAGTGTTATTTCAGGCTGGTATAATTCACTTTTTGCACAGAAAATGGATATTTGCATCATTCCTCTAAGCTTAAAATCCAAAGCACGGCCACATTTTAACCTTCTGAAGAAATGTGAAACCCCAGAAGAAACATTTATACAAAAACTCTGCAGGAACACTCAAATCTATCCAAACACGCGTTAAAAGGGTGAGACAACACCTGCAAACACGACTTTAGAGGCTGCAGCTGGACATACCAACCCCTCTATCCTGGACCACACACACGGGGACATCACCTCATGGGTTGAAACTACCACAACATCTACAACAAGATTTATTTGCATGTTGAAAATATTAGATATGAGATACGATCCGAGACCTGCAATTGTTATGAAACCCACTTGTGCATACACTCACTCACTCACCCAACCACACAGAGTGAGACTGAGAAAACACTGCACTGAGAACCTGTTGGCCAGTTCCACCACTTTAGTCATCAAACAATCCACATACCCACAGTTTTATTGTTTCAAGCGTGCAGATTATTCAAAGAAACATGAGCAAAGCTAATCAACAGGAACTCAGTAGTAAAAGAACAATAGAACAGGCTGTAAAAGAAAAGAAAAAACTGCTTTGGAGCTTGTTTTGGCCAGACATTGGTCCTAAGGCAGAAAACGTGGACTCCACAGACTCTACAACAAAACTGTCAAGCGTGCCTTTAAAACAGCTCTCGTAATTTACTGGTTGATGATTAAACATTCTCAACAGGATGCAATACACGGAAGCAGAGCAGCTCTGGGGAACAACTTGTTCAACACAATCAGGATGAAAAATGAAAAAAATTATCTGTTGCCAACATGCTGAACATGCTGATATATGACAGTAAGTGCCCTGTCTAGCTGTACTTTTAATACAAGTACAGTCTTGTAAAGTGGCTGCTTCAGAGAGGCCTCGTCTATTTTGGCAGAGGCCTAGATTTCTGTCCCATTTTTCAGGTGCCCCAACTTATTTGGAGAATTCATCCCGAAGGCTTTCTGCACTCCAAAGCAAAAGTTGCAGACTACACAGTTGCATTTGAGGAGGGACCAATTATGTTATATGTACTTGAAATATCTACACTCAGTGTCTACTTTGTTAGGTACACCTGTACAGTCTAATGCAATCCAGTACAACTGTTGTGCCGTAAAGTCTACTTTTATGGTGCACTGAAGCCATACTGAGTGGTGGTGTTGTCCTGAGCTGCATTACATTCAGAGGTATTTCGACCTCAGTTATAAACATACTGAATTTACACATTTCTGACGACGTCAACAAAAACTGAACAATATGAGCTAAAGATAGGCGTTAAGGCAGGGCTGTTGTATTGGACTGCATTCCATTGTATACGTGTACCTAATAAAGTGGCCAGCGCCTATTTTGTAGTCTATTTTTGTCATACTGAACAAAGCTGAGTCAAGGAGAAACATTAAACTGACTTACATTATGTTGAGTGCGTATTCAGTCTCACAGCTGTTCAAATGGGTTTCATACAACTCAAGGTCTCTCAGCAGAGGACAGCGAGGCTGCTGCTCCTCCAACAGGATTTCTACACACACAGTAACACGTCATCGACACCTACGCTCCCTGTCTCTGAATGCAGCCTGCCTGAATACTGCCGACTGTAAAGTAAACATGACAAGTTGATGTTAGAGCCAGAAGTCTCCTTCTTCACTTTGAGCAAACATTGGTTGTAAAATGTTCCACCCTCAGGACGGATATTTAAACGGCATTACAGATCGAAAGTTGTGAACTTCAATGCCCCGTAGAGGCAGATATTGAAGTTCTTTTTTTCCCCTTGAGATCTGATTTTAGAGACCTGAATTTGTTTCCATAATACAGCTGTACATTACGGTTAGTAAAGCCAAAATAATTTGACAGTTTGACAGGTGAATGCAGGAGCTGTACATGAAGAATACAGCCAGCTCAGTCATTATTAGCATAGCTGTAGTGTAGTGATATGATGTTTCCACTTGAAAAAACTTCAAATGGTGCTTAACAGAATGACTTACTGAGGTTTCGCTTTATGTGTGAAGAACTTCTGTCTAATTTAATGCTGACATAACACTTGCAATGAGATACACTTGATGATATACTTAATTACATCAAGTCAAGGCCGTCTACCCGTCTGTGCAGTCAAAATAAAACTCTGCCCCCCGGGTCTGGAAATATTCAACCACCTGTCTGAAGCCTTTCCACCACCTGCTACTTTGCAATCCAAAACACCTTGCATGAAAGATTTTCAAAGACACACATAAACACAAACCCAGTTAGCCCATTCAATATGAAAAGTAGTGGGTATATTTGGGGATGTAACAGGTCGATGTGGTCGACTGAGGGAAATAAAAAGTTTGCCTCCATAACTGCCATCCTCTCACAGATTATCTGATCAAGTTCAGCGACAAAAGGCCCCGCAGATGGCCGTAATATGAGAAGCGGTACAGGCGCAGTGCGGTGCCACATCACCACTGCCGAGCGTCAAAGAAACGGGCTGAAACAGAGTGGGCCTTGTGCTTTGTTTGCTGTGTCGAACCGACTCACCTTTGTGGTTTGCTTCTCCCTCATGATAATTCTTGACAACAGCACAACCCATATTGGCATTGTAGCTTTGACTGTGAAAGAAAAAAGACAGAAAGGGGACAATGTCAGCTGGGAAAGTAAAACAATCATTTTGTTTTCCATGACAAACATGCAACGCCATTTAACTACAGCAGACAGGAGCACAAACATGGTTAAGTTTGGGCTATTACATGAGGTGCGACACTTATTCGTAATGCCCATATCAGAGTCAGGCCCAGGCCCACGCCTCGGTCAAACACTGAACTCATGTCACTTGGATATTCACGTCTCTACCGCGCTGCATCACCAACTGACGTACTATTAGGTTTATCCTGGCGTGTCACTAACAATGACACTTTAACTCAAGAGGAGCAGCACCTGATCAGTAATTAAAGTTAATCAAATTATCAACACATATTTTCAGATGATGTTGTTGTTCGCTTTGATTTGATTGACATGGCAGGTGCGACTCGCAAACTGGCTCCAGAGACCATTGAGGATCCTTGAAATAGTTTAGAGGAGGTCAAAACAGCTGAAGAATGGTTTCTTTTGAAGTCTTAGTGTTGAAGTCAGGACAAACTATTCATAGGATTTACTGTGCACTCAGTTGCCTTTTTATGAGGTTCACTGAACTAAAACTACTGCAGTACTATGACAGGTATAATGGTTTTATATCCGAGAGCTGTTGATTCACTTTTAAGATAAGATAAGATAAGATAAGATAAGATAAGATAAGATATATCTTTATTAGTCCCACAGTGTAGAAATTTCAGGTATTACAGCAGCAAAGTGGATCGCAAAAATAGAGGGCATCAGTAAAAAGACATTAAATATCAAACAAGCAATATGAACAATATAAGCAAGGAATATAAAGATATGAACAACAGGTACTGATATTGCACATACACCTGAATGAAAGATTGACATATTGCACCTTAAATTGAGATTAAGTTGAAAGATTGACACATTGCACCTTAAGCTGAGATCCACCTGAGCAAATAAAAATATTTTTACAGTGTAAGTGAACATTTTGAAGGCTGTACAGAGTGTGTGATTCTGTTTAACTCTATTGCATTACACTGAAAAGCCTCTAATGTTTTGTGCAGCCCATTTACATCAATAAATTAAAAGTAAATTAGAAACACCTCTCACTATAATGCAATACAGGTTGACAGCACAACAAACCGCAGCCTCCAAAAACTCCAATGAACACCTCTCTAAAATATTTTAAATAAAAACAGTTTCACTGTGCAAGATAACTAGCTCTATGTGGCTGAACAAGTACTGATGGAATTTGTTCATTTAACATGGAAACTGTCACCCATGAATGGTTAGGGTTTACTGACACGGCAGCAATGACTATCAAACTGGGTGCAAAGGCCACCGGGGGTCTTTAAAGTGAAGTAGAGGAGGTCTAAACGTGAGAAGAATTGTTTCCTTTCAAGTTTACTTCTTGATTTGAGGTTAAACCTATCTAAACATGTTCAACAAAAAACGAACATTATGACCTTTATAATGTATAAAGGCTCTATCAAAAGGGCTGTTCTATCAGGCTGAGTTAGCTTTAGCATGCACTGCCCGCTTTTAGCTAAGTGTACCTACTGAAGTGGCAACTGAGTAGCTTCATATACGACAGGCAGACAGACAGTTGGCGTTACTGAACACCGCTGCAGGAAACCTAATAATATTTCACACTGGGTTCCTGTGGGGAAACTCAAAAACACGAGAAGCAGCGATGTGATCTTCGTCTGACAGTCTGAGATCAAAGTTAGAGAAGCACACTGCAATCGAGAACAGGTTCAGTAATGGACCCTCCCCCCTGACGTAGTCTATCAGCGCTAATTAAGTTGGCTAGCTAGCTAACAGCAGGCAGGTAGTTACTATTAAAGGGGATCTAAAGCTGGGAAATGTGTCGTTAGTAAGCCTACGGTAAGCTAATTCATCTCAAAAAAGCCTGTTTGTTTGCGACCTGTAGGACGTCACACTACACCGGGGCCCACAAGCTGGTTAAATGTCGCTGTCGCCGAGTTGCCGAGCGTTAGCCACGAAGCTAACATCAGCTGACGCTACGGACCATGGCAGACACATCATCAAGTTATCGTGGCTGACACGCGCCAGGTGGCCTCGCACTATTACCCAAATGAAAACAGATCTTCTGTACTCACCAGTGTGTGCATATGAAACGGGCACTTTCCATATGCTGAAATGAGCCGACACTGATGCAAAGTATTTTCCGAAAGCTAAAGGCAGGATGTACCACCGGTAGTACCTGCTAGGCAGTTCTGTTTTGGGGACTCCCCATGCCCGCAACAACGGCGGGAGGAAGACGACGATAGAAACAATATGAAAGAGAGAAACTGTGACCGGGTACGGGAATCCATTGAGGATGATTTTGTTGACGATGTTGCCCCCAGAGCTAACCGTGTACCAGCCAACACACAGTAAAAATATCCGGATCCCTTCCCTGACCGGGGGCCGGCCAGCTGCAGCCATCTTCCAGCACGGAGTGACGAGTCACTTCGCGGTGTGTGTGCGTATGTCTCTGACTGCGTCGGGGGAGAGCAGCGATGATCCACAGTGAGACTAACAGCAATGAGGGAAACGCGTGACTTCCGGCCACAGTTTTCAAAATAAGAGCCATTAAGGGACAAACCCTTAAAAAAGGAACTGGTGTGAGCGGGCAGATTTTGGAGTCTGCATCCCAAACCGTGAAATCTACCATCTTAAACAGTGATTGAAGTAAGTTAATAAAAGCGTGGGTCACCACAGCAAGAAGTGCATAAAAAGAGAAGTTGTTTTTGAGGTGTCCCATTCACGGAACATGACAATCCCTTAATATTTGGCAACCCAGCTAATAAAAACATATTGTGAAATAACTACAGTACTATAGTGAATAATTGGGAAAAGTATATATATATAATAAAGAATATAATAGTACATAAATATATAATCCAATACATTTTCAACCATATGCCTAATTTATTGCAGGTTTATGCAATTTCAGCAGTTCATTTCAAAATGTCATTTTCCCAAAGTCAAGTTTTTATTGCTCAATCAAGGCAAACAGGGCAGAGCCGGTTAAGTGATGGCTGAGTCCTCAGTGGGAATGAGTTAAAATGGACACTGAACACATCTTCATACCCATCCCCTGAGCTTGCAACATGATTCATTAAATTCTCATACTTTAAGTAGGAAAGAGTCCATGTGTTAATATCCTTTATACAATCATGTGTTCACAAAGTGGTGAACCTAGCTCAATCCTTGCTTGTGAATGACTGCGTCTTTCCAGGATGCCCCTTTCATACCCAGTCATGATACTATCACCTGTTACCAATGAACCTGATTACCTGTGGAACGTTTTCCAGTCCCCACTTTCCCAGACTTTGGTTTCCCCATCCCATCTTCTTTGATGATTAAAGTTGGTAATTATTTTCTATTGAATTACTTGATTCATCATATCAGTTCCAACTGCATTGACAGAGGAGCAATTCAGGAGTGTTCAACTTCTCATTAGCATGGGAATGTTGTTCCAAAAACTTCTGAGAGCCAGTAATAAACACTCAAAGAGAAGACAATCACAATTCCTTCAGGTTTTTTTATTAACACATATCAACATGTCCCTTAAAGGACGAAGTAGCAAATATGTTCTCTTCTGCATTCGACTGAACACAAAAGGCCAGTTTCTGTACATTCACTAAGGCTCTGTCTTTAGGGAAAACAGAGGTTTCCATAAGGCAAACAACATCTAAAGGAATGATATTAAGTACTTTATCCAGCATGTCAATTTAAATCTGAGTTCCGTCCGGCAGTACGAAGATGTAAGCTAGTCGCCTAATCTGCTCTGCCAATTCAATTCATATCTTACAACCTAAATACACAATAAAGGGAAAAGGCAAGTATAAAATAAAATTAGTTCACATTTTCAAAATGTGTCATCTTAGAGAGCTTCCTTGTGTAAGGTAGATTGGTGTATCAACAGGAAATGTTTAGAAAGTCTCTGCTGCATCGCTTTTCCAATTCTGAATAAAGAAATTGATGATTTTGTGTAGTCTGAACATGTATATAAATCTTAAAATGAATATGTCAATAAATATCATACATGGCAGCCACATTTCTTGATCAGCATGTATTGTTCCAGCCCAACAGAAGCCTTTCGTTCTCTCACCTCAAACTGCACAGTCACATCTGGCAGTTTCATGTCACTTTATTTAACAGCATTCAAGCCTCACAACACAAGAGGAATATTCAAATGTGTTCAAACTGATCTGTCCGGTGTTCCTTCTGGTAAAAGTTGTGCCGTGGTGGAGCAGCGGTTGAAAGGTGCAATGATAAAGGTTTTTCACAGCACAGTTGATTGTTGTTAATACTGGTAATAAGCTTAGATACTTGAAGACAGCATTCGTTTTAGCTCTAACGGCTATACAGGCTTGTTCAAGACGCATGAGCAAAGTGCCAACAAAAACCTCAATCTGTCGGACGTTTGCTCCACTTATATAGCTTACTACTCTCTACTGAAAAGTGATAAAGTTGATTGAGTCACAGGTCTTTTAAACATAAAATTGGACTAAACTTTAAATGGAAAAATATTACACGATGGACTTAATGTGAGTGGATGCAAGAAAATTCAGTAATGTCACATTCCACTAGGCATGTGGATAACATAAGACAAATAAAATGTAGCTGTGCAGTTTAACGTCACGTCCTCTCGCGTACAGAGAATGGCAGGTATTGGACACTCAGTCTGTAGAGTTACTGAACATCAACAACTAAATGGTCAGATGATGCATAGCCTTTTTCCTTCACGCTGTCCTCACTGTTAAAAACAAAAAACTCATAAAAACACTGATTACACCCCCTGTGCTCTACACACACCCAAACAGACAGCAAACATTGACTCCACTTTTATCAATGGTGCAAAACAGCAGCTTACTCTTAATGAAGTGCCTTCACACATGCGAAGCTGCTCCGCTGTACAATGAAGGCAGTTTACAACGAGTAATTCAGAAACCCGATCTCAGATTCAATCCAGACAGACGTACGGCAATATGTTCAACCTGCTCTCATCTCCATGCAGGTCTAAGGAGATGCACTCCGTCCAGTCAAACCAATTACCCTTTGTGTCGTAGCAACCGTTAACCCCAGACCAGTGTTGTGTGTGTAATCTGTTCAGGTCTTCACTGATGACCTCTCTGCTAATCCCCGGTAAATCTCTGGCTGGGAGTTCTGGTGCCAAAGTGTGTGTATCCTTTGCATCTTTACTATGGTGTTCCTCCTTTTTCAAGAACTCGGTCATGAAAAAGTGTGCACCGGGGGTGTGGGCGCCTGATGATGTCAGCACGTTGCTTTGCTGGCTAAGGTAGGACTGGATGATTTCGCTCCTCGACAGCTCTTTCCAGTCCGTCTGCTGGAAGGGGCTGGGAGGAACGGGTGGACTCTGCTTTGACTGTTCTGACCACTGAGATTCAGGTTTGTGGCCCAGTGTGATGCCCCCCTCCTGGCAAGACTCCTTATGAAAGGAGGATTTGATCTGTCCCGTTACTGGATCAAATACCAGTCTCCTGTCTTTTAACCTGACTGGTTTGGTGCTGTCTTCTACATCCTGTCCTTCTAGCTTGACCACATAGTCCTTCAGCTTGTATTTCTGTCCTTTCCTTTTCCCTGTATTGCTAACAGCACCATCGTCTTCCGTACTTGCCCCATCGCTACAGGTGGAGGCATAGGAGTTGTGAAGCGATGTATTGGGAGGCCTGTTTTTAGAGTCCATATCTGCAGACCATGAACCGTCAGTGTGCAAACCCTGAACACATACATTGAAAGGCTGAGGGGAAGGCCCCAGCCCAGACGTCTCCACAGACCCAGGCCACACAGTGGCGCTAGAAAGACTCTGTGCTTGTGATGCAGTTTGTTTAATACCAGTTTCCTGCTTTGGAGTGCGAGGACTGTGCACGGAACCGCGTGGGCTTCTGGGTCGATACTGCCCCCCAGAGGCAGCTTGCTCCTGTCTGGCTTGCTGCTGCAGAACTGATGCTTTGAGCAAAGAAGAAGTGCTCGGAGGCTTGCTGTATCCCGGGGCACTTGGATGAGGTTTTACAGCATTGACAGGGATTTTATTTAGCCTGTCGCTGTCCAACGGCTCAGAAATGTCCCTGTCTAAAGGCTGATGTGCACGAGTATCTGTAAAAATTTCAGAGCTACCACCAATTCTATTGGTTGGCAGCTGTTTGGAGTTTTGTATTTTATCATTAAGAGTTGTTTTGGATATCTTGGTGGGTAAGAGCTGTCCTTCCTTCTGGTCACCCTTACGTTTCCTGCTGTTCAGTTTTTCCAGCCTTGGGGAGGAGCAGTTGTTGAAGTCATTTCTGTTCTTCAACTCTGGACCTAATTTACCTGATGGTGTGGCGACAGCTGGAGCGGAGATACAGGGATGAGCCCCACCGTTGGAAGACCACGATGCACTGGTGAGCCCTTTGGACAACACCTCTCCCTTCCCTGGCTCAATAAGCTTCTGCCAGTTTCGCAGCAGCTTTTTCGCCCGTCTTGCAAGGTCCTCATTCTTGGTTTTCTTGCGGACATCATTGATGAGCTTGCCAAGACGGGTTTCCTTTAAGGAGATGAGACTGGTGTTACACAGCGGCTACGACGTGACTGGATGTAACTGCATTTTACAATAAATACACATACAGTAGGTCTGAATATAACCCACCTCCAGGGCCTCTTTGGTGATAGGATATTTCTCCAAATGGGAGATCACCTCCATAACAACCACCATGTTGCATATCTGCTGAAAAGACACAGGTTTATATGTATCACAATCCTGACATCACAACGTCAGCATTACAACAGCATGCAAGTAGTTTGTAAGTAGATGTTTGCAGGTAGACATGCCAATGTGTGATTCAGAACCTTGCAGACCCAATATACTTACATTCCACAGAGAGGGAGACAGAGAAATAAAGCCTGTTCAAGGGTCAAGGCATAATTTGAATAGACTTTCACATGTGCACCTGTAAGCCAAGACAAAATGTTCTCGTACTGGTTTCAGGCTCAATATGACAAACTGAGACTGCATGCAAATGAGCCATTTTCTCCCACAAGAAGACCAAATCAAGCCTGCATGTAAGTTTCTCCACCATTGGACATTTTAGCTACCGCTTATATTATGGTAGAAACCTCTGGTTGTGATTGTATTGCAATAAAGAGGACTGCTTTAGGACAACACTGATTTTTCTTTATCTCTCTCTACACTGATCTAATGAGGTACCCAAATTTGTGAAGACATTCTTGTGTGCTTAGTGATACATATCATGATAAAGGATAACATATCCACCATCCACAACACCAGCTGAGAGAGGTGTCTGCATGATCAAAGCTGTACAGAACAAATACATTAACTCATTAAGTTACATGCTTAAACCTTTGAACATGGCAGTCCAGTATACAGCATACTGTAATGGCCATACTTAGGTCTCAAGCTGACATCAATTAATCAAGCATATGAGACTGCCATGGTATTTTAACAATACGTTTCAATGACCAGTAATACCAGCAGGGTTTGGTATAATAATTTAATGTAGTGTCAAACTATGTGGCTATACCATGGATCATGTCAATGTTTGAATAGTGCTGCACCATACTATGCTAATCTCCCCATCTGTACAAGGGTAAAGATGTTATTTTAAACTACAATCAACCCAAGTCTGTTACTTCCTACCTTGCAGCTCAGTTAAGCAGATCTTCAGTCCTCAAGCTCTGTGCACTTCAGTCTACACACATTAGCTAACTTGGCTACATCAGCATTAGCCAGCGGCAGTCAGTTAGCCTCGATCTGGAATGCCTGCCAACACTTACTTTCTCTAACTAGTGATGTTAGCCAGTTAATTAGCAAGCAAATAACAAGTCGCCATACTTTGACTGGCCCCACTTTGTCAACCCTCTGTGAGCAGCCGGGGTCGGCTCGGCCTTGTTGTCAGCCTTTCTGCGCCCAGTCTGTCCTTTGGAAACCAGCGGATGTACTCACATTGCTCTGGCCGTCGATGGCCTGTAGCAGCCGGTCTCTCATCACCTGCGGAGTGGCTGTAGCCGCTGTCATCGCGGGTCAGGACGGACTCAGACGGCAGAATCCCCCGATGAGGCGGCGGTTAGGAGCCTGCCGACACTCACAGGCCCGACGGAAGCTCCTCTGCGGGCCGCGGCATCATGTTTTATGATGCTTTTATCTTTGTTTTCATTCGTCGCCGTCACGGTTTGATCATTCGGGACGACGAGAACGGAAAATCCTCTCCGGGAATCGGCTACCCCCCTCGGCTGGTAGCCTCCTCCTCCTCGGTCTTCTCATCAGGCTTTTTGTGAAGTACTAACGCAGGGCATGATGGGAGATTTTACGTAACCGATTGTTCACGTCCGCGAGGCTGTTCTATGAGAGATGGAGCGTGCAGTTGGACAATGGTGCGCTCTGTCACGGCAAAGGTGTTTCATATTCTTACCTATATATTCATATCCATTCTTGTGATTTGATTAGTACCGTTTAAAGCGTGAAATGCTTTCCTTCAGAGATTAAAAAAAATATTTCTGAAATGAAACTATGTTTTTTTATTTTGGACGGGCAGATAGGCTTTACTCATCGACTTTGGAAATTTATGAAGGTAATGAATTAATATTCATAGTTGGAAATATGATGCAAAGCCTTTCCTTCAAATGTTTCTATTTATATAGCTATAAATATAATCAAACCCCTTATAAATTTTATTTTTATTATAACGGAATTTCAGATTTAGAAATAAAAATTGCAAATAATAATAATAATAATAATAAACATTGAAGGAATCTGAGCACTTGCAACTATCTCACCCTCATTCAATAAAGATCTGTCAAAATCTTGTTTGTAATGTCACATCTTTACTTCGGATGACAGTACTCCCCACGTTTTTTTCCTATGTATGACCAAACGTGTCTATTCTATTTCTTAGGTGTATCTTTTCTCACATTGTCACTTGATGGCACTGTTGCCTTGTTGCTATGATGTTGGAAGAAAAACATAGACGGTACAGAGTTTAGATCAATAGAAAGCTGAGACCCTTAAAGAGTGAGAGGACACAGAAATCATCTCCAACGACCTCTGGAGCAGTGGTTCGCAGCAGGTCTTACCTTATGATCCAAGACATGATCCAGTCCACATATAGAAACTTAAGTCATACTCAGTTCATTTCCATCCGTACATGACATTTCACCTGCAGTGGATTCAAACCCATGACCTTTTTGCAGTGAAGCGACAATAACCACAAAAGCCTTCAATTTTAGGTGGCAAAATTAAAACTACAATAACAAAAGTGCAACTGGGGCTTAAAACTCAATGCAATAAGAGGCACTGCGGCAACAGCGTGCCACCAACATTTAAAGAATACTTTTAATAGCAGCTACAACCAATTCATGTCTTTTTCAGGCTACAGAAAGTTTAGAGGATAGCATGAAAAGGCTTGAACAAGAACAGGACAATAAAATAACAGCAGTGCTAAAAATGTCACAGAGGACAAAGTAATTTTGATGCCAGGCCAGCACTTTTGTATGCTGTGTTATCATTAGGAGTAAATATCATACCATCATCTCATCATGGATAATGACATTGACAAAGGATCTGTATTTCTGTTGTGCCAACAGTCACAACCATTCAAATCAATTACCAGACAGTGAATTAGAAAACTGTATTTTTATTAAGAATAAGGACACATTTACATTATAGTGCATATACATTTACTTACAGCACATGTGCCCCATAGTAAAGGAAAATTGATTTTTTATTTGTTATTTGAGAGGGGCATTAAATCTTCCAACAGTGATGTAGTGTCCTTCAGTGACAGTGATCATTTTAACTCCTGTGTTGAATTCAGCTCTGACAGCTGTGTTAGTAAAATGGATAACAGGATGTTTAAGCAAGATGGGATGTGAGGTTTTAGGTCTGACCAGAACCCTTAAATGATGAGACACAGGTAACAGGCCACAGAAAGACATTTTCTACCCTATTAGTGAGGGCTGTCTGTCATTTTTAACCCTGGTGTTTCTTTAACGAGCAAACTGACATGCTTGGGAAAAAAAGCTCATGTTCTATAAAGAAGCAAAAGGGGACAAGACAACAAATATCCAGCAAAGTCAGGGGTGTTGATGCAGTTACAGCTTAAACAAAAGGGTAAAAATGTAACAACTTCTGTAAGACAAAATAAATACAGCGATTCATGAATTCCTGTACAGCCAAAAGCAGGTTTATGGTTTGGGGTTGTAGAGAAAATGTAGCATAATTACAGTTAAAAGCACCCAGAGAACAGCAAAGTCCTATTAAGGAGAAGTTTGCAGCATCCGTCTGGTAAAATCAGCATCCTGGTGGAAGTCCAGTCTCCCAACTGTTGATCATGATCCAAACAATCTGCGAGGATTGAAGATATTCAGCCAGTTAGAAAAACAAGTTCACAGCTCATCTCTAGGACTTTTTAAAAGGTGTGGAGGCAAATGCAAGAAATCACAAACTAAAGCAGAGTTGAAGCACAAGGGTCAGGATGAGCTGAAGAAAATGGTCTTACAAACCATTAATAGATAAATAACAAAACAATGAGTAAAACTGGAACGTATTTTCACAGTTGGACTTGAAACATTTTCCTAAAAATGTTAATCATTCTGTGTGTTTCCTAACAGATTTTAAGTGTAAACAAGGGCTTGTTTTATTCCTGTGACAGAAACAGTATTTCATAAGTAAAATATATTTGTACCACAACACATTATTGCCAACAGTAAAGTAGTCAGATCAGCTTTTTGTTTACATTTGGTTTATGGCTTTTCATTTCATGTGTTGCAGTGATTTGAAAATGTGTCACCTGAAATTGTGAACACTGTGAATTATGGTTTTAAAGGGTTACATTTCTGCATTACCACAGAGTATGTTTTGGTTTAACAGTGTCAGAGAGTCAACACAGAGATTATTCTTTAAAGGATCAGGCCGGTGTTATCATGTTTTTTCCATTCTGTCAAGAAAATTCCACAAAATAACCAAAAGCATTAGTATTCCCTTCCCTACCCTGTTTGTAGCACTCAACCCCAAGCCCAGCAGTTCCCACTGAAGATGCAAAGCTTCAAAAATGATGTCAGCTAGTGTGGCTCATCAACGTGTTTTTAATAGTTTATGTACAACGATGAAAAGTGGATAAAATATATCAATCTTCAGCTTCACAAACACTACTGATTAGTAGGATAGTTCATCGTTGGCTATGTTCCTTTCATGGCATTTGTCGACAGTAAAACGTATAAAAATATTGTCAGATTTATCCTAGTAATATGTTGGGACAGAAACTGGCATAACCACATTAGCACAAAAGTATAAGTGTTTCTCCAGATGTTACAGCTTGTTCAACATCACATTCAACTTTTACTTGTCTAAAGCTACATGACCAGCATCAGCTAAAAGATAGTGACTCACAGAATCATGCAGAACATGATGAAGATGTTCCACAAAGCGATGAAGATCCGAAAATATCGCAGGCTGAGCAGAAACTCTCTAATGTTGTCACCTGAAAGACAGGCTGATTATTTATCTTTACTGAACTAGCACACACACACACACACACACACACACACACACACACACACACACACACACACACACACACACACACACACACCTGTTGTCGGTCCTCGGGACTCATCTCCAAATCCTTGGGACTCCTTCCTTTTCCTGAAAAACATCCACAATTAGCCAACTAAACGTTCATTTTGTCTTGTCGTAGCTCTGATGGGTGCTTTTACCAGTGGTGATTCATGACTTTTATCGTAACGTTAATACTCACAGCTTGAAATTCAGCACAGCCCCTGCATTCACCAGCAAGGTCCTAGAGGGGACAGACACAACTGTTTGTTGACAGGTAGCTCACAGTGTTATCTACCTGCTGAGCTAACGTTAGCTGGTGAGCTGGCACTAGCGTGGAGCTAGCTTGTTATTTAGCTTGATACACCGCTATCTAACTGACAATACAATGCACATTAATACACACAGGGAGAACATTTCGATTACATATAACTGTACCAGTAAGTGAAATGTGTCAAAAAACGAACAAGTTACCCGAATATCAACAAATCTCCGATCATTTTGGACAGATCACATCACAGAGACGCCTCACTTCCGTGTTCAGCAACGCAATCGAGAATGTGACCAATAACGCATCGGTACCGTGAGGAGTACTTGGGAATAATTCTTCCTGCCGTAGACTGTCAGGCTTTCACAGGCTGCGTAACCCCGACGTTTCCGGCAAATCAAAAGGCCACATTTGGTTTCAGCTACAGCAGAAATAGATGGTAGAGGTCGAGGTTAGAGGCACTGTTGGTGAATGAGACGGAAGATGTAAAGAAGCCAGGAAATTCTGTCTGAAAGTCTAAACTTAGGTAAAATAGATACCAGTTTTATATCGCACCTGGGTAACGTGCGCCACCTGCAGACAAGAAATGTAATAGCAGGTTCAGACCTGCAGAACGTCATTTGCTATTTGCTGTTGTTTTTAGCTGGTTTGTTACGTAGGAGTAACCGCCGTAATACTATAATGACTACTTAAAAATACTCAGACACCATTACGCCATCTAACACGAGGTGAATTTTATTTACATGGCTACTTGAACTTTTCTGTGCAAATTATGCATTATTTTAGTTTCCATTTTTGTGTTACCCTTTTTGTCAGAAAAAAGATTTTTACTAAAACAAGCATGAAATAGTTACTTCAATTCTAACTTTCTGTTATATATTAAACCATGTAATTTTGCAGCATACGTTGGCAAATGCACAGAAAGAAAACATAGAAGATACATAATATAACGTATTTACAAAAAAGTTCGAATTTCAATGCACATCCAAGATGGGAGTATTGATAAACTATATAGTCACAGAGAGCACATGGTTGCTGTTGGCATAATTGACAAAAAACATCAATTAGGTCGGACAAGACATCCCCAACCTTTTTGATACTAAAAAAAAAAAAAAAAAAAAAAAAAAAAATCAGCAGAGCTTCATTTTACCGTATTTATTTATTTCAGGCGAACATCAAACTTTAAGTATCTGAAATTCACCTCAAAACATTTTGGATAATGTCAAAAACGAGTCAAAAATGAGCCTAATAAGGACAAGACTTTCACAGATTCAGATGCAGTTAAAAACAAGTATTAATCTTAACTGCATCCTTGAATGGAGAAGCTGAAAATCAGAGTGTAAAGGACGTGAATTCAGATGGTGAAAAGGACATTATTTTCTCAGCTCCTGAAAATCTGACATTTAGGCTACGGACACACGGTTGTCAATGTTGTGGCTTTGGGGCCCCCTGGTGGTGGTGGAGGTCATTGCTCTGATTATTCTCTTCAAGAATTCAACGAAACATAATGAAATACATCAATCAAATCAATTTCAAAATACATAAACTCGGGCTGCTGTGTATTTAAGTAGGTTTGGCGTTACTGCGCCTTTAATCGCAACATCTGTGCGTCATCTGGATGAATGTAAACAGCCGCTGATATCACCACATGCTGCCCGTTGTTTGGGATTAGAGTCGGCCACTGGGCTGTGAGGCAGCCTTGGTGCAGGATCTGATCCGGATTGTGGGATATTACTTACGAAAGGGTGAATGGATCTTTGTCCGTATTAAATGTGGACACTTGTCACAGGTCTCTTGTGTTTCCAGGCTACAATCTAACCTCCGCTAGCGTTTTATGGCCCAGTAGAGCAATAATGATGACATCGATGATGAGCACAGGAGGACAGCAAGTCTTTTGTTTTTAAAATTCAAGCAGCTGACATGCAAAACCTCCTGTCGCCTGAAAAGCGGAGCAGCTGGCACGGAGCGCAGATGATGATGACGATGATGATGCTGAGGCTGTAGAGATGAGTGGTATTAATAGGAGGGCTTGAGTGTCACAGGCTTTCACTGTCGAGACCGGGGGGCTTGGTGGAGAATCGGTGGACCGGGTTGGGGGGGCTTTCTGATCCACACTGCGCAGTTGGACTAAACAAACACAAGGATTCACTGGGTAGCAGGCAACATGGAAGTGCTGGCAGCTCTTAATTTGGGCGATTTTGCCCAAATTTTCTCCAAAATGGGAATGTTTCCTGTGTTTGATGTCGCTTATTACATCGTGTCCATCCTCTACCTCAAGTATGAGCCAGGTGAGTGTGTTTGACACTTTCCGTTTGCCTGAAGTGAGCGGTGTTTTCTCACATTAAATGTGTGCTTCCATACATAATTATCTCTGAGCTGTTGTGCTTGTTATTTTGGCAGCTCCATTCTCACCATAACCTCCGCCTAAACATACGCTTATTGACAGCAACGCAAAGTAGAAATATGTTCACAATGACATGGGAATTCAATATTTAAACCCTTAAAAACCTCCCATTTCTAAGATGAAACAGACTGATAATCATCAGGAAACTGAATGTGCATCTGATCTATTCTAAAGCTGTTTTCTGTGATATAACTGCACATTGCTGTAAAGTCCCTATAGGAACTTTCTGTGGCTGTTATCTGTACAGCACCATATCCTTATAAAGCATGACCTGTTACATAAAGTGTAGCAGGGGCACTTGCAGCTCTGCTTGCGGTGAGGGAATGTCTGTTGCTGCAGCAGTCTGACCTCATTCACACTGAGAAAATCACTGGAGTAGATTAAACCCCTCAGCTTTAGGTAAAGTCTGATATTTTTCCAGGATTTAACTTCTTTGAGCAACAGAGCCTGAGGAGGATGAAACCTGAGAGAAGGTCTGTGCATACCAGCAGCTTAGGCAATAAATAGAAGATCCAGAAATAGACAGTGTCAGTGGGTCTCTGAAGCCCCTCTGCTGCACACTTAGTTATTTACACTGAATGAAATGAATCACATGAAATAAGCTGTTGAACAGTCTAGCATGAGCTTATTGTTCCAGAGGGTGTGCAGCTTTTACAGTAACTCGTTTTCCTCACCCTAAAGACGAAGTTCACTCTGGCATGAGAGTTCAGTCATTGTGATCTTGTCAGCTGAAGCTTCAGTGAAGATGGTTGGAGCCCCAAACACGTCTCAAGACCATAATTTAAAAGTTTACAGCTTTCTTTTAATGCATATCCATCCAAATCCTTCCCAAACAACTTCTTAACCATATTTTATTTCAAACAATTATGATTCTAAAATTTTTATCTTTTATTTCATTATTATCTCTCACATTTTCCCTAGTGCAAGGCACGGTGGAGCAGCAGGTAGTGTGCGTGCCTCACAGGGAGAAGGTTGCCGGTTCGATCTTCCCGTGCATGCGTGGGTTCTCTCCGAGCACTCCGGCTTCCTCCCACATGCTCATTAGGTTAATTGGTGACTCTAAAATTGCCCCTAGGTGTGAGTGTGAGAGTGAATGGTTGTTTGTCTCATGTGTTGCCCTGTGATTGACTGGCGACCGGTCCAGGGTGTACCCTGCCTCTCGCCCGTTGGCAACTGGAATTGGCTCCAAGCCCCCTGCAACCCCGAAAGGGATAGGCGGTATAGAAAATGGATGGATGGGTGGATGGATGGATTTTCCCTAGTGAAGCTCCAGTAAATCCAGGAAAACAGGAGCTACTGGTCAGATGAATAAACTTTTGGGCCCCCACATTTTAATCATTTGGCTTTTGGAAAGTTGTTTAACACTACATGAGCCACCTGGAGAAAGATAAAAGATAAATTTTATCTAGCCTTTTTCTAGCCTTTCTGCAAATCTACATCTTTGTAGCTACATTAGTTTGTTAGTTAAGGTTAGTCGTAGCTATGAGGATGAAGTCAAGATGTTTGGTGTCTTACCAAATGAAATTAAACTGAGTAGAAAACTAAGGAACCACTGATATAATCTAGTCGCCCTCAAGGGGATCAGAGTCTTTTTTACAGATTTTGGGGAGGCACTGTGAGCTGCGCAATGTCTGATAAACTGTCTCGAGTGATGTCACTTGAGTCAGTGGAATCTGAACACTACAAATTTGAAAATGGCAGAAAAAGACCTTGAGGTGTGGAGTGAGTAAGATGGAGCTTACCAGACCTCTGTAGCCTGCTCCATCTCTGCTTGAGGCTAGCAGCTTGTGGCTACGTTAGCCGCTACTATAACAAACTCAAATCATAGAATGAACATTTGGTGGTCAAGTTGCATTGTGGGTGATGTAGGCGCCATGTTTTGACAAGGAGAAAGAGTGTGTGGGAAAAAAAATGAATCAAATTAAAGCAGTAGAGTACTCTTTTTACAGTCCCAGCTGATGTAATTAGCTAACATTAAGCTTAGCTAACCCTATGCTGGCTCTCACATTCCTCAGAGTAGTTGAGGTAAAGGGCTTGCCTTGCTTTCCCTTCTGCACATTTGTTGTGTTTTGTATTAAATGAAAAGAAAAAGAGGTCAAAACACTGTTGCTTGTTTTCAACGTAAATGGTCAGTGTTCATGTGTGTCTTAGAGAAAAATCAAACCTCGGGCTAACTGCAACACGCGGCTCCCGAAGCTGACTTCATGGCTGTAACCGTATACCTTCGTCTTACTTCATGTCTACAGTCCAATGTGTCACCATTCCCTGCATGTGTTTGAGTGGAGGGTCGTAACTCTCAGTACATGTTAGAGGAGTACATGAATGAGTTTTGGGGGTCAACATGGGCGTGCCGGGAGAGACAAGTGTAGGGGGTCAAAGGTTAAGGCACGCCTGACAGTTGCAAGGCAGGAGAAGCAGTTGAGCACATTATATTTATAGGGCGACATTTCTCAGGATCAGATTGCTTTCGAACTGAGCGCCTGTCGCACCGCGACACCCTCACCCACCTGTTGTTGGAGATTTGTACAGTGAAGCAGCCGTGCTCTGTTCACATCTCCATTTACTGAGAAGATTTAATCAAACACATGGCATTCTTGAGGTACCTGCACTTCATGTAAGCATTTCCTTTTTAGGCTAAGAACTTCATACTTCTGTTCCACTTCCAAGGGAAACACTGTGATTTTTCACTGGTTATCACAAATTTTCCTCAAGATGCTTCATAGTCTATACAGTATAAACCTTCTATAGACCTTTGATTCTGATAAGGAAAAATCTGACATCCTCTCCACCATGGAGACCTGGAAAGAGGACACAGTACTCAAACACAAACACACAAAAGGCAATGCTCAAACACACCATGAGGAGAAAAGAAGCATACACACAGGGAGAGAGACAAGGACAACATTCACACAAGGAGAGAGAGAGAGAGAGAGAGAGAGAGAGAGAGAGAGAGAGAGAGAGAGAGAGAGAGAGAGAAGGTGATGCTGAATCCTGCAGGATGAAGGTCCAGATCCAAAGCATCTGGAACGAAGCACCAACAGCCAGGAGAGAGGCCCCAGGAGGGCCGACAGTCCAGTACAGAGAGTCTGAGTGAAAAGAGAGGACAAGCAGGAGAAAACAGGGACAACAGAGGGAGAAAGAGAGCTAGGCACACAGTCTGGACATCATGTGTTTGTGGGACAACAGACAAGGGCTGGAGAGATGCAGTGGTTTTCATTAAGACATGAAATACAAGTTTGAGGCTTAGCAGATTGATTGAGACTGAGACTGACCTGCCAGAAGGATAATTGTAACAGGTACAAGGCCTGAAGTTATCAAAGAACAAGAAGCCTGCGTTTGACTGGTAGAAATGTCATGGTATGATGTATACTGACATGGTGTAAATGTTTGGAATATAATCAAATCTATTGTATGGAATATAATCTAGAAATTCACATAGACACTCCAAATGTTTTCTTTATTATATATATAAAACATGTAAAAAAACCAAAACAATCATATGCAAAGCATACACTCAGTTCATGAACTATAAAGAGCTGTCTGTTCTGCTTCTTTGGTAAACTCAACTCATAAATGACTGCAGAAGTCAATATTAGGTTATGATAAAGAGGCAGATTATCAGGGCGGGAACTCAAAGGCTTAACTGGGCGTGGACAAAGATACAGCACATGGACGCACAAGGAACCCGCTGATAATGACTTTTGAAGGTCAGCACGAACAGTTTTACTCTGTAGGAACTGACAGAAAGTTTGGAAAAAAAAAAAAAAATTATTGGTGATTACCAAAAAAGAACAAAGTTACTGCAGACATTTCTGTGGAAAAGCTTCTAAAACAGGATATGGACCATTAGGATTCAGGAGGTCATTGTTTCACTGGTGAAACACAACTGATTTTTTTTAATTGATACATTTTGAAAACAGATGATTCAAATTCAAATTAAGGATAAATGCATCATTTTAAAATTAATTTGCTGCATGCATTTTTGGATTCTACCACTGGGAGTCACCAAAAGCAGAAAATGTAAAATCAGAATCATTTTCATACCCTGTTTGGTAAATAAATGTGTCTGATGATTGATTCATAAATAAAAAAGCTTTAAATTAATCAGTATCAATCAATACCTTTGCTTCTTAAAGCAGAGAAAATGTGCAAAGATAACTGGATTTTCAGTTTGTCACGTTATCTGTGTGTGCTGGGAACAGTCTCTGACAGCTCCTCCTCTGTGTTGCAGGCTCAGTGGAGGTTTCTCGCAGGAGTCCCGTGGCCTCCTGGCTCTCTGCCATGCTCTACTGCTTTAGTAGTTACATCCTGGCAGACATCATGCTTGGAAGCAGCCCCATCGACTATTTCCAATACAACAGCCACATCCTGCTGGCTTCAGCTGTCTGGTGAGAAAATCCTCAGATGGACTTCACCCTTCACCGGGAGTCTGTTTGAAGGTCATGTGGATGGGACTATTAGATCTGATTTTCTTGAATCAGGCTTTTCATCAAACTTTTACGACTGTGTATACGATCAATTTATCCCCTGCCAGACACTGTTTAGAGGTCATTTCCTTCAGAAAACAGATTTTTTTCCCCTTGCTTTTCACAGGAAAACAAACATTTCTTTAAAGGATCACTTCAACTGAAAAAATATTTTCCCCTACACATCTGCAGATAGCTTTGGTTTCATGGTTTTAAATATCATAATAGGTGCATGGAATTTGGTTTGCAGAGAAAGTGAAAATACAGTGAGAGAGAGAGAGAGAGAGAGAGAGAGAGAGATTTTTAGCACCCTTTAAACACAGAGGCATTTCTAAGTGTTTGCAGTACAGCTACATTTAAAAACACAGTAACAGGAAGAAAAATGAAATAGAATATAATAAAGTGACACTTATAGATTTTGAAAGAGAAAGACGTGTTGGGATGATCTCAGCAGTGGATTTCTCAAAACCTTGTAAAACAGAACTTATCTTTATGGCCAGAAGGCCAGTGGGAAGAGTTGTGTTTCTGTCATGTGGGTGACCATCGAAGCTGAATATTTGATTTTCACCACCTCCTTCCATGACTCTAACATCTTCTCTTTCTCTGTCAAATACAAGGTATCTCCTCTTTTACTGTCCGCTGAACCTCTTCTATAAATGTGTGGCTTTCCTGCCCGTCAAGCTGGTGTTGGTCGCCATGAAGGAAGTCGTCCGCACTCGCAAGATCGCCGCCGGTGTTCATCATGCCCACCACGCCTACCACCACGGCTTCTTCATCATGGTCATCGTTGGATACGTCAAAGGTCGGTATCTTGTGATTTCACAGCGACTTGCTTCCAGTCACCACTGACCTGAACTGATTAACTGACTAATCGTTTCAGCTTTAGAGGAAAGTGTTGGATGCAGCTTGGTGAGCCTGCAGTCTCAGCTCTCTGTGTTTGACAGCTGCATTCAGTGAACGACAGAAACATCTTCAGGGAACTGCAGCTGCTGCATTTGAACATGAATGAACAGCACGTGCATGACAGTGTGCCCACGCGCTGTTCATTCATGTTTGAGCGAGACAGTGTTCACAGTGAACAGGTTAGAGAAACCAGGTTATGTGAGAATGACCAGTCACTAGACTTACATTAGATCCATTTAAAAATGATGAAAATTTTAGGTATGAAGTTAGAGTGGCTTCAGCTTAGATAGACTTCTTGAAATAAAAGAAAAATGTCTTTGTGACCAATGTTTGAATCCAGAAGTCATGAGGTCATGTTTGATCTGTAAGTTGTCTTAAAATCGTGTTGCAGACCTAAGCCTCATAATTCATGTGCTTTGTTACTGTAAAACTGTCCAACAGCAGAGAAATGTCCAAAGAAATAGATATAAAGGATTGTCCTGATCTTGAGCCCCCCCACTGTTTCTGCTTCAGCAGTGATGCCCTGCAGGCGTCCATGCTGAAAATGAAAGAAAAGCTGAAGCCAGAGAAAAGCTGCCTCATAGACTTTTTTGTCCTCATTTTTCCCACTGTCTATTTTTATCTTCGCAGGCTCTGGAGTGGCTCTCATTTCCATTTTTGAGCAGCTGCTGCGTGGTGTGTGGAGGCCCGACAGCAACGAGATCCTCAACATGTCATTGTAAGTCTGTGCTTCCTGCTGCTGATGTGAAAATAAACTCATCTCTGCCTCCTCAAGCATGTGGGTGTTTCCAACCAAACTTCAGAGACAAAAGTAGGACTTAAAGGTCACTGTGACTAAGACTGGACATCGAAAACACAGCCGGCCTGTTTGAGAGGCACTGCAGATTTGCTGAAGTTACTGTGTAGAAAGTGTAGAATTTTGCATTTTCTCACTTTCACGCCCCCTGGTGGTAACATAAAAAACTTACTTTGGCAGACTACTGTGTTTGTCTTAAAGGTCTATTGTGTAGAATTTAGTGGCATCTAGTGGCGGGGTTACAGATCGCAGCCCAGCGTTTTACCCTCTCTCATGTTGGCCATTAAAATCACAAGAGAGAGCCGGTGTCTGGTTTGTCTGTTCTGGGCTACTGTAGAAACATGGCACTGCAACAGGTAACGAAAACACAACTATTCTTATACTCTGGTGATTATACACTAATGAAAATGTACTTATAGCTTGTAGATCCCTCTCCGTCCGACACACTGGACCTTTAAACGGAGTCACTGTCAGATGAAAATCTCTGATTCCATATAAGAAAAGTTTGTATCTTCATCTTCATAAGTGTATTTTAAACTTTCTTGAAGAGTTTTGATAAACAGGGAATTTGTTCACCTGACGGAGGAACGCTCCAGCTTGAATCCACTCATTCAGCTAAACATTCATTTTCAACGAAAATGCAAAAAGAACAATAAAATCATTGTTTCTTACACTTCATAAATCTAAAACAATGAATGCTTTTATCCCCCACTCAGCCTTTGATTCTAATTGTCATCTCGTTGTTATTTTGATCCCTGCGTTAGTCAGATGTTTTCCTGACAGTTTTGTCTTTTGTCTCTGCAGCCCGACCAAAGCCAGTCTGTACGGAGCCATCCTCTTCACCCTGCAGGAGAGCCACTGGCTGCCAGTGTCCAAGAGCACCCTCATCCTCGCCTTCACCCTCTTCATGGCCACAAGCAAGGTAAGATCAGTGCTACTGCGGGAGGTGTAGCTGACAGTGTGGCTGTTCTGTTCTGTTTCAAGCCTGAACTCTTACTTCTGTGCTGTGTTGCGTACGAGAGAATGAGATTCTTACAGAAATTAAACGCTCCACTTTTGTGTCTGGCAAAGTGTAGTTTGTGGCCGCTCCAGTAAAAGCTGTCATATGAGTTGGTAAATCAGACCATTGTTATTTAATCATCAGAAAATCAGGCTGATCTCCCCTGACTGACACCATCTTCCCTCAGGTGGTGATGACTGCCCGACACTCTCACGGCTCCCCCTTCGCCCTCATCGAGTCCTGGGTTTGCCACCTGCTGTTCGGCTCCCCTCTTGGTGGATCTGAGGAGGACCACCATCATCCTCCCACTGCTGCCCCCTCTTCACCTCTCAAAACCAAGGAGGAGCTGAGCGAAGGAGCTCGCAAGAGGAAGGCCAAGAAAGCCGAGTAGGACGCCACGCTGCTCCAGAGAAACATCTGACTCGCCCCCATCGTGGCCTCCACATGATGGGACTTCCCATTCCTTTCCAGGGAAAGGGGTAGTTTGATGTTTTACCAAATGAGACCTTTTCTGCTAGAGCAAAATGGTGCTTTCTGCATTTTACACAGCAGGAGGACTCTGTAAATACCACAGCAAATGTTTCAACCCAACCTGGACATTTTAAACCTATTTATTTGTGTGTTTGTGAGCATCTGCATCTGTGCTCAACACTGTGTGGTGATCCACGCGTAGGAGCTGCATGGGCCTCTGTTCCACATCGGCAGTTGTGTTAACGGGTGTCAGTGGTTTTCCTTAAGTCCATCAATCCTTATTTTAGTTCAGAAAGAAATGGAAAACACAAATTCATCGGACTCTCAATCAAACATTCAAATGTGAAGAAAGCAATATGTGACAGAACATTGCTGCTTTTTGCATTGAGTTCATGACTTTGATGACTTTAAATAAAATCGAGAGAAATGTTAAGTTGTGGTGGTTTTTAATTCCCTTTTCTCATTAACATTTATTTCTATGCTGACATTTCAGTAGTAATAAATGGTCATAATAGAGTTCTAGATTTATCTCCACTTCAGTTTCGGTCCAGTTCTGCATAAAGCACTGTGTATCATGGTGTTACATATTATAACAATGCATCAGCATTTTTCTGAAGTTTGATGAAGGTAAAAAACTTGATGAAGAACATGTTCTTTTTAGGTTTTCAGTGGTTTTTAGTTTTCTGCAAAGGACATTTGTGTCTTTAAGTAGCTTTAGTCTGCTGATGTGAATTGAATGTTTAATAAAATGTACATATGTTTTCTTGTTTCTTGATTTCTGAAACAAAGAACATGCAGGTCAACCTAATGCTGAAATGATTCACTTTGAAAGTTTCCAGTAGAGGTGGACAGAGTATTCAGGTCCTTTACTTCACTTAAAGTACTGCAGTAACTTTTACTTTACTGATGCGTTCAGGTGTGAGCAGCATTTCTCTTTTAGGTGGTCGGGATGGAGTTGATTTTGACTACTTTATAAAGAGCTGGGATGTTTATCTGCAATCTGATAAAGTCACTTCTGGCAGAAATTGAGCTCTATAAACCTTGTGTGGCAGTACATTATGAATATTTAATAATCATTATTTATTTTTCAATTTAAACCAACTTTCTTAGGAAAATTTAGTGAAGAGAGTCTGCATCTTGAAACAGGAATGAATAATACTGCTGCACCAGAATTATGAAAAATGTTGGCTTTAGAAAATTATTATTCTGCATTTCCAAAATATCTTTTTCATGTTGGAAAGTGTGAAGCCGCTTTCTCTGAGCTGTACTGCAGCCATCTGCCAGTGACTCCTAACGGGGTTATAAACCATCACTCTGGAGCTGAGAGCACTTTCTAACTCTTAGCAGTGTTTATGCATTGCACTTATTCTTAACTGTAAAAATTTAGTGGTAAAACTTGAGCATTTAAGAGTCCTCTAGGACTGAAACTGGTCCAGGAATCAGTCTGCAGTCAGGAGTATGTATGTCTTCATCACCCCTCTGTTATGTAACTCTGAGGCTGTTGAGAGGTGACAGGAAAGGTCTGAGGTCAACCTGAGGTCATGTCCTGAGAAACCTGGACGCCCCCACCGAGCTACAAACTGTTGTAGCACAGGCAATAAAGCAGCACTAATGAACTTTGCAGGAGGTTGTTACACTCGACCTTTAACCTTCACATTCCTCACAGCAGCAGAGAAGATCAGGGAGGTAGAAAGTCTGCTGGCTGCGTTTGTTGCTCTGCTGGGGCTCACACACGGAAACCATCCCTGAAGCTTCAGCTCAGCCGGATACAGGACGCTATCCAAATGTTTATTTTATCCTCTTTGGTGACTTTGCTTTCAATTGTCAGTATGACATAAAACTTTATTGATACTTGAGAGAAGACTGGTTAGTTTCTGCAGATGATGCATATGAGGGACAGCTAGGACTGAAATAGCTCATGATAATGAACACAGAACATAAAAACTGGGCACCCCTCATTACCCACTACTTAATCAGTGGGTGTTCGGGTGGAGATTCATGTGTGTTATGTTAGCAGCGGCTGATGTAGCCTAGACCCGCTAACCTGCACGGCACAGATGAGGAGCAGACTAAAGAGGTCTGGTAAACTCCACTCTTTCCAAATCAACAGCACAGTATTTTTTTTTTTTTTTTTCATTTTCAAACTTGTAGTTTTCAGCTCTAATCGATGTTCATCAGATTTCATGCAGCTCCCTCTGGAGCAGCAAAAAGCTCTTTACAGGCCTTTTTCTCATACGCAGTAGCACTCCACAAGACCTGCATCAGTGGAGTTCCCCTTCAACAGGCAGCAGCCTGCCAGGTGGGTCAGTCAGCTCAAACTCACTCTGTGCAGCCAAGCAGCATTCAAACTTCAAGAACTTTATTTCAAATTGTCAAGGACATCCCAAAGTTTCCAAAGATAGCAAATATGTCAGGCTGACTTTGGGGGAAATGGGTCTAGAACTACACAAAAGACAGAGAAAAGCGTGCAACTTAAAGAGCCTTGTCTTTAAATATAAGCATCATATAGTTTTGATGACAAGCTGATATAATGTGTATGCTCCTGTCAGACAGCGAAGAACAGCGTTAAAGCAATTCAAAGGTCAAAGAGGTGTAAAACTCCATGTGAAGAGATTTCAATCAATTAACCTCTCATTCCATCCTTTAATAAAATGCATTAACAATCATTTTCTGCTGCTTAAAAAAGTTCTCAGAGACGTCGTCATTTCTTCCACTTCAGAGTAAAGCATCCAGGTCTCCAGCATGACGACAGAAAGGAGCTGCTTTGTTTGTTTTTCCGGTGGAGACCCGCAGTGAGACTTCCCTGCTCCTTTGGGCAAGGCAGCGAGCAGGCAGGGACGGAGGGACGGAGAAAGAGGAGAGGTGGTGAGAGCTTATCAAGGTGATGTGGACCAAAAACCTTAAAACCTTCACTGCCAGGAATGTAACCAACATCTGTTGATCCCATTACTGACACACACATACACACACACACACACACACACACACACACACACACACACACACACACACACACACACACACACACACACACACACACACACACACACTTTGTAGAATCTAATGTAATCATCAGGGTAAACAAAGGTTTGCAGTAAAATCTGGACTGGATCTGAAGCCTGTTTTCACATTTTACATAAAAAGTAAGTTGTGCTTTTTGTGTATTTCTTCATTCTTCATTTGGATGTTAAAGGACAACTAACAGGAAAAATTGTATTTTTGTAAACCTGCTGTGGAGCTGTTTTCACTGATAATCAGGCAATGTGACTGTGTGGTTATGGGCTGACTTAAAAATAATAATTATAGTGTAATACAGAGTTTAGATATGTCCAAAAATGTTAATATAGACACAATTTTAGTTTTTAAAAGGACCAACTAACTAACATGGCAGACAAAGAAAAAAGGCCGTACACCTTCTAACCTGAACACTAACCAACAGATACATCAGCTGATACATGTATGATATGTGTAAGTTTTATGTGTTGTGCAATCAAACTCTTATTCTGACTTCTTGGACGTCTAGAAAGCGTGTTTTGCGGAGGAGTTTTAGGGGAAAGCTCGGGGATGTAAGCCAGGGAGGGGGCAGTGGAGTGGGGGGTATAAAAACCAAAGAGAAAAGGCGGCTGGAGGAGCGCTGAGTCTAAGCAGAAGGCAGAAGAGCGACAGGAGGCAAAGCTGAACGGCAGAACAGGTTCAACCATGCTGTGGTTTCTGGTGCTGAGCTGTGCGCTCTGCATGGGAGGACATGCTGCAGCAGGACAGAGAGGTGAGAAATAAAAGGTTTTGCGTTGGAGTCATTGTTTTGGGGTTTTTTTGGGCTGTGTAGGTGGAAAAAAATACAATGAAACATGATTGATGTCTCCAGAGAAATTGGATGTTTGCCAAAGAGGCACTGATTAATAAAAGTGCTGCTGGCATTTCAAACTATTAACCTGGATTTATGTGAATTATGAAGAATTCTACGAACGACTGTATATGTACTGTATTTTATGCAGTTTTATACTTCTACTGCACTGCATTTCAGAAGTAAATATTGTACTTACTCCACAACATTTGTCTGACAGCTTCAGCTACTTCTTAAAATAAATAAACTTTCTGAGCTCATGAGAAATGTACTGTTCAGAGATATGTGGTCCTCACAGCACAGCGACACGCCAAGCGTATGATGATCTTATAGAATATGATGCATTGCTGTAGATGAAACTAACCGACAGTAAATAAAGTTGTTAAAATGAGCTCAACATTGAGCATCAGCAGTAAAATCCAACATACGCATTAATGCAACAGTAATATTAATTCATAAACATCATATAAAATAATAAAACACTGACAGGAGCCATTTTACTGCATAATGAGGACTTTTACTTTTCATAATGTAAGTACATTTTGCTGATAATACTTAATTTTTGGATTTATTTTTTTAAGAAAATCTGTTTGCGTTCTGTAATTGTCCTATTTGTTTCATCGGTATCTCATGATGTAAATGAAGAATTTTCCACAAAGGAGTTTTCTGAGCAAAGGTTTCCTGAGTTCACAGCTGCACTTGCACACAATAAGGAAAAACAATCAAAGGTCTCATTTACTTGTCTATTAGCGGTGAGAATGATTTATTTCCACTATCTTTTCTCTCTGCTGTGGAATCCATTCAGTAAACAGAGTTTCTGCTAATGGGAAGACCACATTTCTTGTGCTTTACGCTCAGGAGATTTCTGCCCTTGTACGGCTCCTCTGGGGGAAGGGGTGGCGGTCGGGGGGCTGATGGGGGTCTTTGGGTCAATTAATACAAGAGGCACGGTGCCTCAGGATTTGACCCACCTGAATATCCTACAATATCCAATCCTGAATGAATCTACAGAATCTGTTATTTTATTTTCATCGCAAATGAAGTGGAAAAAATAAATCAGCTGATTTATAGTAAAAAAGCTCTAAAAACTCACTGCACATTACTGGCTCAGCACCAAAAAGCTGACAGATGCGGTTAAATACGAGCTGGTGAACACAGCCGAGCATTTAGCAGCTAAAGAGGCAGACATTTCCCTCCCTGATAAGACAATATCCAATGGCCAAATCAGGCACTGCAGGTTTAAAGTTAACTTAACTGCATTTTTGTCTTATTCTTTGGACAGAGTTTCACTAACCTGCCAACTGCCTTTTTATGCCCACAAATGCTTGTGTTGTTTGCAGTTTCTTCACGTTATCTTATTGTCTCCCACTTAATCACACATTCAAACAGCTTTATTTTCTTCTGAACTGAATTAAAGTCAGCTACTCTACAGTTCAATAAAGCGCTTTTAGTGCAAATGGAGCTTCACCAGCTGAGAATCACTCCCTCATCCCATCCTTTCTAATCATCATCATCACTTTGTGTCATTGCTGGCAGTTGCAGAGGCATTAAATGTAACATACTGCATTGTGGGATTGTTAGCAGAAAGGTGTCCTTACAACGGGTGCTACCCTTTGGTTCCACTGTGGGAATTGCAAAATTGTCTTCTCTAAGAGGAAAATCTTTTATTTGTTAGTTCAAAAGCCACAGTCTCCTTCCAAAGACAGTCTTTTTAGCATTTCTGCATGTCCTGTATTGCAGGGCAGTTATTGCTTGATAGTTGAGAGATGGACAGAGGACAATCTGCATGGTATCCCACTCAATGCTTACTGTATTACACTGTAGAAACATAAAGATGCCTGCAGAGATTAGTTCATGTAAGCTTGAAATATGTATCTCTCAGAAAATCTTGTATCATTCCATTTCTGGAAAATCCATTCTGCAGCCGCAATCAGAGCATCACTGATTCCAGTGAATGCGTGGGCAGTGGATACAGTGAGGCCTGCGGTGGCTGAGGAACGTCTGTGGTATCTGGGGTGGGGGGGTGGGGGGTCATGTTGTGCACAGTGTGTGTGTTCTACCCCCTGACTCTCTGACCCTCCTAAGTGGGCTTCTGGTCCCAGATGGTCGTCCAGCAGGAAACGGATGAGGCTGGAGAAAAGATGTGGAACTAAACTTTACATCAGTTTGTTTGGGTGTCTGCATATGTCTGCTCCATTCAGAGACAAATATTGGGGCCACTCTGATAAATTTGTACTTTTCCATCTTTGCATTTGAGTATTATTGATGCTAACACTTTTGTACTTGTACTTGGTAAAATTTGAATGCCTGACTTTTACTCACTACAGAGTAATTACTGTAAGTACTTCTGCACTGCTACTCCATTAACACATCTGAGTATTTCTGCCACTACGGGTTAATGGTAACATTACTGCCCTGTAATGAGAAACTCCAGAGGAGCTCAAGTATTAGCTTTCCTTCCTTAAGTGCCAAAAAACACAAATGTTCCGCAAATCAATAGCAAAGAAAAATAAAAGAATAACCTTCAGCATCTGAAAAATTCAAATCCAGCTCAGTAGGAAGGTAAATCAGATGCTTGCTCTTCTCTGCCTCTCTTGAAATTAATGTTTTTTCTTTTCAGATGGAGAAATTATAAGTCAGATTAAAATGACAAACCTCGCGCTGGCTGAGATCAAAGAGCTTCTGAAACAACAGGTAAAAAAATGCATGAAACATTTTGACAGGAGGCATGAAGTTAATTTTGTGTAACTAATAACATTCATCATTCGACTGCTTGTACTTTCCAGATAAAAGAGATAGTCTTCCTGAAGAACACAGTCATGGAGTGTGAAGCCTGCGGTGAGTTGACCAGCTGAACAGAAACCCGATCAGTGCTTTATTTACACGATTGTGTACCCCAAACACACAGTTGTTATTTGGTGTTTTCACATCACTTTGATTTTTCAGTTGAATTTGAAGCTTTGGTTGTTGTCCAGATGATTTAATGCTGAACTAAACTTTTGAAGGTTCAACTCACACTTTCAAGACCTGCACAGGAACCTTGATGAGGAAATAATATGGAGAAACAGTGGAACGTTCACATAAAGCATCAGTTTCAATGAGCTGTAATGCAGGATAGTTGATCTTCTCTCTCATCAGGGATGGGAGGAATGCAGCCCCGTCCCTCCTGTGTGCCCAACCCCTGCCACCCAGGAGTGAGGTGTATGGAGACACCTCAGGGTATAAAGTGTGGACCCTGTCCTGATGGCATGGAGGGAAATGGCACTCACTGCACTGACGTGGATGAGGTATGCAGTGATGTGATATGATAGCTTACAACACAAGACAATACATTGACATGATCAGCCTGAATAAGTGAAACACATGTGTGGGTGTACAGGGTCTCCTCTTTACACCTAGAATAATTTCTAAATGAGTTTAGGGAGCCTTCAGTCATGAAATGTGCTTTATGAATAAACTTGACTTTGTATCAGAACTAATTGTCATTCATGAACTCTCACATGTTGACCACGAAAATCAAAACACATGTGATTTAATTAAATGACGCACAGCAATCATCTCAGTAAACTGGTGTAACAGAAGCACATTTGGATTCTTGATGAACACCTTGATGAGTGTTTCTGTGTCTCTGCTGTTGGCAGTGCACTGTGATGCCGTGTCACATGGGTGTGCGCTGTATAAACACCTCCCCGGGTTTCCGCTGTGGTTCCTGTCCTGCTGGATACACGGGCCCCCAGGTGCAGGGTGTTGGACTCGCCTACGCCACCGCCAACAAACAGGTTAGCGTCAGTGAACACACACTGAGTAGATCCTCTTAGCTAATTTATCACAGATAATAAATGAGTGTTCTCACTTAAGTTGTACAGTGGTAGTTATGTTTATTATTAATATTTTATCACACTTTAAAATAACAATAACAACATTATCATATTAATAAAAATGAATCAAGTTCTTTTTGTCATTGATGATTAACTGATTGCCTCTAAATTTTACAACTGACTAATCTAGTCATTTGCAATTGCTTATGAAGCCATGCAATAAAAAGTACAGAGATGTTAAATTACTGAAATATTCAGCACAAAAAAATCTTTCTTTTTTGGTGAAACAGCAACATGTGTGTTTTTGCTTCTCACCTCCTACTTTCTACACCCATCAAAAACACCTCCTCACTCTGTACGCACAGTGTGTCAAACAGCGTGCACTGGTCTGTTTCAGCACCACCTGAATCCTCAGTGCTCAACTGTCTTCACTCTGCTGCACTTCATCATTTACCTCCTCCTGCTCCAGTCTCGCTGCAGAGGCCCACTGAAGTTACTGAATGCTCTTTCTGTCCCTATCAAGGTGTGCAAAGATATCAATGAGTGTGAAGGTTCCAACAATGGAGGCTGTGTGGCAAACTCCGTCTGTATGAACACCCCTGTGAGTATAAACGCTATTTAAGATCAATTCCTGTCACCTTTGTGGGAAAGCTGCTGATAATATAGTTTCCTGTAGCCCATAAAGAATGACTTTGGCACACTTGTTGACTGGGTTGCGCCAACAAAGAAGTCTAAGATTAGTTCTTATCAGAATTGAGCAAAAAAGTAAAAGTAAATCCAGGTTTAAAATTAAGCAGAGCTCTGTTGCACAATAAAAAACAAATCTCTCTTCATTAAATCCAAGTTTAGTGATATCAATTAAAATTATACAGATGTCATGTTTGACAGTCGGTCCAGTCGTCTGTTCAGCTCCATAACAGTTTCCCTGCTGAACTGGCATCTTGACTGAAATTTAGCTGCAACTGGACTGAGTCTGTCCTTTAACTTTATTCGATGGATTATTTTGCTCAATCCATCTCAAAAAAGTAGCCATTTGAAAAGTTAAACCTCATGATTTGAAAATGCAGTTAACAAAAACACAGGCTTTAACCATACAGCCGTTCAACATATATGACATGCTGCAGGGAAATCAGGTCAGTGTAACCCATGTAAAATCCAAAATGGTGCATATTTTCTCCCTCTCGCTGCTAAGTGCAGTCTTTAGAAGTTCTCTTGCAACAATACTAAAATAGGAACATGAACTGATGCTCGCCCTGATCAGTGATATGATCGGTCTGGTTCCTTTGTGTCATCAGGGCTCATTCAGGTGTGGGCCCTGTAAGACGGGCTACGTTGGAGATCAGCGACATGGCTGTAAGCCGGAGAGGGCCTGTGGGAATGGCCAACCCAACCCCTGCCACGCCAGCGCTGAGTGCATCGTCCATCGAGAGGGTGTAATTGAGTGTCAGGTGAATAACATGAACCTCCTATTTCTTGTTCTGAGCCTATATTTCTCAGAGCAAAAGTGGGCAGTTTCACTCTTTTGCAGCCTCAAGTAGGAGTGAAGGATTGACTCGTATGCAGATCTTCATTATCTACTTATTTGTATTTCAGCAGTTTTGTCTGTGTTGAGAAAGTCTCTCAACAGCGACTAATGCCAATGGAGACTGATTTGGGCTAATGGGACGTCAAGATGGTGCAGGTTTTTTACATACTGTCACATAAAATATCAGCATAACAGCTTTAGAAAAGGTTATTCTCTATCACTATCAGTGTAATCACGTTTGTGTAAAGCTTTTTAACGTATTACAAAGCCATTTAAATATTTTTGACCCAATCCTTTGAAATATATTCCTCAGTACTTTTGCCTGATGTTGTGAAATCAAAGGTCTGTTTGAGCACTTTAGGACATCTGGTACTGCATGCAGTACACAACAGGGGCAGTGGAAACAGTCTGTACAGTACATAAAACATTATCCATCCTCACAGTGTGGAGTCGGATGGGCTGGTAATGGCTACATCTGCGGGCCTGACATCGACATTGATGGTTTCCCTGATGAGAAACTGAGCTGTCCTGAGAGAAACTGTAATAAGGTGAGTCTCTTTTATATCCAGGAAGAAGTCTCTGAAAATTACTGGCACAAAAACACAAGCACAAATGATCACATAAACGACTCAGTCGTCTGCAAAAACTCAAATACTCACAGGTCTTATGTAGATATTATGTGTGATAGATACACTGTGAAGCAGTTCTTGAATTAAAGCACATTCTCTACATCATGAGAAAATGATCCATAACACTGTTCACTGTATCTTCATTTCAGTTTTCCCTCTTGCAGTCTTCTTTAATAGTGAGTGTTCTTCATTTCAGGACAATTGTCTCACTGTGCCCAACTCTGGTCAAGAAGACGCTGACGGTGATGGAAGTGGAGACGCCTGTGATGATGATGCAGATGGGGATGGGATCCTCAACACACAGGTTCATGCATAAAAGACAGTGATGGGACATGAAAAGAACTTAAAAGACATAAAATCAATGAAAAGCCTGTGTACATCTATGTTTTTCTGTTCCTCCATGAACTACAAAAATGTCTTTACAGGATAACTGTGTGTTGGTGCCAAACGTGGACCAGAGGAACATTGATGAGGACGACTTTGGAGATGCCTGTGACAACTGCCGCGCCGTCAAAAACAATGACCAAAAAGACACGGATGTGGACAAATTCGGCGATGAATGTGATGAAGACATTGATGGGGATGGTTAGAATTCAGATCGTTTTCTACACACTCACTTCAATATGGATTTCTTAATTCATTAAGCATTGGTGTTTTGAGCTATAAATAGTAAGATAATCAATTTCAAAGTGGATTAAGAGTACGTCTAAACCTGCGAGAGTTGATTAATCATTCCAACATTTGTACACACTAACATAAGAGAAGCCTGTAATGTCAATCATGTTTTTTAAGACGAGGGCAGGGGAGTGCTGCATGTTAGGAGAACATTCACTGATGCCTACATTAATCTCAGGAATCCTCAATCATCTGGATAACTGCAAAAGGGTTCCCAATGCTGACCAGAAAGATCGTGATGGGGACAAAGTGGGAGACGCCTGCGACAGCTGTCCTTACATTCCAAACCCCGACCAGGTCAGAAGGCCCTTTTCCTTCTTGTATTCATAGATAATTAGATTGTACGCTGGTTCTGCAAGTCTCCAAATCAAGAATTATAGTTGAGTTTATAAGTGAATTTATGTCTGAAACAATACACACAGGTTTAACTCTTGAGCCAATATTCATGACTTATTAAACATCAATCAAAGTTCAAGTCTGAGTTTAACAGTCAAAAACTCAACTAATCTGCGGTTTGATCAGATTTGAATGACAGTATCCTATAATACTGGAAAACAACTGATTTGTATTCATGCTTTGAAAAACTGGCATCACCTTTTCCAAATGGGCCCGACCAAAACACAGATATGGAGATTTCTGCTGATAACTTAGTTTTTCAGGACCTTTAAGGGCAAAAAGCAAAGAATTTTCACATGACACAGTTTTCATCACCGCAACCACTGGCCAATGACATCTGCACAAAAAGCCTGAAAAAAAACAACAGCAACAGAAAATGGAGTTTCTTCCTGACCTATAAACTAAAATTAAATCTACCTTTCTCAGACGGATATGGACAACGACCTGATTGGAGACCCCTGTGACACCAACAAGGACAGGTATTGTGTGACCTCACATCACATCAATTTATTCTTAGCCATCTGTGCAATGAGTGTCAGTGAAAGTCTCTCTCTTCCAGTGACGGTGACGGTCACCAAGACTCTCGGGACAACTGTCCAGCTGTCATCAACAGCTCCCAGCTGGACACGGACAAGGACGGCAAGGGAGACGAGTGTGATGATGACGATGATAATGACGGCATCCCAGACCTGCTGCCACCCGGTCCTGATAACTGCCGCCTGATCCCCAACCCTCTGCAGGAGGACTCTAATGGTGGGTAATCGCCCTGACTGACTACAGTAGAAGTGCATTCTTCTTACATCAACAACAAATAAAGAAAATGTTTTGTTCCTCCAACTCTTTATCTACTCAGGCGATGGTGTGGGTAATGTTTGTGAGAAGGATTTTGACAACGACACCATCGTCGACACCATTGACGTTTGTCCAGAAAATGCTGAGGTCACCCTCACCGACTTCAGGGAGTACCAGACTGTCGTTTTAGATCCAGAGGGAGATGCACAGATTGACCCCAACTGGGTGGTGCTGAACCAGGTTAAGTCACTTGTTTGTTTGTTTGTTTGTTTGTGTCCCACACTGCTGAACTTCATATTAGTCTAACTAAACTTCTCTTAAATCCACTGTTTTGTCTGTACAGGGAAGAGAGATTGTCCAGACTATGAACAGTGACCCTGGGCTGGCTGTTGGTAAGAGCATTAAATGTGCTAAAGGAATAGTTAAATATTTTGGGAAATTGGGGACACTTTATATTCAGGTACACATATTCGTACATGATTTCCAAAAATAATTTCACATTTTGACTCGTCAGGCAGACAGTTTTCCACTTTATCTCAGTCCATCTTTAATGAGCTTGGGACCAGAAAAGGTGGTGGAGTGTCTGGATCTGGTTTATATACAGGTTCCTCTTTGCATGGTAGAGCTTCAGCTTGCATTTGTGGCTGCAGCAATGAACTGAGTTCACAGACAGTGGTTTTGAAGGTGTTTCTGAGCCCATGCAATGACGACCACTACAGAATTGTGTCTGTTTTCAATGCAGTGCCGTCTGAGGGCCCAAACATCACGACCATTCTACTGTATACTGGTTTTCAGCCTCATCCCTTTCTTCAGACTCTCTTTTAATGACATTTTTTGTACTGTAGACAATGAAATCCCCAATTTCTTAGCAATTTTTAATGAAGAAAAATTATTCTTAGATTGTTGCACTATTTATTTTTCATTTCAGTCTGTCACAGAGTGGTGAACCCCTCACCACTTCAGAGAGACTCACCTTCTCTGGGAGGCTCTTTTTATACTGAACCACGTGACTCACCTGTTGCCAGTTAACCTAATCAACTGTGAGAGGTTCCACCAGCTGTTTGTTTTCAGCATTTCACAGCTTTTCCAGTCTTTTGTTGCCGCTGTCCCAACTTTTTTTTTAAAATGTTTTGCAAATTGTCATCAGCTCTTTTGCTGAGATGGGAAGGAGGTCCATAAATTCTTCATCATACTTGAAACAGGACTGTTGTTAAAGACACTCAGTAACAGCTGTGTCTTCGCCAGGTTACACTGCCTTCAGCGGTGTGGACTTTGAGGGGACATTTCATGTAAACACGGTAACGGATGACGACTACGCAGGATTTATATTCGGGTACCAGGACAGCTCCAGCTTCTACGTGGTGATGTGGAAGCAGGTGGAACAGATCTACTGGCAGGCAAACCCGTTCAGAGCTGTGGCAGAACCAGGCATCCAGCTGAAGGTAGTCTTCCCTTTTGTCATGGAGGAAAAAAAAATAACACTTAGGTATATTAACATTTTAGATAGTTAGCTGGGCATGTCCTCCTGTGGATAGAGACGTGCTGGTTTACTCAGCGGCACCTTCAACTATAAACATGGCTCTCACTGGATACACATCAGATGCTGTAAGACAAACCAATACCATAAGACATCATTTCTAAAGGGTTATAAGGTATAAATAATGGCTAATAAATCATTTACTAATGCTTTATAGATCAGTTGTAAGCCATTACTGAAAACAACTTTTGGGTTGCCAGGTTATGGAAAATCCTCTTTCAGCAAGACTTTGCTGGTCTTTTGAGCTATCTCTAATTCACTAAAGGTTCTCACAACTATCCATCAAATCTGCAGTTAAAGTAAGTTTAAGTTATTAGTAAGCTGTTTTAAATGGATTTCTGCCCAGAAAGTGGTCGAAAGTCCAGAGGGGTTAATGACTTAAAGAGCTAAAAACAAAAACATGCTGAATGAGTTTTTTTCACAACCTGGTAACACAGACATCAGGGATTCAGACTTCTTGCCCTCTGTGGTTTTGAAAAGGCTGTCAAGTCGAACACGGGTCCAGGTGAAAACCTGAGGAATGCCCTCTGGCACACCGGCGACACCAGTGACCAGGTCAAACTCCTATGGAAAGATGCTCGCAATGTTGGCTGGAAGGACAAGACTTCTTACCGCTGGTTCCTCCAACACCGCCCCGCTGACGGCTACATCAGGTACCAACCAAGTTAAAGGCGCACTCAGTTTGGTCCCTGTCATGTTTAGCTAAGCTTAGTAAGAAAGACCTGAAGGTGGGACAAACTATGCCATCCAGCTGCCTCCAAACAAACCTACAAATCATGGATCCATTTGCTGATGTGTGATGCTGTTACCTGCTTTCTGTTGGTGTGCAGAGTTCGTTTCTACGAGGGTCCTCAGATGGTGGCGGACACAGGCGTCATCATAGACGCCACAATGAGAGGAGGTCGACTCGGGGTCTTCTGCTTCTCCCAGGAGAACATCATCTGGGCCAACCTGCGTTATCGCTGCAACGGTGAGTCACGTTTCTGGTTTGAGAGACAGGACTCTTGCAAAAAGCACATGAACAAGCCAGATTTTAACTACACGTTAATGTGTTTTCAGCAATTTCCAACAAATGAACAATAGAACACCTCAGTTACCACATGCTGTGGTAAAAAAAATGAAAAGAGCATTCTGATCAGTTTGGATGTATAAAGTGGTTTTGTGCTTGCAGGAAATAGTCAAAAGTAAATAGAAACATAGATATGAATGCAGCTGTAAATACCAAACGCTCAAACTGTGAAGCAGGCAGTGATTTCACTTCCTGTCATCTGCAGACACTCTTCCCGAGGACTTTGACACCTACAGAGCCCAGCAGGTCCAGCTGGTGGCCTGATGACAACAACAAACAGGCCCAGGGAATCCTGGGAACATGATCCAATGCACGCCTGGGATCAGAAATCATCACTTCGCAAACATTTATTTTCCACAGAGAAAAGGATCGACTACACTTTAAACTCCTGACAGAAGAAGAAACTCCACAGCAGTAAAACCCATTTATAATAACACCAGTTGTGATTGTGATTTGTTTGATACCAAACAGAAATTTCCATCATAAATATATTTTTCTATACTGTCCACTGTTTATTTACATTTCAGTTTAGGATTTTGAAAGAAATATTGCAAAGATTTATCTGTCACTAATGAATAAATGTGGATTTTGGTAAATTATCTGCACTGACTGGATAAATTGGACTGGCTGCTAAATGTGTTGTGACCATTTACTATGGCTGCACAGTTGATTCTAGTCTTTCATCAATAATAACAGAACATTATCTTATCAGTAATGATGAAATATTTAATTTGAGCAGTAGTTTGAAATTGCAAATGTGTCAGATGAATTAAGTGCAAGGAAATAATCCTGGGACTGGGAAGCATCTTTAAATATATGGAAAAGCATTCAATAAATGAAATGTATTAATGGCGAAATCATATAATAGCTACACTGCAAGAAAGGTGAACCCTTTGATTTTAAGTAACAGACATGACTTTTTTCAAACTCAACAGTTTTTAGTGGAAATCAACATTCTGAACATTTCACAAGCATGCACATATCCAAAATAATCTTTTAGATTTTGCATTTGGAAATACAGATTACAAAATATAAACGATAGCAAAGACAATATACAACAGGATTGAAACACCATGCATGTCCACAGCAACACGCTGCGATGTTGTAAAATGACATCGGACAGTTTTTTTTTAATCAGCATATTCTGCAAATCAAGACTGTGCAGAGAAAAATCTGTCGTCCACATTCAATTTAATTGACAATTTTCTTTCATCTTATAAACAAATGGTCACATAGGGAGAATCACATGGCAACAAATAAATAGCTACAGATCTTTTACTACGACTTACAGGACAACAGTGATATAATGCTATTCTCACTATAAGCTTTAAGTGGAACTTAAACTGTTTTTCCAGAGAGAGCTGTAGAGTCATTTAGAAAATGCCGTGTTATTAAAGGGAGATTTTAGTCGAACCTAAAACACTCTGGGAACAAGCAGTAAAGACCGAGCAACTCTTTGCTTTCATACTGGGACTTACAGGTACACTGTGCAGGATTTTCCTCAAAACAATGTATGGACTCAAGCATCACTCATACCCACTACAAGTGTGTGGCGGTGCATTTATCTGCAGGGACCCTGCCCCCTGCAGTTATTTTCTTATTTTTTCCTTGTTTTGCTTCTGTGCATCAACTTCCATTCAACTGATGTGGAGCTAATAATGGCGCACAGGTGAGGTCAGGACTTTAGCGACCAGGTGCTAAACTCTAAGCAGCACATATTTAAGAAAAAGCTACAAAAATGGCAGAAAGCGCGCAGAAAAAGTGCAAATGTAGCGAGGCAAAGCGACAAAGCTCGTTCAAAAACGAGACGGAATCAGGGTTTGCTTTCATCTGCTGGCGAGCACTGACGGAGAGGATGGGGGCGACAAGGGACATGGAGTTGGCCTGTTTTCTGTTAGACAGGTAGGTGCCGGCGATTAGCTTAGCATGCTCAAGTATCATCTTTTCCATTAAAACGGATGTAACGCTCCTACAGTAGCAGTCTGCAGTGTATGAATAAGCAGCGCGCTTCAGATGGTGAGTTCGCCCAACAAACACATTTCCTGCAGAGTGTACCTTTAAGAGACACCTTTAAACAAAGGACTCCTGTTTGAGCTTCACTCGTCTGCTTTTTCAGTTAGGTACAAGATTGAGCTTCACTGCCTTCTGACACAACATGAACAGCAGCTGTGCGGACAGATAATGTGAGTAACTGGTGTCTGAGACTAAAACAAGTAGATGAAGTAAAACAAAGAGTTTACAAGACGTAGAAAATATACTTTGAGGTGATTTGTTCATCTTGTCCGTTTGGAAAATGGTGTTCGCTTTCCCTGTGTCAGTGTTTAGCATCAGACTCAGCAGATGTTTGTGAAGTTAGCACAAAGTCTACAAATGCAAATTCATGCTTTACGTGTGAGAAATGTTTTCCCACAAAGGACTGGGCACAGGTGAGTAACATCAACTCTGCTGACCAAAGTTGACTTATTTTACCCCAATAATCTTTCTACTACCTCACTTTAATCAAAGGTGTATTAGCTGCCTAAGATGAGCTCAAACCTTATCAGTGTTATTGTTGCTGTTAGGAAATCTGTCACAATTGAAAAAGGCATCGAATTCTATCATCATGTAAGTTGTTACTCGATTAATGCATTTCTAAGTAAAGCACACCAAACCAATGTGAACCACTCTCTAGTATAACAAGCAACATCTACCAAATGCTTTTTTTTTCTAATTGGCCAGCAGGTAGATGCTCTCAGCAGCTGGAAACATTTGGTAAAAGCACATTGTACCGGAGAGGAGTTGTCAGGCATGCTCTGATTTTGATGGACTTGAGAGAGACTTGTGTTGCAGCACCATACAGTACTCTGACAGTGGCAGTACGTGTAGTCAAAGTCAACCTGCAGACTGCTTCACTTAAGTATTATTGAGGTTGCAACTGACGACTAAAACTGTGACTCACTCAAACTTAATCTGAGTTTCATGTGGGGGTAAAATGACCGACAAAGAAATACATTCAGAGCGCCGTTCCTTTCCAACATGAGAGCCCAAGCTGCACTGGAGTAAGCCCTTTCTAGTTTTGCATCCCCTAAAATCTTCACAGATAAAAAAAAACAAGACAAGCCAAAATATAGTTTACAAAGGAAAATAGAGAATTCATCTTTTCTTTGACATGAAAATATCTCCGGAGTTTACATCTGGAGCGAAACAGTCAGCATTCACATCGGGCAGAACAGTCCCTGCTCAAAAGCCAGGAAGTCACAAATAAAGTGCGAAGCAACTAGTGGACTAAACATTGCACAGAAAACAGAAAGAAATAAAAATACAAAAACAAAACAGAGTTGCACTTTACCCAGTCCAAAAACCTGACATAGGCAACAGCATAAAACAATATCTGATGTCACAGCTAGATCAAACTCCTCTATATAACATGGCATAAGGATCAGCTCAACATGTCGATGACGTCATGCAGTTGACTGCGTCCACATATGCAAACAATCACTGCATGAGCCAATCTGCAAGACACAACCTGCTTCAATTTTCTCAAGAAAGCCAAAAGACAAGGGGCCAGATGGACTGCGGGTTTCTTTCTGCGCGAGTTTACTCTCGTACGCGGTGAGATGCTACAGTGGGGAGAGAGAGGGAGGGAGGGAGGGAGAGAGAGCAGAACAAGCAACAGTTTGATTCCTCAGAGGAGAAGAGTGATGACTAAAGAGCAGAGAGTGCGAGAAGCGTCTGGTCCAACTGAGACGGGACCAGAAACTCCAAACGTCACGTCATTTGGCAAAAAAACGAGGACGCTGCCACAGAAAATACATTCTCTCATCATTCGTGAAGTAGCATTATACAGAGATGGAGGTAACTAGAGTCACTTAACAGGAAACCGAGTTAACTGTTTCACAGGAGAAACCCATACATGCATCCCTTTAGACTTTGTGATAGCGTTACGTTACACAAATCAAACCTGCAGAGCTATAGAAGGCCTTCATTTAGAGGTTTTGACTGTCGGTTTGGTCATGCATTTTGTTTCAGCTATAGCGTATATGTACAAGGTCAGTGTGAAGGACTAGTATTCAGCAGGATGACAGGAAGGAAGAGACAGGAAAGCTCAAAGTCACCGGCATTACAACCGTGACGTTTGGCTCAAACACAATTTTTTTTCTTTTTCTTTTTTTGAGGAGTAAATATACATTTGTTTCAGTGACTTAAAGGAAAAATCCAACTTGGGATGAATAAAAACAGCATCTGGTAAAATGTCACTTCTAGGCCATTTTTAGTGGTTTATGTTTCCTCCTCCTATGTGTTACGTGCCCAGGACAAGCGTCCAGATGTTTCAAGCGACCACAATGAAATGTTTCATTGATCTACAACAGGTTTGGCATCAGTTCTGGGAGGATTAGGGAGAATCTTTGTAGACAACAGTCGCACAGGAAGAAAGAGGAGTTCTGGACAGTTTGAAGCAGAAGACATGGCAGGCTTTTTTACAAAAAAAAAAAAAGTTACTTCTTTTCAAAGTAAAGCTGGATTTATGCTTCTCCATTGAGATGTTCCTCTGACGTACAAATAATCTCTATTCCAGCGCACAATTTCACTCGTTGATTGTCATAGCACCACTTCAGCGCTCGACGGACGTCCCGCGCTCATTGTTTACTCAAACAGGTTGAGTTTACGTTTTTCTTCAGTTTGAAATAGAGTGATGACGTGAAGTTTTATCTTAAATGACACATTTGTCCATCTTCTGGGACTTCAGGGGCACTGTTTTACACAGGAAGAATAATGAGACAACTGTGATGTGTACTGTAAATAGTGGGCTGTCTATGCAGCAGAAAGACGCAAAAACTTTTTGAAATACACGACCAGAGAAAAGGGGGCTGTGGTATTCCCTTTTGGTGAAAAGGTAGAAAACCTACAACAGACTGCTAACTGCTCCCTCTGGTGGGTGCCGTGCTGCATGTTGGGTGGTGCTTGGTTTTGACTTGTCTGGTTAACAAGTTAACAAGTAACAGTCCACTAAAACGTGTTTCTGAGGACATCTGAGGTGAGAAATGGACAACGCGGAAACAGAATCTCGCTTCATATTTGATCTGAGTTTCGTGTGGGTAGCTGCCCCTCTCTTGATCCCACAGCTATACTGTGTCCACTGAGCCGGGTGTGCAAAAACAGTCCTATAGCCGGTAAACTGGCGTGGAGCCCAGGCAACATGGAGGGAAGCTAACCATTGGCCATTTCTTTGTTCATCTCAGTAAGTCTGACGTGCAGCTTTTTTCTGCCTTTTTTCAGCCTCCATTACGATAACATTTGAGAAGAATAAATCCAGCTTAACTCCTGCTAAACAATAAAACATCAGAGGTGGATTTTTCCTTTAAGGGTTGTTTTTTGTCTCATTTGCATAGGAATCACAGATTTGTTGAAGGCAAACAAAACATTTGATGGAGGATTACAGCAGACAATAAACACTTCAACTGAAACAAACAGTTCAACTGTAGAGGTGTGCAGTAAACCAAATGTGATTCCTTTTCGGGAGGGGGGTTGGAAAGTCTTCCCAACAGCGCTTTAGGTGAGTAAATGATTAGCATGTCTGTACATGGACATTATAATATACCAAACGTGATCCCACAGACCAACACACACCTCTCAGGGAAACTCTGACAAAAGGCCAACGCAGACTGAAGTGACTTTTAGAACGTCTTCGACACATTTTGGCAAACGAGATCGTGTCATGGGTCCGAGATGATAACATGTACATTTTCAGGCAAAACTCGTGTAAACATTTTTTTTTCAGTTTGAAATGCCGTAAACAGTTTTAGACTCCGCTACATCCCTGATCATTTTTGTTGTCTGTAACACTGAATGGAACGGGGCCGATCTCGCTGTTGCCCAAAAATTGCATACAATATATAAATACATTTTTTTTTTCAACACTTCATTCAGTTTACTAAATGGAGTAAACAGACCTTCTAGAATAAAAATATTCTTATATTCATTAACTCTGAAATTGCAAGTTTGCATCTTATGAAAACAATCATTTGGAGGCTTCAATGCTGCCAAATATCCAACAATCAACCGTGAAAATCTCCATACTTTGGATGGTACTTCTGTTGTCGATGACCTCCGTGGCAAAGGTCATTAGCGTTTTTGTTAGAGCTTCCCTGTCCAGGAGCAAAAAGCCTCCCCATAATTGCGCTCCTTCTCAAATACCTCAAACCCATCCTTCGATTTTTTTTCGTTTTGTTTTTTAGCCCCACTTTAAAAAACATCCACAATTTGGCTATAAACTGTACCGATACAAAATACAGTACATTGATTTGTCAAACCTTACACAACAGAACCACAAATATCACTGACCAAAAGTTAAGTTCCTCTCAAATACAAGAAAATGTTACAATAAGTTACGAAAATACGCGGTCACATTAGACACTTAAGTAGAACAGTAGAATACTCATGTAAGGCAAAATCAGGTGATTTCACAGTGACGACTTAAAAAGATTTAAGATTTTAGTGTTTAAAAACAGACGGCTTCCTTCACTGCAAAGAAGTTCAGTCTGGATATATATATATATATATATATATATATATATATATGTATGTATGTATATATATATATATATATATATATATGTATGTATGTATATGTATATATTGGCTTTTCACTGGCAGAAAGTTAATTTGGATGTGTTTTCTCACTTTCTAGTTTAATAGAAATACCTGATAATTTTCTCAGAAAAAGTTAATTCAAGTGGCGTAAAACCAACCCATTTCTGGAGCACGCAGCAGTGTCTGGAGCTGTGCTAAAAACTAGGATATTCTGATTTGACCGTTGGGCTGCAGCATGGCAACGTCTACCACATCCTACATCAGAGAATGGCACATCGAACACCAAAGAGCAACTATGGGGAGGTTTTGCACTCCTTCATTAACCAAGTAGCTTAACAAACACATATATAAATATGTTAGTAATCAATAAATAGACACAAATTACATCAGTGCAATTTTACACTATGCCTACAGAGAGCATTTTGGCATCAAATTTAAATTATGAAATGGAATATAAAATCTTGAACCAAATAAATAAATACAACGTATAAATACATAAAGCATCAAAACATACAGTACATGATGAAAATAACATTTAGTTGTCAAAAATAAAGCTTTGAGTGTGACATAGAAAGCCGTTACGGCATGATGGGAAAACCGATTCATCTGATTGCAGGGTCGAAGCAAACCGGCTGCGGTGCCTTTCTCCTTTTTTCCTTGTTTTTTAACCCAGCCGTTATAATGGGTACGGTTTAGCCCAATGTCCTAGCAGCTTCCTGCTATGAGAAAATACCACCAAAACAAATATTAGAGTGGATATGAAAAGAAAAAAAAAAAAAAGTCAAATGTGCGTTTTTTTTGGAATATATGTGGCATGTAATGGTACACTGTAAACACAGCAGGCTAGCGAAAGCGCTGAGCGACCAATCTCATTCAAAACGATAGCGAGGCCATTCCCCGGCAAGCCACTGGATGTCTTTTTCCCTGTTGTCTTTTGGTGGCGCATCGTTTCAAAGGGCTTCACGGAGTCGAGGGCGAGGTCGGACAGCTGGACGGCCATGCAACGAGGGAGAGGGTTCGTCCCGCCCTTTGTTTCTCTCCATTCACGAGTTAGTGTGGTTTTTTTCTTCTTGTTCTCGGCCATAGTCAGCTTCTACTGTTACAGCCTGTCCATCCTGAACGTGTCCTCGGTGGCGGGGTCTGCCAGCACCATGTCGGGGTCATTGAGCATGTGCAGTCCGTCCAGGGTGAGCGGGTCGATCTTCAGTTCGTCCAGAGGAAACTGAGAGTCTGCGTCAAAGCTCACATCACCAACACCCGCCAGAGAATTGGTCAGCTCTTTGGAGAGGCTCGGCGGAGACTCGCCCGTGACTGAGCACGCAACATCAGAGAGAGACGGCATCATTAACATTTTACACAGATTCAAAGAACTTTAAAGAAGTAATGTGCATTTTGTAACTCGCAATAGAAGTAACTACCTGTTAGGATGATGTTGGGGATGTTGCCGTGGTTGCTGTAGCCGAGTTGCTGCGAGTCCTGCAGGCTGCTCCCGGTGAGGCCCATCATGGCTGCTTGTGTGTAGTTGAGGGTGGAGCACTGGTTGTAAAGGCTGGTGGAGCTGATGGGGTTCTCGATCATGTTGAACTGCTCCAGCTGAAAAGGTACGTAAAAGTAAACAAGCGTCAAGTCAGAGACTGTCAGAGGGAAACATGTCTGTCACTGCTGTGTGCTGACTGTGCTCTGCGTCACCTGGTGAGAAAGGGCATTGGTCTGCCTCAACGCCAACTGCTGATCATAGAAGGAGTCACCGAATATGCTGCCCACCACGGGAATGTGCTGGAGGAAGAGAGGCAAGCCACAAAGTTCAGAACAAATATCAAGGAAGCAGCTACTGCTAAAAAACTGAAACAGCCAGAAGGAAAGTCATCTCGGCCCAGAAGCAGACGTTTCAGCGATGGAATGACAGACAAAACAAGCAAAACACAAAAAGTCACACAGCTGCCACACTGAGCAGTGACCGAAGCAAATGGTTTTCATGACTAGGGCGATTCAGACCAAAAGAGGAGCCTCATGAAACATTAGAGAAAGTTTTTAAATGATGAAACTGAATAATTTTAACATGACAAAAAACTGTAATGCATGGAATGGAAGCATGGACATGATATGGTTGTGTGTCCCGTGCCTGTGGACAGGAGACACAACCGTGCAGTGAAGTGTGGACCGCAGCAGCCCTGTTCACCATGACACAGAAACAAACCAACTTGTTAAAAGGGAAATTTTGGCATTCATCAACCTGAGTGTTATTCTGATATTTTGCCCCCATTACAACCATTCGTCGAGTAACTCCAGGGTGAGCTTCAACCGAATAGAAATCACACTTTTTAATTAAGTTTATTTCTTTTGAAAGTTGCAGGAGCTCACACCTGAATCAATGTGTGGGGAGTAATATGTCATTTAACAGGTAGTCCCAATTCACAAAAAGACAAAAACACTGTCCAGGTTGACAAATACCAGAACTTCGCTTCAATGAGAAAAGCACCAACACTGTGTGACTGGCATGTTTTTAGTGGTGGAGTCCCAGTCGAACCGTTTCTAACCTTTTAGTCACTGAAGCAGCAGGGGTGACTTACTCAGCGCACAAAGCCCAGCATTTAGATCGATCTAAATCAACCTGTACCTGCAAAAATCTATTTTCTCCTCTTTTTCTACCACACTACACTTCACTTTGACACATCTGGAAAGGAAGGACACCTACGCCAGGATCCTCTTCATCGACTACAGCTCAGCATTTAACACCATCGTACCACGACAGCTGGCAAAGAAACTGAGGCTGCTGGAGCTGGACAATGGCTCCTGTGACTAGGTCCTCTACGTCCTGACGCAGAGGCAGTAGCAGGTCAGGGTTGGCTGTTGTTCTCATCTAATGGTGTGTTCACACAGAAAACAAGGCAAATGTTTGTTTCTCTGTCCACGTTGACTGCTGACTGGAAGGGAAAGGTAGCTGCGAAAACAGGCTGCAATGTAATCCCTTAGGACATTTGCGCACCGTCAGTGTACATCCACTGAAAGTATTTGTTTTTGCCACTGGCAGGTTCAGACATTATGGGATGGATCCCTACAGACAGACCTTTCTGTTAAAGAGTAAGATCCTTTTTGTTTCACCAGAAATCACAGCTATGTCGCTCTTGCCAAAGCCACCAGACTCCATTTACAGAAACAGTAATTTTATCGTGATCAAACAAACTTCATTGAAATATAACACAAACAAGATAAAACTCACCATACCTGACTGGTTTGGTCTTTTTAAAGATTTCATTATATCCGACTTAAACAGGTTTTGCTGTTAAAGACGGTAATTACCGGATAATGGAAACGTTTGTATGTCTTTTTTTTTTTAACAATTCATCATTATTTTTATGCATTTATAATATTTCTTGGGAGCCATACGAGACACACACATCCCAGGTGCCTGTTAATGCTTGTTAGCTCGTGGCTAATGTCGACCTTTTGCGAGTAACGCTTCTGTGTGAACACACCATAACCCCGACAACATCATCAAGTTTGCAGATGATACAACAGTAGTGATTCTCATCAGTAATAATGATGAATCTGCATACAGGATGGAGGTGGAGCTGCTAACAGCGTGGTGTGTCTCACTTTGCCAGTTCTTACTTAAAAGGGTATTTCATGTCTAGTAAAATTATGGAACAGGTTTTATTATATTTATCTCATGCAGCGTGACATATTTTGGTGCCAATGGCTTCACATTTTCCCACTTATCTGCAGGTGGTGGTAACACACTAAGATATGCAGCAATGCACCAACAAAGGCAGTGAGGAAGCAAACTCATAGCTCTTAAGCATTGATGTAAATAATGCTTTGCCTGCCTTTCTGCCAAATGTTTCCCTTAAGATGGGGTAAGTGGAGAGTGATGTGTTTTGTTTGTGTGTATGAATAGCAGATGTAAACAGGCACAGTTAAGCTCCAGTGAGTAGCAAACAGCTCATGTCACCATGAAGTCTGACTGATGACAACTAAGTCTCAGAGTAACCCAAAATAGGAGGGAGAATGATGCTTAAGTGTGACAGTTTATAGGCAAGGGCAAATTACCAATTTGTCAAGAAGTGTGTTAGAGCAGAGCTGAAAATTCAAGCATCAAGCAGCTAAAAATGCTTCGTAATTTACCATGTCAAGTCCTGTGAAGTGGCAATTCTAAATACATTCTCTTTAATCAAGACAAACAATATTTTTGTTGGTCTATTTTTCTATTCGTGTGAGGAACAAAACGAAGGTGAACAATCTTAGACCTCATAATCAGAAAAGTACGTCAATCATGTGAGGTGCACACTGAAAAGACGTGATTTTTCCAGGCTGAAAGCTAAACAAGACCAACAACTGGTCAGGGCCTCCATCAACAAATTATCGCCATGTTGTCATGCACACGGTGAACAGTGACAGTGGTGATGAAGAAATGAGTTATGCAGCTGTTGACACCACGAGTGGTTAACTGCTGATACAGAGAATGAAAAGCAGCCTAACTCATCTACAGTTAGCTTTCCCCCAAGCACAAAGCCCTTCCCCAAACAGCAGCCAGCTTGGTGGGTGGGCCCTTACTTGAGGCGAGCCGCCGGGGGAGAAGCCTTGATTGGAGACTGGGGAGGTTGGAGACTGAGTGGCTGGTGAGCCAGTCTGATTGCGGTACTGTTGGAGGGAAGAGGGTTAGCTAGCACTAAGCTTCATGCCTATCACATACAAATCTCAAAGGACGGGATCAGAGAGGGCATCAGCCTTGGATCTGCTCATCATGGTTAACGTGTATAGGTGGGAAATATTACCAATTATCACCAGATAAATTGTGGGACAACTCTGGGGCTCATTAGCTTTTCTACACTTCTAGAAAATATGAACCTCTGGGGCTGGTCTAATTAAATGGTGAAGTAAAAGTGGTTGCAGCATAATTTTTGTCTCTTACAAGCTTACATCTGCCAATTTCTGGCTTCAACAGTGCACACAAACTCAACCAACTTCATCCAAAAATGCCTTAACCCACACAAAAGCTGGGAAAATGCAGAGTGCCAAATGGTGGGAAGAATTTGTCAGCTTTAGAAGGACCTGCAAGCATCTTCCTGATCAAAAATGTGAACATAACACAAGCAATAACTTTACTTTGAAGGAGTGAAAAGGCATAATTATCTGATAGTCAAGAGTAAAGATATTTCTCCTAATATAGTGAGTTATTCTACAAAATGCCAAGTAGCATAAAAGGTATTCTGGGCGGCTGCAGAACTTTCAGAACAACTGGTTGGCAAAACAAAAAGACAGTCGCTGTCATTTATCAAATTAGCTGTTATCTCTGCTTCTGCTTTCTGACTAGAATTCCTAGTTTCTTACCGAGCTGACGCTGATGCTGGCCGTGGTCTGGCTCTGGCTGTCTGGAGAGGGGCTGCTGGCAGTGGCTGTACCAGGGGAGGCCAGAGTTGGCAAGGTGATGAGCTGGATGCCCTGTGACAGGGCCTGCTGCTGCTTCTGGAGGTCGCTGAGCAGCTGAGCCTGGGCCTGAGCTGTCAGCTGGTTGAACAGGGGGTACTGGGCGAGCTGCTGCTCCAGGGTCATCGACTCTGTTGGCACGGCCTGAGGAAAGACGCACATGGACTCTGTTTAGACTTGTCCCAGAAAATGTGGTATATAAGAGGAATTTATTTCTGTAAAAATACCTATTTGTTGACAATCACACAGTCAGCTGTATGGGGCCAAACCACTTCCCTGAACGAGTAAAGCAAAACTTGAGGCCATAACTTGAAGTTAGTAAAGGTGAGCCTTACCTGTGTGATGTTAACAGGTGAGGAGAGGGTCGGTGAAAGCTGCTGTGGGGACTGTTGGAGATGGAGGTCAGAGGTGAGAGTGAGCGGCACCACGGGTAGTTGCCGGCGCTGTGCCGTTGCAGTCATGGTGGGCTGAGAGGAAGTGGGGATCCCTGATGAGGAAGCAAATAAGAGGTCACATGAAGGTCTCCATCATCCGTCTCTGACGCACATTCAGGTGTGCCAGAGTTTTCAAGTTATTACCATGGCTGGCAGCGCTGATGCCCAGGTGAATGAGGTTGGTGGTCAGGCTGCCCGTGCTGTTGGACGAGCTGAGGGAGGGGAAGGCCACGGTGTCCTCCGGGTCCAGCGGGGTGGATAGCGGAGGGGGGAACTGGATGTTGGTCAGATCGGGAAGTGAACCACCAGTGTTGTGTGCAGCTGGGAGCACGGATGGGTTCAGCTCCTGGTCTGGTGATGGGAATATACTACAAAACACAAATTCTGTCAGACATGAGGAAAGCTGCTCTCATATGACCAAACTGTCCAGTTCTCATATGACTTCCTGTGAGCACTAGGTTTCAACCCATCAAAACAGAAAGTAAGAGAACAGAAACTGGTTCTTAGTGGCATTATTCTATAAACAACTGAATTGATGAAGTGACTGATTTGTGAACTGAATTACAGACTGCCAAAGCATTTATTTAACCCTCATTTTTAGTGGTGCTGAAAAGGAACAATAACAGCGGACATGAATGCAACACACAGGTCAGATTGTGCGATCTGTCTTCTTTCCTTTCCGATTACAGGTGAATCATCATCATGTTTATATACAACATAAAGGTGTCTAGAGCCTGTATAACAGGCCTTTACGGTTTTTACTGGGATCTTCATCAATCGTGGTATTACAACCATAATGACCAGTTCCTGTAGGACTAGAGGCAACACGTTTTAGTGCCTTTAGAGCACCTTTCCAGTGTACCTAAACCAACTGTCTTGCATCAGTTCACTTAATATATGACTTACTTGTGCAACTGACAGGCTGCTATACTCCAGCAGTGTTTCACGGGAAAGAATATTAAAAATAACAATAATAAAACAATATACTTGACCCACTCACTTGATTCCTGGGACATCACATGTGTTGGGGTTTGATGAATCATCCTAAGTAGAAAACAGAACCGTGAGCCACAAATCTGAAGTGGTTTACATGTATCATAACAAGTGTACAAGTGCAGCCCTTCCCTTTTCCCCATCAATACCTTCTTGTCATCCCACAACTGTTCCTGCACATCCTTGTCTGCATTTGACTCTGAATTCTCCGTTCCAGGCACTGTTAGCAGCAGTACTAATTAGTGAAACAGCAAGACACAGTTGCTTGCTATGGCAAAATACATAACAATTCAAATCAGTGCAAGAAATGAGTCATCAATATCCCAGACAGCCAAGCAGGATATAGTGCTGTGCACTAGATTTCCTGAGAGTCTAAAAATAGCAAGGTGACCAGCAGACAGACTGACTGAGTAGATGCCAGCCAATCTTGGCATCATTATATCAGCCTCACACATAAAAAGACATAATCCATGGATAATCAGTGAATTATTGATTGTCCTCTCCAGATCATCCTGAGTCAGCTCCATTCTCAGAGGTTACTTCTCCACAGACGGCTAAATGCCGTACCAGCATGCTAAAGCAGTTCTTTGACAAAGATCAGTGTCCATTTACTCGATAAACACTTTATTAAAAGTCTACATCTACTTCTTGTGACATCAACAAACCCCTTTATGTCATTCAAGATTTGCCACCTGCATTAGAACATCGCACATTAATACATAAAGGCGGCTCTGAGTCTTTGTAACTGGATCTTCCATTACCTCGTTTAGGCTGCAGCTCCTGTGATCCCCCTGCAAACACCTCCTGGGGCTTTGGATTCATGGCGCTCTGGTGTAAGGCAGAGTCTGAATTTGTCCTGTATGTGTCAGAAACATGAGATGTCAGCAAAATCATGGCCAAATCCCTGATGCTGGCAGAGATCCAATTCTACAGCATCATATCCACCAAGAGTCACATTCTGTTAAAGCCCCATATGCAGCCTTCTTTATACTGGTTGAGTTTGGCAATTTTGTACCAACACGGATGCACAGGATGAAGGGGAGGTGACTTACCTTCTCCAGCTGGTGTCTGGTGGTGGGGAGAGGTAAACTGAGCTGTAAGGACAGCTGTCAATGTGAATTAAGTTAAGGCTAATGAAGCAGAGGGGATGAAAAATGGATCTCAGCTAATCCATAGTTTCATGCCTGTCGGGTGATTCAACCGAAGAGACCTGATAAAAAATAAATGACCACACACAAGTGTTATTGGGATCCAATTACTTTCAATGGCTTCAGTCAGCATCTTGTTATCTAATGGTGAAATATACTTCTAAGAATAATGTCAACAGGAGTGCTAACAATACACTGTATTGATCTGTATAATTCAATATCAGGCTCTCAATAAATGTAGTGATACAAACGATTCACATCACCCTTTGTTCAAAATCTGCTGAACAATGCAGAGCCTTCTCCTCTTTCTGTCACATCATCTGATGCTTTTTGCTGTATATGAATTAGGCAAATCTACACTGGTTCCCTCTGAGGTCACAAATGTTCATTCTTTGTCTTATTCATTCTTTAAAACCCCGTGGACATGACTTGTTTTCAAATCAAGGGAGTATTTACGTAATATGCTACAACCCCAATTTACAGACTATGTTTTGACAGGTGAAAATGGAAATTTCTCCTGGAAAGCTTTGGCAGTTTGTTGGTTATTGGCTGTTATCTAAACATGCTATATCTAGTATCATTGCATGGCTGATGTCAGCGAAAAGCCATAGCCATAGCTGGAGAAGCCCGTATAACTAATATAAAAGTAAAATCCCAAAGTATGAATTAAAGCTCAAATTTGTCTTCAAACTATAAAAAGCTGTACAGCTGTATTTCAGTCTGTGAGCGTTTGGGGATTCCCGTAAATTAGAGCAAAGAGGAGCAATAAATCAAACGAAAACTGTGTGTGTCTCTAATCATGCTAACTTAATGACAACAACAGATTAAGGTGCAAGTCTTAGAGCAATGTTCAAACAGCCTCTGAGGCCTCAAAACAATAATGAATGCAGTCAGAACATCCTCAACATTTCCTGCTTCAGACACAAAAAAGGATATCTGCCGCCCATGTTTGTCCACTGACAGCGGCCGGCGGTGAGGAGACGTGATGCGGTTACGGTCACGGTAAACACGCTCAACCAGCCCGTGGTGCCTGGTTGTCCGGCTGGTATCCAGCACCGAGTTCTAGAGTGAACATACCAGGTGAATGAGGCCAGCAAAACAACTCACTTCCACTACAAAACTGTGCTTCTGGATAATGTTTTAGGATTAATGGTGCAAATGTGTTCATTTCAAAATGAGTCAAGCCATGGGCCCCCCATACTGATGCTTGAGTTGGCAAATGTATTTCAAGATGGAAAGCCATGACAAGCAATGATATACTTTAAAATTTTGGAAACAAATTACACTGCAGGGTAGAGCTGGCATACCTTGTATTACACACGTCTGCCTTCCTTTTGCTCCTGACCCATGACAAAACCTGGTAAGACCATGTGGCTCTGACCGGGTCGGTCATATCTAAACATTTTACTGCCTTCATAACCCGAACTAAGCCTGCAGACTTTCTAAAAATAATATATCTTCTTGAAATCATCTGTTTTGAGCCAATCTTTCACCAACATCACAGGTAACTGCAACCTTTGTATGTCCAATATCATCACCAACAGCTAAGAAAGGTACACCTGACGAAAACAAACCATTGATTTACCAGCCGAGAGAGGCTAAGGGCTCACCTGAAAAGGCAGGTCAATGTTGCCATTTCCAATCTGATTGACATTGGGCAGTGAGCCTCCATAGTACTGTCCACGATTCTGCCCTAGTTGCAAATACTGGGTCTTCTGTAACTGCAACTGTGCAAAGTAAAATTGCATGAAAGCATGAGTGCATGACCGATCTGGTTCACAAAAAAAGTGATGCTAAAAGTGAACGATGCCTGCCAGTCCACAGTGGTGACATGAAAGATGGATGAATCCGTTAATTGACAGATGAAACATGATGACACAGGCAGATTGGCTGCTTCATGAACAATTACAAGGCAGACAACATCTTTCATAGCCAAGAGGAATCACATCAGCTGATGTGAATGACACCTGACTGACAGCTGGTGTAATTACAGTCTACCCATGTAACACACCTGGTGATTACATTAGCCACGTGTCTTCATACGAAACCAGTCACAAAAGCAATGCGTGTTATTACAGAAACACAATGATGGAAGTCCTCTTTGACAAAAAATGAACTGAAGATTGATGATGATCTGATGAGTGATGACTGGATGGCAACAGATAGAAATCTGGCAGAGACCACAAAACTGACCGATTAATTACTTTTCCCTGCAGTGAATGACAGTACAGCTCAGGTTTACACTGATGCAGCATGTGGTAAGTGGGCATCATTTCCAGCAATAGGGCCAACAATTAGCCCGAACATTTACTGGCAACAAAATGTTATTATTTTTGTTTTGGTTTGAAGAGCTGAAACAATGTGTCGATCAATTGATTCCTTGATCACCAGAAAATTAATTGGCAACATTTTTGATTGCCGGAAGTCATTTTCAAGTAAAAACTCCTAACACTCCTCTAAGATTTGCGGCTTCACTTTGTTTTATGATCGTTAACTTGATGTATTGTTATTGAAAAGAGCAGTAATAATTGTAGTAGTATTTTCTTAACATTACTTCAGAGTAACTATAATAGTTGTTTAGTCTAGAACGAAACATGAATTTAACCATTTCATCATCATAATGAAACATATTGATCATAATGACTCATAATGACCCCCTTAAATTTCTTGTTTTGTTTATCCAATAATCGCAAAGCCAAAAATGCTCATTTTAAAAAACACACAACAGAGAAATGCAGCAAATCCCTGACACGAATCTCAAAATGTTCCACACTTAAACATAATACATGACTTCAGCGACTAATTTACTAAATCATTCATTGGTTTCTTTTAAGAGACTAATCAACTAAATGATTAAACATTTCAGCTCTGAATTACTGATTGAAATAATAATCGGCAGCGTAGTCGATGATGAAAACAATCATCAGCTTCTTGCTACTTGTTTAAAGAGTCCATTTAACATTGTTGCGAGAGAAGTTGTCAAACTTAGCCTGACGTACGCTGACAAATTAAAATGTTTGAGATGGATCTAGAAAAACCAAGGAACGTGGGCTGTTTTGAGCTGAATTTACTGTCCAAAAGCCCGGTGATTGCTTATTGTTTAAAAAAAAAAAGAAAAGAAAAGAAAAAAAAAACCAGCCAATATGCTGCCGAGCTAACGTAAGGGGTAACGGTAACAGTGGGTTGGTAACAGGGGCAAAGCAACCGGGAAGGCTGGTTAACATCTGACGGACTAATTAGCAAATGCTAACTTAGCCCTCTCAGAGACATTGACGGTACTCCACTTTAGTTTCGAGCAGCACTTTCCTACCATGTTGTTATCCAGCGATTTACATGTCAGATAATTAGTTTGCTCGTGAAATGACAGCAGTGGCTGCTTTAACCAGCCACAGACAGAGCACAGGTGCACATTATTCACAGCTCCTGCAGCCTAGCTAAGATAGTGAACGCAGCACGGTAGTAGCTTGTTGTGTCTGAGTAACGCTAGCATGTTTTTTTAACAGGCAAAGTGAAAATATAATTTGGTTTTGTTGAACTGATGCAGCTGAGGATGTTAATAATAACTTTAGCTATTTAGCATCCCAACGTTCAGATTTGTATCCGCAGCGTTCGTTAGCTGCCAAACAGCGATGCAACAACATGTAAACAGCCTGGGTGCGGAAGTCTTACCCGTGCAGCTCTGGTGATGTTCAGGTCTTTCATCACTTCTTCAAACGCCGCAGTCTCCTCCGCCTGTTTCTGATTATGCAAAGCGATTTTTTCGCTAAATTTGCGAGGATTGTTAGAGGACGCCATCTTTCCCTCTTCTTCTCAATGAAATGTTACGTTACACACTACGCTCGGGCCTTGTGGTGTCGTCATCACGCAGAGTCAACGTCACGAAAGTGGTGCGTCGATGATGTTGCCTTTTGGCAGTAACGTTGGCTTTGAGGCAGGTTGAGTTTCATACAAAATAAGGTTATAATTTTTTTAAATTATATTTTTCATATTTTCATAGTAAATCTTTACTTTTCTCTTTATGTTTCTTGGCATTTGTAGAACTTACTTTTTATTTATTGATTTTTATTTGTTTCTCTTCCTGTGTTTCTAGCTAGGTACCAAAATACCAAGGGAAATTCCTTGAAAGCCTACGAGGCAATTAACCTGATTCGGACTGATAAGATTTTTATTTACAATTAGTGACATGTATTTTATAGTGTAAAATATTGTACATATAGATGAAAATAAAGTATAAATGCATGATAAAATGAAATAGAAAAAACTCCCATTATATTTGAAAGTTCTTCTTATTCACACTAAAATCACCTCATCTAGGTTGTAGTATAAAAGCTTAATTCTTTGACTGTTTCCAAACAGCAACATTGGGCTTTGTTGCTATTGCAAAGTGTTTCAAAATTCATGTAACACTGATCAAGAGAAAGTAATGATCTGAAAAATACCACATGCTCATTCATACTTAATATTGCCTTTTGAAAAGCACCAAATTGCCACTGGATGCACTGATCAAATTCCTCGAGCACATGTTTTATTTAACGGACAGAAGCTCGTGGAGCTGTAGAGTCTGCCGTGTCCTGGTGGTTTGTGCACACACCAGATAAGTTCAGTTCTGACCGGCAACCTCTTTCTTTCCTTTCTCCTTGTTTCCTGCCTGTCTCTAACACTGTCAATACCTGACAGAGGCAACTGCTAACTAAACAAATAACTGCAAATTCATTCAATCTCACTGGTGATATAGTGTAGGTGTAACATGGTGATAATGGCAAAGGAAAGGCAATTGTATTACAGTGCAAGGCAGTGCTTCAGTCGGCTTCTTGCATTTTTTTTCTCAGTCGCTTTGGTTCATTTCTCAGATCAGAATTGAAATTTTCAAAACTACTTGTTCAATGTTCACATCATTGGTACATCCATGCAAATGATTATGTACAATCCTCTGCTGTTTCCTACATTATCAATTGCTTATGTCATGTTGATCAAAATGTATTATAACGGGTCTCTGTTGAATAGTCTCACCCCCCACAACATTTAGGCATTAGTTCTTGGCAGAAGTCTTTACATGCAAAATGGTTGAATAAGTTGTCATAATATGTCAAGCATATTTCTATACATTTCCATTAGACTTTTTTTTTCTAAATCTGTCCTGAATTGGTAAATTGCTCCCAGGTGAATCTTGACTTTCTCTAATGAAGGGAAATTTGTGAAATGTCAGGGGGTATAGGAAGACTGCACTGTAATTCCTACAGCACTGCATGTACAGTTTTCCCTCAGGAGATTGTCCTATGTTCACATTTCTACTTTTATTTTTTTCTTTGTGCTATGCAGCGCTGTCTTTTCCTTTCTGTATCGCAGTGACATGGTCTGTCAACAAATTACAGTACGAACAGTAAGAGCGTAAATGTGAATCTTGTCCAGTCTCTTGCAATCAATCTCCCACATATGCTAAGGTGTAACTCACAATTTACAATAGTTGTCATCAAAACTTTAGCAACAGTTTACATCAGAATCAGTTCTCAGATCAGTATATATATATATTATATATAAACTGTCCTGAAAAAAAAAAAAAAAAAATACACACACACACTCTTCTCTTCTAATTGCACTACATGTTAAATCTCTTCTAAGGAACACCTTCTAATTCAGAACATCCCTCCACTGTTATATTGACGACTAAGCAAATTTGTCTTATTCGTACACACTGACACAAGGACTTGTCATTCTGATGCCACTGACATGTTCATTGACACAGATATTTACTTTTGAAAGATGAACTAAGGATTTTGAGCAAGTAACTGCCCTTTGCAGGTAATCCATGGCGTTCTGCTATTTGTACGAATTGTTTTGAGAAATGAACTTACTGTTTCGCAAATGTCGAGGATGATTCGAGACATGTACCAAAGCAACTGAGAAAAACTGTAAGGAAATACATCATCTTGTCAAAATAAAAAATTAAAAACACCTGACAAGTTTTTTTAAAACATGATACACCTTTAATAAAGGATGCACATAAAGCTACACAAATGTCTACATTCCCCTTTGACTACAGCAGTTTACTTTATATTGCACTTTAACGAGATTATTGTGTGCTTTTACTGTTACAGGTAAAAGAATACAAACACACACTAAGGCAAACAGACAGTTTTAACATGGACACTGCTCACCATCAGGTACTCATCGTGGTCACATTTAAAAGGACAAAAACAAGAACTCTGAGCTCGCTCCTTCCTTATACACACATGAAGTGCATCGATAACTTCAGCAGCAGAATCAGACGTCTGATAACTTGTGCTTTGCAAAGTGCAGGAATACAGTCGAAATGAAAACATGAGCCGGTATCAAACACGGCAACTGGACAGTCTGAATAGTTTTTTTTTTTTTTTTGGGGGGGGGGGGGGGGAATTTGATTAGGATATTAAATTTAAATTAATATCACTTTTCAGATTTAATAAATATCACTTGCATCCCCTTACTGTGTTTGGCAAGGGACAAGAGCATGTGTGGTACACAGGATGTAGTTTGACATAAAGAGCAGCACACACTGACATTCCAACACACACACAAAGGATTTCTGTAGCTGCCATTAGAGACATACACTGGTTTGTTATGTTGACTCAGAGAACTCAGAGAAGTGTGTCAGTGGGGGTTTCAGCTCAGGAAACAGAAGGGCAGCAGCAATAAAAAGAAAATAATAAATAAATAAACATGAACACCCACATGGAATAACTGATTCCACTACTCGCGTTCATCTGTGCAGTCATCGCTGCGCATTGATATGTGGTTTGTTGATTAGTAAGTTTGAGGAGATGCACAGCAGTGATATTTTCAGTTATCTTGGTTTCAATAATAAAATGTTACCACATGAAAAGAAACAAACAATAAAACATTCACAACTGTACAATCAGAACGTCTAACATTACGAAAGGTTGAGTCAAACGAACACAAAATGAGACTTCCAGAGACTATTTGTGCTGTCTATAACTTAAGCCCTTGAACACTTTCAACTGAATTATGATTATTGTTCAAATGAGAAGTGTTGGAAATGTAGCTGTTCAGGAGAAGACTGTATATTTCACAGATCGTTTGGAGATAATATACCAATCAATTCATCATAAAATTCAAACAGGAACTTATTCAAACGTCAAAATGTGTTGGTCAAATACTGACAAATGGTCATTCAAAAGCTTGTATCAGTATCAATAAAGTGTCTCAACATTAAGATCCTTCAGACTTTGCAAAGAAAAGAAATTTCAAGTCAAAAACTGCCCATTAATGAAGGTGTGCCTGTCAATTAGACATATCTTACCCAAAATATATACGGTTTAGTTGCTTTTCATCTCATTCCCTCAAAACAGACACAGACAGACACACACACAGAGTAGCTTACATAACGTTCACACCTTGTGTTGACGCAGTGGTCGGCAGAAAGAGCACATGGAATAAAATCTTCACAGTCACAGGTCAGATGGTTAGCGTTGTGTGGTGTTCTGTGGAATTATAATCGGTGTACAAGCGATGCCAGCGAAGGATTCTGGGAAGTGCAAATCCCTCTCCCACTCATCTGTCTCTGTGTTGTACACCTGCACAATGCTCGTGACATTGTTCAGGTGCCAGTTGTAGCCCCCGACAATGTAGATCTTCCTGTCCAGTAAACAGCAGCCTGCCTCAGACTGCCCTGCTCTCATGGGACTGACGGTGGTCCACTGGTCGTTCTCTGGAATGTAATACTCAACCGCCAGCACGTCGAAACAACGGTCCACGTGATCCATGCGACCGCCCAGAGCATAAACTCGGTCCCTGGTGCTGATCATGGCATGCAACACTCTGGGTTCATTCATGGGAGCTCTGAAGTCCCATTGGTCTGACGCTGGGTCGTAGCAGTGGAGAGTTTTCTTGTCATCCAACGAGACGCCATAACCCCCTGAGATATACAGCTTCTCTCCACAGGGAGTCCCCGCGTGACCCCAAATCCTGCGTTTTAGCGGTTCCACATAAGTCCACTCGTTCTTCTTTGGGCAGTAACACTCTACAGATGACAGACTGCCAGATCGATTACGCCCTCCAGTGGCATATAGCTGTCCATGCAGTACGTTGAGCTGAAACTGGATACGAGCCTCCTGCATGGGTTGGATGCGCAGCCACTGGCTCAGATGCGGGTCGTAGCGATAGCAGCTGTCTACTGCCCCCTCGCCGCTGCGGTACTGCAAGTGCTGTCCACCAACAACATACACAAAATTATCAAGTACGGCCACACAAGCGTGGCTGCACCCCGCCTCCATCTCTGTCAGCTCTTTGAACTGGCGGGAGGCAATGTCAGGGAGATGGTACACCTTGGTGCTCACCGTGCGGTCGTTGTCAGTGTAGGGCGTCCCGCCAAAGGTGATGAGTGACATGACGTCGGAACGTATGGCCGTCCGCGAAGACTGCATCTCATGCTGTCGGAAGGGAAGAATCTGGTAGTTGAAGGCCTCGAGGAGGTACTGGCGGCACAGCACGTCTTCTACCATGATGTCCACTGTCTGAACGCTGTCCACCAGCTCTGAGGAGCGCATGAGTGGGAAGCGCACATGGCACAGGACACTGCTCGCTTTAGCCCGGCGAGACTCGTCGTACTGCAGCCACCTGATGGCAGCGTGGAAGAGGTCAATCTCGTTACAGTTCTTCAGTTTGTTGCTCTGCAGGAAGAAGATGAGGCGCTCCATGGGGATGTGCAGAAAGTCCTCCTCCTCTGCAATTTGGAGGAAGTGACGGAAGGTGAAGGCATCCACCGACTCTTTGAGGGAAGACAGGCTGAAGGTGGTGGCCATCTGGCCGATGTGCAGGCAGGTCTCTACGCTCATCGCTGACTTGAGGAACTCCTCGCAGAGCTCCACAACTGGAACCATCTGGAGAAACACAGCTGCCCCAAGGACATCCTGAATACAGTCCAAATCTAAAGTGACCTCTGCACTGTAGGCAAAGTCAATGATATGTTTCAGGCCGCGGGCAGACAAGCCCTTAAGCTCAATGGTATCTTGATTTGACTCCCTCATGCCACCGGTAAACATTGCTCTGTAACACAAGAACAAGCCAGTAAATTACAAAAACTAAAAAAAAAAAACCCCTATAATTTAATGAGAAAAGTGTGGAAATTTTTATTTCACCCATTTGTACATCATTTAATTTATGTTTGATAATTTATGACATTAAAACTTTCCATTCGGCAACACATTTTTATACAGAGCACACACTCTGTAAATATACATTCAATAAAGTATAATAGCTTAGAACAAAGAAAAAATGAAAGAAAACAAGTGTGTGCATCATTTTGCATGCATCATTTTGCATCTCATTGATCCCTCCTTTACCTTCCTCTCCCAACTGAACTGCAGCTCTAACAGTGAAAAGTGCTCGGGTTGAGAGCATCGGCTAAGTGCTTCCAATTTAAAATGTAAATGTACAGTGAAACGACTGACCTGAAGTAATCACTACAGGCGGCCAGCACAGCTCTGTGGACCTGGAAGCGCTCCTCATTGATGGCCAGCACTACGTCAAGTAGTTGGCCCTGAGCTCGCAAGACCGACAGGCCCTGGAGGAGGGTGGTGCTGTGGGTTGGGGCTGAGAATGTGCAGCGCAGGGTACTATTCTTGTTAGCCATACTGGAAAGAAAAAGAAAGGCCTTGTGACAAACTGTGAATCAAGAGAGTATTGTTTTTTTGTCCAATAAAATTCTCTTATTTTTTTTCCAGAGTTAAAATTCCCCAATGAATTTGAAGACTGTTTTTTTTTTTTAATATAATACATATAATGTATATCGCTAGACACTGTAATATTCTGACCAAGCAAGCTGAAAAGCTCAAGGATATTAAAATGTGATATCAGGTTTGGTATTTACTGAGGGTGTAACACACAGCAAGACTGTGTTGGAAATTTGATCTGCTACATTGAGGGGAGAGGGTGAGAAGAAAATAATAAAAGATAAAAACGTTACCAAGACTTAAGGTAGGAACTTAACCTGATAGTACTGAGGTCTTCCTGATGTCACTTTCCATGACCAGGCAGAGATTAGATCATGAAATACATCATTAAATTAATGGACGAAAGCACTGAAGCATTTTCCAACACACTCATAATTCTTCCTGTTCAACTCTGCGGTCATTAAAGATGCTTTCCGTACGTGCTGTATGTGTAACGTATGTGCTGATCTTGTATATCTAGCCACTGAGGCCATCTACGTCAGATGTTTCTTTCTCCTCACCTTAATTGTTCATTTTATTGCAACATGAGCAAAAAGTGTTTTTCTCATTAAAATCAAAATGGGACTTAAACACTAAATTTTGGAAAAGAAAACACTTGAGGGTGATTTTTAAGAAGCTGATTGAAATCTGCATGTATGTTATCCAATCAGTGTCAAAAATAATGTCTGCAGTGAATCAGAAAAAATAACTCCTGTCTTGTAATTGCATAAGGTAACGGCCTGCAGATAAAACGATATCTTAGTGATTATCGTGTTTCCGAAAGTGGTTATTATATCTTAGGAGTAGATATTTGCATGTTGAAAACAGCAGGTGTTCCTGAAGGGAGCGAGTTCTGGTCCCTGTGCTGCAGAGTGAGCCTCTTACAGTACAGGAGTGTTGCATTATGGGCTGTTTGTAGCCTTACGGTTGCTAAGCTAGTGAGTTTCTTCAGCCTTATAAAAAAAGGCTTTTATGAAGGCGAGATTAACCTACATGTGATTACAGCTGAGACATGTCTACTGTGGAAAGAACAGTTTCATGCTCTGCATTTATGTTAAAAATGACTTATCAGCTCATGTAATGTTGATTTGTCCACTCTCAAATATCGGTATTGGTACCAGCCTGAAAAACCCAGTATCGGTCGGCTATATGTCAGTCAAGGTGCGGCATCTGATTTCATTCAAAATATGGCAGAAGTGGGGAAAAAAGCACTCTGGCCGACCATTTCACTTTACTGTGTTTGTTCACAATGTGCAGCTTTGCTTTTCGTAGTTGTCTGCAGCTAACTTTGAGTGTGTTTTGCTGGTTTACTGCTGCAGTTAAAGCGAGCTAATCATAGCAGTGACATTATTAACGAGGGCTGCGTTAATGCATCAACACTGTCAAAAAGTACTGAAAGTACAGCCATTCAAATGAGACAAATGCTTTACCAAATATTTAACATCCGTGTTAAAGTTCACTTCCTACAACAGTAGACAAAGTTAGGCGAGCTTACTCCTCTGTGCGGACAATACTGACATCCTCACTTTATTTACACGGCTGAATCATCGATATAAACCACCGGCAGTGTGGAAGCCTGGAGGCCCGCGCAGCTCCTCGGTGTTTCTTGAAATTAAGCCGCGACGTTGGGACGCTCCAGCTCGCTCGAACCGGGCTGCAGTCCCGGAGCCGGGGAGGTGTCCTACAAGCTAACACCACTCCAGCACCGTGGCCACACCGCATCCTCACCCAGCCCCACTCACCTGCTCTGTGGATGTTTCGAAGCGAAATCCCCGCCATCCGACTCCGCCATCTTCTAGCACAGAGCAACACGCATATGGCATCTTCATGAATGTTAGCAGGATATCAACGGCACGAAGGGCCTGTTCATGTTAAAAGACGACGGAAATAGCCTGTCATTCAGGCACAGACAGCCGACAGCCGTCTGTCTGAAGTCCGCTGTTAGAGACGATGATGACCTCTGGCTGTTTCCTCCACCTCCTCCCTCTGCATTGACACCTTCTGTCCACTTGGGGGCGCCACTGTTACATGTCTACAGGTGGACTGGTTTCTATGGGCCTACAGACGTTGAACGGTGGGTCCCCAACCACAGCACACCACTGTAAGTAAAAGTACTACATCCTACCTCTTCCTGGAGTAATAGTACGTCTTATCAAAAAATGTTTCCAAAATAAAAAAAATTATGTTTTTGAAAAATCGCCCACAATAGATTTAAATAAATTATATGTATGATTGAAATTAGTGTTTTATTATTACATATTATTGGAGTATCATTAATGTTACATTAATGTGTAGCATTTTACTGTTGTAGAGGAATCAGAGGGACCTGCTGCTGCTTGAACTGATCAAGTCAGGGGTGCTGCGTGCAGAGCAGTTCCTGCAGGAGATCTTGGAGGCGGCGGCTTACGTTGCTGCAGGCATGCCTCAGAAATGACTCTGCCTCGCTGAGCTCTGTGCTGCACAAGGGAAACGTCTCCACGGTAGAGCTCCACAATAACATCAAGACAAATGTGCCTCTTGGACCAGCTGGCTTGCCACTGGCTCACACTCACCTGCACACCTGCAGCACAGGACAACACAGTGAGGCATATATGCTGCTGGATATTCAAAGGTTTTTGTCAATGATCTGCCATAAATGTAAGATACTTCTCTTCCTCTCCACTGCTCCTCTTCTCCATGTGATCAGTGATTTGGAATGAAACTTGTAGAAAGGGGAAATGGGAAAAGAATGAGGATGTAGAACAGGGGAGGAGCTGTGGGCGTTCCAGGAGCACGACATGAGCTGGAAGTGTGTTTGTTATTAGCTATTACAGTTTCAAGTAGTTTTATGTCCTCTTGCCAGCTTATGACAGATTACAAACATTCACATGCACAGTCGCGCCAAATTTGAGATTGTCTGAAATCAATTTCAGCATGTAAACCTGGATCATACGTGCTGTCCTAAACTTCTCCTTAATCCTGTCTGTGTGTTTGTCAGTCTAGAAATTAAACAAACTGATATTTACTCAAAATAAATATATATAAAAAAAAAATCACTATGTATGCGACCAAAGACAGATGTGTGTCAACCATGTCTGTTACACATCATGACGGTTATGATAGCAATATAGTTGTACCGCTGAACATTTCACAACTTGGATTTAAAATCCCTTTTGGTTAATGGTACATTGTTACTGACTGACTTGTGTTTTTTTTTTCTTTTTAAGGCTTTGGAAAAGAGGAGGAGGAGGACTTCTACTGAATACAAATGACATAAATCAACATATAGAACTGCATCAGGAACACTGCTGCATCTTATCAAGATATATGTTTGATATGAACTCTACATCAAATGAGACTAATTAAACGGCTACGATCCTGCAAAACACATTGAGAATCAACATTTGACTCTGTAACTGTGCAACATGACAGTGCACAAAGCAAGGTCCATAAAGACAAGGATGAGAGAGTTTGGTGTGGATGAATTTGACTGGCCTGCACAGAGTCCTGACCTCAACCCAACAGAACACCTTTGGGATGAAGTAGAGCGGAGACTGAGAGCCAGGCCTTCTTGTCCAACATCAGTGTGTGACCTCACAAATGCGCTTCTGGAAGAATGGTCAAAAATTCCCATAAACACACTCTTAAACCTTGTGGAAAACCTTCCCAGAAGAGTTGAAGCTGTTATAGCTGCAAAAGGTGGACCGAAGTCAAATTAAACCCTATGGATTAAGAATGGGATGTCACATTAAGTTCATATGTGAGTCAAGACAGGTGAGCCAATACTTTTGTCAATATAGTGTGTATACTGCTTTCTTCTTATTCCCCTCCTGCACCAAACCTCTTGGCTGACCCCCCTCTTTTACCGTGACGGTGAACACAAACACTGACGTAGGAGTCTGTGCTCTGTCTGCTGTAGTTTGCAAAATTTCCTTCAGTTTCTCTTTGACAAGCAGCCTGAAGAGAACAAAAACAGTTAAAGGGAAATGAACTTAAAAAAAAAAACAGACTTCAAAGCGTGGTGCTTTCAGGATGGCTGTTGTGTCTGTCTGCCGATGTGTCAAGTGTAACCTCACCCCGCCCCTGACACTTCTGCTGCAGGTCATGAAACCTGAGGCAAGTGAAACTTCTCTGACATTTACGAGAAAGACAACTGAGTTACATGATGGTAGGTAGATTACATGGACTCTCACATGCTGAAGAATGATCCTTCCACACTTTCCACTGCACCTCATGGAAACTTGGCCTTCACCGCATCGATATATTGTTGTGCTTGTGCTCCTTACAACAATCAGCAGAGGTAAATCAACCTGTTTTTACTTCACTTAAGTGACCTCATGGTGGCTTTTGCTTTATTCCTGCTTCTGTCTGATCACATCAAGACACGGTGAAGAATCTTCATCAGACATGTGAAAGTGAGAATTCCTTGGCAGTATAAGTCAAACATCCACTACAAGACACTGGTTAGCTTATCAGCATTATGTGGTTTCCGCTAGCAGTTGGTATCCGCTCTGCGCTGCTTTGTGCAGCCCTGTTGAAACGCCAGCCTTCATAGTTTTCTCAGCACGGTGGGGCCGAGGGGTTTGGTGACAAGTTTTATATGCTGTTTTAAAAATGAATCTATTAAGTCGTTTTGCTGTATTTGATTTGTTGCTAAAGCTCTGTTCTTTCAATTATTATTATTATTATTATTTTAATTTCTGGAACAACTCAGTAAACGAAATGTTAAAATCAATATGTTTTGATCATTTTGAAATGTGCTTCTTCTCAGGGTTGACATGTGAGGCTCCTTCCAGTCCTCAGTGCTTCAGAAGAAGAGCGGACGAGTCTGTTTACCTGTGTGAATGGAGCATGAACACGACTGAGAGCGATGTGATGTTTGACCTTTACTTTAAGTGAGTATTGTTCAGTGTTTGAGCTTTCAAATCTGCTCAACCAAGAACTTTCTTTTATTTTTTTGCTTTTCTCTCAGTATGGTATGACTCTGCATTGCTGAGACTTTGACACAGTCTGCGAGTATGTGTGGAACAAGATGATTTTACGGGAAAACATTTTGTGAAATGAAATTAGTTATATGAGATTGATACAACTCGCATGTCTCGATCAGGCAATCTTAAAGCAACCTAATCAACCAATGTGGAAATCTGCATGCAAAGAGGCTAACATGTGCCTTCAGTCAAGTGTTGAGAGCATGTGAGATGTTCTCAGTTTCTGCTGTTTTCACTGCACTTAAAGCTCTACATATTCGTCTGTAGTAAAACAAAATTTGGGAGCATTAAGAAGACCTGGTCTCTGTTCAACGAGGAACAGCTTATCAGATATCGTCCAGTTGACATTTGGGTGGAAGCTCACGCAGGAAACTCCAGCTGCACGTCAACCAGGAGGTCTGTTGTGCTTGGGCAGACAGGTAACGCACACTCATTTCACCCAACAAGCAAACAAGTTAACGATGACAGTGACAGCTGGTTTAACGAATGTAAAAACATACTCAAAATGCTTTGCTTTTGCTCAACAGTTAAGTATGAAGCACCACAAAATATTTCCATGTCCTGGTTGAAAAACAACCTGACGTTGAGCTGGAAAGCAGCAGAGAAACATCCAGCTTCGGCCGAGGTCCGCCTCCGACGACATGAACGCCCCACAGAATCATGGAATGTGAGGCAGAGCTTGTTACCAATGTTAATGCACCTGAAGCTGTTTTCCTTCTGTAATGACCATATTTGACCTTTTATCTGTATTACTGTTACAGAGAACAAGACATACTGCCAACGAGACCTTTATGTGTGAGTAGCCTTGTGTTTTCTGTCTTTGGAATTCAAGTCTTTTGAATGAAAAGTTCACTCAGTTTCATTTTCTGTTTGTCGTATTTCTTTTGTGCTACTTGTTTATGCCAACCATGTTCCAAAGAGCACAATAAAGCAGCTGGTTGGTATAATCTTTTGTAAATGTTACAACAAAATATAGCATTTGCTGGGGACTGTTTTCAGTGGTGGCTGGTGAATATTAATGGCAGCAGGACAGTGAACGTCTCAAAATGAGCTTTTGATTTGAGTGCTCCAGTTTATGGTCATGATGGAAAAGTGTGGCTCACTGGTTTTAAGAGCCACACAAGAGCTGAATTCAGTGTTAGCGTTGGTGTTGACAATAGGAAAAACGTGATTTTTAAATAGCCATAGTAAATAGCCATCATAATCAACTATGAAATGTCAAATTTCTTAAATGTCTCTCTTTCGTCCTTGAATCTGAACAGACCAGGTGATTGTTGAGAATCTGTTGAAGGACACAGCTTACCAGGTTCAAATCAGACATCGGTCCAATCAGGTCCTGAACCCACTGTGGAGCGACTGGTCTCCAGTTGTGATTGTTCCTGCAGGTGAAGTCATAGATTTCATGGTGTGTTGGCAAACACTTTGGACTTTAAAAATCCATTGTTCTGACTGAAACAATTTGTGTCCAAATCTTAATATAATCAGGCACAGAAATGTAAATGTTTAGTTGTTTTAAAGCTGCTCTAGGCCTAACGTAAAAGTCCCATTCATTTACAAACCTGAAGAGTCAGTGCTGCATAGAAGAGTACCAAATCCCCACTGACTGATATCTGTACCCAATTCAACCCCCTCTAAACTGTGGTTTCAGGTATGATTAATGACCTGAAATGATTTGTGCACACTGTGTACCATAATCCCAAACTCAAATATGAAATGTAGCACCGTACACTATCATCATTATTAATATTCGTTGGGTTTTAATTCTGAAAAATGTTTCCAGGCTTTTGGAGATTGTAAACTGTGAACATATGCAGCTTTACTAAAGATCTATTTCACATTTGTTTTGTTGTAAAAGTGAAACAAAGAGTCTTAAACTAGGTTGAAAATAACATAGTCAACAATAGTCTTCTTGCTAATATCTTGTGTTTTTACTGCAGAGCTGGAGCAAAACCCTCATGTCACCATGACAGAAACACTTGTAAATAGAACTCGAAAGGTGACGCTAACGTGGAAGGTAAGTGAAGAGAAAACAGCACCAAAACGGTCACACTTGCAGTGTGCAGTTGTTACTTTTCACCAACACATACTGACTTTGTCCCATATTGTGCAATAATGTACTATGCTGAACACAAATGATACAGAAATGAGTGTGAGAGTGTTTTATGTTCACAATGTGCCCAATGAAACTTTTTATACAACAGACAAAAATATGATAATTATATAAGAAATACATCACAAAATCTGATGGAACTGGACCTTTAATGTCCACTTTGCACTACAACACACAAATTTTAGCTACAGGTTTGTTGAACAGGCACATCATAGATAAAGACAATATTTGAAAAGTTCAAGAAAGTATGAAAAAAAAGATAATCCAACAATCTGACACATATTAATATGTAATGTTTTTAAACTGAACGTCATGACCAGATGATCAGTGATTTATGATCTGCTTTGAACAGAGAGGAGTAAAAGGTTTGAGGCGTGTGATTCTGTTTTCATCTATTATTTTCACCTACTTATTATGATCAGTTGTTCTAGATAAAATCATATAAATGCCTTCTTTTCCAAACACTGTAGTCGTATGTGACAGTTTATCACAGCAGAAATAATTACCACTATTTGTACAGGGCTGCTGTTAGTACATGGACTGCTACTTCTACAAATAACAATAAGGAGGATAATTAAATAGATGAAAATCTTCAAAATCAGGCAGCCTCACCACTGTTACACACCACGTTTTTAACAATTTGTTTAATCTTAAATTGCAATCATAAAATCTGTATTACAGCAAGCATATCGCTAAAACCTGCAGGTGGAGTTTGAGTAACATGTAATACTGTATGTAATACTGTATTTTCTATTATTTTTAAGTATGCCCAATTATGCAACTAGCTTGAAAATAATGCACTTTGATTCAAGATAACTGTATGTGAAATGTTGAATTGCACTGGAAGCAGCATGCACACCTTTTCAGCTTCTCCAAATTTAACAGAAAATCTAAAGCATTTAAAAGCATTTTTACCTGCACATTGATCAACGCCAATAGCTCAAGTGACTTTGACATGTTAGTGTTTCCGTCTTTGACTTTCCTTTTCGTTGATTTACCTACATTGCCCCCGGGCTCGTTCAGTTGGTTCAGATTGCTGTGTTTGTCTGAACTGAGCTCTCCTCTGCTCCTCAGCCGATGCCTCATGCAGCAGCAGTCACAGAGGTGATGTACAGCCTGAGGGACACACAGTCTTCTCTTGGATGTCCCTGTCAGAGCAGGACACATCACGTCAAATCACATAAACACACTACCTATGTCTCGTACTCTGCTGTCAACATCTCTGTTATTGCCATAAACGCAGCAGGACCTTCTCCTCCAGCAATCATACCAGTCCCGGCCCAACCTGCTGCAGATTTAGAAAGTATGTGTGTGTGTGTGTGTGTGTGTGTGTGTGTGTGCTTCAGTGTGTTGCATATCATGTATAATCATCCTTAAACAGACCTTACAAGCTGCTGTTTCTTTTCTCCTCCGACAGTTTGTACCACAACGTTACTGGATGGAAAATTAAATAAGATGACTTGCCTTGAGTTGTACGAGCTTCAAGATGAAGATTTGAGGCCAAAAAATGTCATCACTTTGACAGCGAGGAAGAAAAAAGCAGAAAGGGAGCAAATAAGAAAGAGTAAGTTGTACTGAAAGTGCTTTTAACCACACAGCTTCATCTCTTCTGCTCTACAGAGGGAACATATAGTGTTAATATAGCACCAAATTTAACTGATGGTGCAAAACATTATTTTCACTCTCATTCATTCACCAGCATTGCAACAACAACGAAATGGGTCACATTATAGGTCAAATGCAGTGGAAATTCAACCAAACACATCCGTTAGTCTCCAGCATCAGTTGTTTGAACTGACTCATATTCAACCTGTTTTCTGTGTACGGCAAAAGTATAAACCAGTTTGGTTCTCTTTCTGTTTCTGTTGCAGCCGTCAAGGATTATGTTCGCTACCTTTACTTTGAACACAGATGTGATGGTAGGAAACCGCAGACCGTTAAAATGTGCCTCTTTTATCAAAAAGAGGGTGGTAAGTGTCTTTAAATTGGAATTCAGTACACTGAGACACACAGCGTCACATTCAACTTAGGCTGCTAGCAGAACGTGCTGCCAAGTGAAGCACCAAAGGACATTATTTATGTCATACATATGGAAGACGTAACTTATGATCGAGGTTTGATTTGTTCGTTTTCAGCACAGAAATCAAGCAGATATTTCTTGACCCATCCAACCACCTGAACCGCCTCCCTCAGTGGTCCTTGTGGCTCCAAATAATGTCATATTATTCCTTCCTTTACTCTCAACAGAGAAGAGTCATACTTACCAGAGCTGCTGCAGAGCTTTGACACTCAGCTTGAACGTGAACATTATGTCATCATTAGGCAAAAACTACAGCAATAATCTCAATAATGTATATATTTTTTTGGAGTGTGTGCATGTAGAAGATGCCCCTTTTTACTGCAGAAACCCCCCTTTCCTTTTCCAATTCTGTGACATAATTCAGGTTTTGACCGATAAGGAGCTCCTCCTGTTAGCTGTGCTAGCTGTGTAGCTCCGTGGGTGGCTGGTCTGTCGCTCCACCACTTTGGTCCAGATTGAACTCAACAACTGTCACATAGATTGCCCTGAAATGTTGTGCAGACGTTCATGGACAAAATGTTCATGTACATTTTTCATTTTTTCTTCAGTTCCACGCAGAGCACCTCAGGACTTCAGCTCTTTTAGTGAAACACACAATTCTGTTCACCTGTCTTGGAAAGCGATTCCCCCTGCAGACCAGCAAGGTTTCCTCAGTCACTACAGCCTCTGCAGCGTGAAAATCAGCTCGCAGGATGAGCCCAAAGGTGTGAAGTCACTTTTTCACTCGTTTGTAGCTTTTTGCAAAATCCAACCAAGAACATATTTCCTCATCTCATTTCCTCAGAGTGCCGGAACATTTCAGCCTCACTGGTGAAACACCTTCTGGGAAACTTGAATCCAGGAACGAAATACAACATCAGCTTGGCTGGAGTGACACGAGTGGGAGAAGGACCTAAAGCCACAGTGCCGATCCACACGCCGCCGGAGACGCATGTGAACGGTATCAGACGCACAGAATCAAGTGTCATCTTGAAACAGCTGTTTGTAAAGTTAAATACCAGTCAGCAGAGCAGTTTTTCCACACGTACTATAAGCAGGTGCTAACAAATTTCACCCTGTCCCCGTTTTTTTTTTTTTTTTTACCTGAAATTAGTGCTATGGAGTTTCAGCTTGCTGCTTTTGTTCTTTTTCATCACAACATCGTGCACCTGTATCCTGAAGAGGTAGGTACATTTTGAAATAAATGTATTTTTAGAAACTCAACAAAATACAGTATGCACGAGGAGTACAAGCTCTGTCCCATCTGAATCACAGTGACACTAATGACAGTGCGTGCAATCTTTCAATCAGCTGTTCGTCTTGGATGGCTCTTTTTTTTTTTTAACAGTTTCTGTTCTAACACTTAGAATCAAAAACAAGATCTTCCCTCCTGTGCCGACACCTGTTATTCCAGATTTCACCTGTAATGGGAGTCAGGTAAGAGGCTTTACCAGCGTCAGCCTTTAAAGACGCGTGGCTTCTTTTTGTAGCTCTTTCTGAAACCCTTAGTCATTTATACAGTGTGGAAAATCACTGTTAAGTCTCAAATGCTAATGACTTCACTCTTTTCACACTGTTGTGCACCGCAAAACGTTTTTGTCCACAGCGGTGGGAATTTTTTTTCGACTTCAACCACAGCTTGTTAGTTAGTTCGAGCACAAAACAGTGTAGAGAGCATAAAAAAAGTTTTTGAAAAAGTAGGTAAAATATAAAACTTCAAGTGGAATCTAATAATGAAACAGCACTATCTTAGCTTTAAGATTTTACTTACAGCGAGAATAAAGAGTTAGTACAAGAAATACTGAAACATGCCACATTTCATCATATTGAACACCTGCAGGAGTACATGCATGCAAACAATAGTGTTAATAGGGATTAAAACTATTGTTCGCTCAGTAAAATTAGCAATTTCTAACAATCCATTCTAGATTATTATCTAATCTATCTATGTCGTATAGAAATCATATTTTATTCCAAATTCAATCAGGTGGCTCAACATTATGATATCCAGTCCAGAGACCACACGAGGTTGACAGTCTTGTTAATTTGAGAAAATTGTCCAAATATCTCACAGTGATTATAGAAATGATTTGTTCACGTTTGAAGGATAGTTTACCTTTAACGGCAGAAAAATGGTAGAAATATGAGAAACGATCAGCAGCATCCTGAGTTTCGTGGTGGCAATGAGGAAGCAGTTGCATGTGTGTGTTTTTATGTGTGAGTTTGTGTCAGGTGTGTGGAGGAATTAAAAGACAGACAAAGGGAGGCAGCTTGGAAGGAAAGTAGATGAAACTGAGGAAAGTCCCAATTGAGTCCGTTGAAAGATTATGTGGGAGAACCACAAACCTTTAATCTGACCAAAAGCAGAACACAGTAAAGAGTGTATACAGTAAATGTTGTGATGCAAATAGTGAACCATTATGTGAAAAACATGTAACTACCTCTTTGGTTGTCACATGGCTGCGTAAATAAGTAAATGTAAAAAAGTCTTAAGAGGGTGGTCGCAGCATGGTGTGGGCGCTTGAGTCGCCTCTCAAGGTCCACATCAACTGCCAGTCTCTTGCAGAGGTCGCTGTTCCTGCAGTTAGGAGGTCCTAAAGTTTGAAATCATGAATCTGACATCCCTCTGCTTATCTGACTTACAACAGAAGATGCTGGAGAGAAAGGAGGAGGTGCATGAGCTGACGCTGCACCAGCTACATCCAGAGGGCAAGCATGTCCCCAAGGACGCAGAGGAGACTACCATCCTCAGAGGAGAGTGGCATGATGGCACCGACGAGGATGTGGAGAATGAGAGGGGTGATTCAAGGATGTCAGGAGGAACCAGCGATGAGAGTTTGAGTCCCGGCTCTACAGAACAGGCGCTGAGGAGCTCCAGGGAAGGAGAAGTGACAGATCTGGAGCAGGTGGACAATGAGATTGCAATGCTGATATACAGGAATGGTTTGGTTTTTGATGTCAAGACAGACTCGACTTAAAATGGACTTAATTTATGGTTTTACTGCACAAAATTGCACAAACATACCAAGGGTTGACATGTTTGTTGACTTAAAGTTAGGACCAGACGAATACCTTTCCTGTTCTAGTTTTGTCTTTTTGAACATGTTGTCTTTTTCTAATGCCGGACGACAAAGAGTCTTTGAAATCATCTTTTAATGAGAAAAATATTTGTTTCATTTTCCTGCTGAATTTTGCCAGTGACATTTTTTACATGCACATGAAAGCAGGAGGATTAACCGCTGGCAGTCAAAGCACATTGTCAATAAACTGATTATAGCAAATCCTGGTCAAGGCTTTCATGAGTTTTGCTAGTTTTAGGTGCTTCCACACAAAGAAACTCTGATCACAGACAAAGTTAGAGACTTTTCATCTCGTGCCATCATCAGTTCAAACTTTCTTTTTGCGCGCTGCTTTGCATGCTAGCAAGCTAACACTCTAAGAGGAAATACTAAATTTAATAACAAGTGCTACACGATTGGAATAAATAAAAAGAGGGAATATCTTTCACTCATGACCTGAAAAGTGTCATGGTAGGTCTTCTTATTTGAAAATTATTTGAGTCACTTTTTTGTAATTTTTTTTTTATTATTTAAACATCACTAATTATTATTACATATCTTTATGTTCTAAAGATCAGATGGGGTTCAGCTTTATTAGTCTTAATAGATAGATTTTCTCTACAATAAGAAATACAGCCTCACAGACTGAAATACAACAAAATACAGTAAAATGATATAAATAATATAATACATATAAAATGGAACTATAAAGTGTTAACCTAAGATAAGAGATGTCCAAATAAAAATAAAATACCAGCTTTTCTATAAAGAGTCTGGCCCATGGTTTGGCCACAACCAAAGCAATAACCATCGCAGTGTATTTGATGGCTGAGTAGCACAACGTGAGGCTGTCAAGAGAAGAACATCTGACAGGAAGTGGTCAGACACAAAAAAAGGCCTTAAAAAAAGGTAGTGCATGCAAGGTGAAGGCCTCCATTACTCATAGCCAAAGAGGCTTCTGCGGAGTTTCGATCTACCTGGTTCAAACTAGAGCATGCTGCATCGATGACAGACTTGCAGCACTTTCCCACCAAATTGCACGCTGATTTCTCAACAGAAAAAATGACTTTGACCCTAACCCCAGATTCCAGGAACAACACACTGTTCGCTTCTCTTCTTGAAGAGAATGAAACCAGCAAGGACGTCAGTCTATTGTTTTAGATATGACACTTTCACTACATCGAGATTATAATCATTGGTCGTGACCACAGACAGCAGCCTTACACCTGATAAGGTGGTGCGAAAAATACTATGAACAGATACCACAGTGTTTTTTCTGTCTGTCTGTCGACGTAATATACTGTATGTATGTTAAAGACAGTGTGACCATTTATTTAGAGGATATATATAGACTTGAGTTTCCAGACTTTATCAACATTTAGTCGTATATCAATATTTAACTGTTAAACCTATATGGGAGATTTTAATTAGTGGTAGAATGTAAGTTAGTACATGTACTAAAGTACTGTACTTTACAAATTCGAGGGACTTGTATTTTACTTGAGTAATTCCATTTTATGCAACTTACTTCTAAGATAAATCATCGCAAGATGGTAAATATCAGTTTTTGGTTCATTTACTGTTTTATAATCCTCCTTTTCTCATTTCTCATTGTGCAATGACAACCTTCTCTGAAAGATCAAATGAAGCGTAGAGTTGATGTGTACTTTTTTTTTTGGCTATAGCTCTTTGACAGCGGCGGGCGCTGTCCTGGTCACTAGCCATGAACTCAGGCTAAAGTTTCATCAGATTCATTGTCTTCATGAATGTAGATTGACAATTCTAAAGTCCCACAGTCAGAATAACTACATATTAAAACTTTTATCTGGGTAAAAGATTAAAAACATTGTCGAACTTCTGAGCATTAAATTCTGCAATAACTGAAGAAATGGAAACAAAAGCCACTGTTGGCGACAGTGGACCGATGATTATTATTTTTCCCCTGTCAGTATTTCATTTCAGGATATTTTCAGTTCATTTGGTTTGAGGAGTTCGAGGTACGATTTTCCGTAATCAGCACAGAAAAAGAAGAAATGACATGTTGTCATATACTGTATGACTCAAAGCAAATGATGTCTGTCTTTATGCTATTAGCTGTCCAGAGGAATGGGATTCAGTCCTATCAGTAGATATACGGTAGTTTTATTAATAAAATTAGGACTTTTATTTCATTAGGACTTTATTTTAATATTTTAATAATAATTTGTCACACAAGAAGATAAGAAGCACTTTATACTTTTACATGTAAACAAGTCAAAATGACACAGTGTCTGTCCCCCTCCTTATCTGGTTTTCTCCATGAATACACTGCCATCCTTCAATGGTTTGCTCTAAGTTACATGTTGTATCACAGGTTGTCCAGCAGAGAGCAGGAAAGATGCTGATTTATTTATTTATTTATTTATTTGTTTATTTATAATTATTTGAGGGTATCTGAGCCAGAATCATCCAACGATAGCTTTTGGTTTTAAAAAACTGACTCATCATACTCAAAAAGAGCACCATCATTTTGGACTGTAAATCAGTGTTTTGCATATTTTTGATGAACATTAAAAAAGTTGAACACTTGGAAGCATTTTGAAATTTCTGATGTCTTAATGCACAAGCCTGCATCTGATGGTAATAGTGATATTGATGTAGATCTTTTCTTCTTTTCTTAGTTTCTGATGTGTATGTGTCCATTTTATCTATAAAATACATGTACGACCTTGATTCCAAAAAAGTTGGGATGCCGTGTAAAACGTGAATTAAAAACAGAACGCAGTCATTTGCAAACAAACTGATTTATTCGTGAAACTTCACAAATCCTATAGTGGCTCATGAGTGAAATTCTGCTAATCAACAGCCACCATTGTTGATGAACATGAATCGTTGTGCTCCATCATGAGTGAGCAGCAATAGGAAACAAAAGAGCGGCTTTCTAGCTATTTCACCGACTTCCTTCCTCACTGTGTGGTATCATCTGGTGTTTTCTGTGTTTCCAGGAAGACAAAGCGACTAGAGGGAGTAAAGAGGATATGATGCTGTTGACAGGTGACCAAATGAAACACACTTTACCTTCTGTAAAACTGTTTTTTTCTGGGTTTGAACCGTGTTGGAAACATTTGGGATAATGTAAATACACACCTCAACAACATAACATCAGTGTAGTCCTTTTTAGACAGGAACGTGAGTCTTCTGACATTTATCTCCCCTTTGTCTTCTCTCTTAAGTGGATGACTCTTTATTGTCCCATAGAGTCCTACTCATCCCTGAGGAGCAGTGGCATAGAAGAGACAGTTGGATCCTCAGCAGGACAGGCAAAATGGCAACAACACAGGCCAACAACCAGTCGGTCACAATGCAGTGAGAGGGAGTTTGCAGAGCAGCACACAGGGTCCAGCCTTGGTGAGATGCAGGAGGATCCCAGCCAGGAATCACCTCACAGAGTCCAGAACCTCAGAACTTCAACCCATACACTCGATGTAGCATCTCAGAGAAGGAAGATCAGATGGCCCTCAGCCAATAAACACAGCGAGTGGACGCGGAGGACGTCTGTAACATCACACAGACTGCGGCCAAGAGCAACGCAGACAACCGCCTCCACAGTATGAACCACCATCGTCCTCAGCTATGCTGTTGAGTGGTTTGGCCATGCAAAGATGATCAAATCTGGAGCCTCCAACGTTGAGAACCATAGGGCCATGCAGATACAACAACTGAGGCATGAGCCTCGAATGCTAAGAAAGCAGCACAAGAGCACGAAGGAGGAGCAGAGACAACTGCTCGCTTGGGTTAAGGTTAGGGTGAGTCTCCAGGAAGTAAATGTAAGTCAGTGTAATGTACCCAAGAGTGATGGAAACCTGTGTGTGTGTGTGTGTGTGTGTGTGTGTGTGTGTGTGTGTAGTCACACAGTCCCTGCAATCTCCACTCACTGACACCTGCTCCCAGCACCAATCAGCCACCACCAGCCTCTGTCAGACTGACGGCAATGTTGCTGTTCAAAGCTGACCAAGTTGCTCCTTTACTTGAGAGATTTTCCATTTCCACAGGCACTACTGTCATTTTGACTGGCTTGCATTTAAAGTGTTTTTATTGATATGTTTTTAAATGTTGACTCATAATATGTGTATTTAGGAATTTTGAGTTCAAGTTTCAAAAATAACTTAAATACCATAACATTGAAGTTTTTACTGACGGTGGAGTTTGTACATGTTCATTGAACTTTTGCTATCTTTATTCTTAATAATTTATTTTGATGGTAATGAAAAGTCAGAATGAAGTCTACTTAGGTGTCACTGTTGGATGTGGACTGCTGTTGCATCTCCTTTTTCTTCTCCAGACCAAGAAAAAGGCAAAGCACACAGCCTCTTCTTTGTCTTGACATCCTTCTCCTCACAGACTTCATCCCTTTTTTTTTTTCAAATCAAGTAGGTTGCAGACAAAATAATTAAGTCTTACTATATCAACAAATTATTGTTGAGAAAAATAGGAACATGTTTTGTATAATTCTGCCTCACTGTGGGAAAAAAATAAGATCATGCCAAAGGTGATCTCCATTCTAAGACACCACATGAAAACTTGTCCCTCCTTTGAAATATTAGTAGTGGCCTTATACTTTCAGAGACAGGAGAGTGCCATGCTGCCACCCTCAGGGTTAATAAGAAATTTAGGGTTTCCCATCTGTACTGTGACTCATGGCCACCAGAGGGCAGTGTCAGCTGGAGTTAGGGCCAATGAGCAAAGCGTCTCATGAATTTTTGAGTTGAGCATCATCATCAGAGATCATCAAGTTACAAAATGACATTAAAAATCCATCCATTATCTATACCGCCCACCCCTTTCGGGGTTGCGGGGGGCTGGAGCCTATCCCAGCTACAATGGGCGAGAGGCGGGGTACACCCTGAACCGGTCGCCAGCCGATTGCAGGGCCACATACAAGGACAAACAAACATTCACACTCACACTCACACCTACGGACAATTTAGAGTCATCAATCAACCTAATGAGCATGTTTTTGGTCTGTGGGAGGAAGCCGGAGTACCCGGAGAGAAGCCACACATGCACGGGAAGAACATGCAAACTTCACACAGAAAGGCCCCGTCTGACCCGGGGATCGAACCGGCAACCTTCTTGCTGTGAGGCACGCGCACTACCTGCTGCGCCACCATGCAGCCCGACATTAAAAATGTGCAAGAAATTACTGCCATGGATTTATGTTTACTGCTTGCAAAAAGAGTCATAGCACTCTCATGGAAGAGTACCAGTAAACCAAAATTCATTAACTGGATTAAGGAAATGTCCACAACTTTACCTATGGAGAAGATTACTTACATTATAAAGGGGAAACTATCACTATTTCAAAACATTTGGGGTCCTTTTATGGAATATATGGAGAGTGTGGATTTAAGGGGTATGGGGAGTGGGGCGGATGAGGCGTAGTTACCAGTGATCCTCTGCAGTGTCCTAAAACAATTTCTTTTCTTTTAATATTTGATTTTTTAAATCTGTGTGAATTGTGAATTTGAGTTTGTATTTCTGAACCATGCACAATTGTGAAATAATTTGGGCTAACCCTTGATAAAATGGAGAAACCTTGTTTTGGGTTTGTTTTTTGTTTTCCTTGTTTGTTTGTTTTTTCTTTTTCTCTTTCCTTTTTTCATAAACTTTGTACTTTCAGCTAAGTGTTGCTCTATGTTAACTCGTAGATATCTGACTTGTAAGGAAAGATGATTTGAATGCTGGACAATAATTTAGCTGCTCTTGATGTTTCCTTTGATGTGAGAGCACTCTTATTTTTGTATACTATTGGAAGCATTTTGAAAACCCAATAAAGATAATGTTGGAAAAAAAAAAAAGTGCAAGAATGCTCTTTTGTTTTCCGGTTCTTCTCATATTGATAAAATAACTAAGCAAAAGTTTACATTGAACAATTCAATACGAATATTAAATCATATAAGAACTGCCTGCCAAATTTGTAATGTATTTATCTGTGCGCCCATATGCCAAAATCGTTCCTTTAAACCCTGACAATTAGATGCAGTGTTTCCTATCTGGAGAGAGAGGGGTATCAGAACATTTCTAGACCTTTACATTAATGGCCAATTTGCTTCCTTTAGGCAATTGAGAACTAAATTCAACCTTCCAAATTCACATTTTTTTCGGTACCTGCAGGTCAGGCACTATGTTAAGGAAAAACTCACACAGTTTGAGTCCTCACCCACCATTCATCCTTTTCTAGAGAATTTCCAGCTTCCTCCTGACTCCAGGCAGCTAATATCTAATTTGTGAATTGTTTTACTACTTCATTTTCTTCAGATCATATTAGGGAAGCCTGGGCACGTGATTTGAACTCAGAGATATCAATAGAGTTCTGGGAAGAGGCAATGTCTCGGGTCCATTGCTGCTCTATTAATTCTCGGTACAGGTTGATTCAATACAAGGTAATGCATAGACTTCATTATTCAAAAACAAAAGTGAACCGCATCTTTCCATCAGTGTCTCCTGAGTGTGACAAGTGTTTCTCCACGGAAGGCTCATTGGCACATCTTTTCTGGTTCTGCCCCACTCTACACAACTTTTGGACTGCAATCTTCGAATGGCTTTCAAAAGCTTATTCCAGGGACATTCAACCAAACCATGACCTGGCTATCTTCGGCTGCTCTACAAGGACTTTTGAGTTGTCGTGCAACATACAGACTGTCCTACATCTATCAATGGTGGTCGCTAAGAAACTTATTCTCCTGACCTGGAAGTCTACCAACTCACCCTGCTTTACACATTGGCTCAGAGAGATGTTGTCTGTTATTCAGATGGAAAGACTACGTCTGGATAAGACTGACACACAGAACAGGCTATTTTTTAGAGTTTGGGGACCCTTTCTGGCTCAGTGCAACATAACTCCTCATCCACAGAGACCCTGACTTTCTTGGGCAATTGAACAAGCATAGTATTTTTTCTTCTCTATTTTATATTTAGTCTCAAATTATTAATATTGTTGGCATTTTTCATGCGAGGCTATTTTTCTTTAGAATCATCTGGCAGCCTTATTGTTCTGTTTTGTGTCGTGTTGTGTTTTGTACTTTGTCTTGCTTAACTGTCATCAAATTGAAAAGTGAAAATAAAATATTTTTAAAAAAAAATGTGCAAGAAAGTAGTTCCAGTTTTTGAGTCCTGGCTTGAAACTCGCATGATATTTACTGCAAATCTACTAAAAATGTTGTGTTTGGGTTGCTTTTGTTCCACATCAGAAAAGGAAGAAGAAGAAGAAGAAGAAGAAGAAGAAGAAGACATCCTTTATTAGTCACAAACAACACAACATGCAGAGTTGGGGGGGGAAACTGCACACGCCATGCTTATGTGAAATTCTTCTCCGCTTTTGACCCATCCTTGGTCAGTCCTTCCTCCGTGGCAGACCTGGAGCGGTGGGCCGCCAGCCGACCAGCGCCCGGGGACCAGTTCCTTTATCGTCACCATTGGTCAGGTTGTGATCTTCTTGCATGTTTTTAGTGTTTTTTTATGGAGGATACCCCAGCTGAACACAGGGAGAACATGCAAACTCCACACAGAGAAGCCCCTTATCCAGAGCAGCAGGCACCGAAGGCATGGGAGGTTTGGGATGTTTCTGGACTTCTGGACAGTGGGTGTGTAGCCCAAAGTCGATAAACGTGTGCAGGTGAGGTTTTATAAGCAGACAGACAATTAGACGCATTAAATTCACAATAAAAGCTGCAGGCTTCTGTAGGGAGTTATTAACAGAACCAGAGAGAGGAAAAGGGAAGGGAGGGAAAGACAGATGTAGAGAGCAGCAGCAGTATCACATTAACTCGTGTCATGGTGGCTGTCCTGCACAATGAAGGAGTCAGCCTCTGGCTGGAAGGTAACTGGTTCGACTGCTTGAGATTGGGGTAAGAAAAGGTTACAGAGTGACTTTCAGACTGAAGATAGATAAGACAAGACTTTATTGATCCCACACCAGGGAAATTTAGTCATTACAGCCAGCAAGTATTACAAAGAGCAAGCACAGTGGCATAAAGAGGTCAAAATAAGAATATACAAGTATACAAGGTCCAGAGTAGAAAAAAAAACAACTATGTATATGAACATTTGTACAGATTATATAAAAAAATAGTCAATGCCAAAGAATCCTACTGCCATAAAAAGTACTGTTGTTATGTGAGTACACACACTGAGACCAGATGAAGGTGAACTCACAGGGACGGCTGAGAGAATACAGAACTAAGGCAGGTAAATTCAACAGAAGGTTTATTAATAAAAGGTGTCCACAAAAACGGGTAAACGAAAAGCGAGAGCACAATAACACTCTGCAACGTCCAACTAAAGGTGTCCTCCAAAATGGGAAAAACTAAAGGCGAGAGCAAACAACCACTCTGCACAGATCAACTAAGGGTGTCCACAAAAACGGGAAAAAACTAAAGGCGAGAGCAAAAAACACTCTGCTGGAAGCTCCAACTCCTCTCACGACCGAGGCTAGGCTGGGCTGAGGGCTTATCCACAGGGCAAAGGCTCCTGGAAGAGGGCAGACAAAAACACAGGTCAGAATGGACCGGACGCACACAGAAGAAAAGTCTACTGACAGAGGAAAGACAGACTACCACGGAGGTAAGCAGACGATCTGACGAGTACTGGAGGGAAAAGCCTGGGTTAAATGCAGCTGCTGATGAGCTGATGATCTGCAGGTGTGAGAGGAGGCAGGCAGGTGGAGCTTGACTGGCAGATGCAGCCTTACTGCATGGTCCTGGACAGACAGGGGGAGACAAACAGACAAAACACACTGGGGAAAACAGGGGAAAATGAAACAAATGGGAGAGACACACTGCCAGGTCCTAACAACTGTTGCAAGTCGAAAGAAATATAGAACTTAGAAATTGCACCAGGTGAAATGGATAAATATGAGCATATATTAGCATTGATAGTAGTAGTGCAAAACAAACGTGGGTTTATGATGTAGAACTGAGAGAGAAGCATAATTTTTGTTTTCTCTTCATTTCTATTTTAAAAAATCTTAGCTGTGGGCAGCAATTCAGAGAGTTAACTCCTCTGCAAAAATCTAAATATGAAATGGGAGGGTATATGTAATCTGTGAGACAGGACTCAGTGTGTTTTAACTGTGCTTTGAAAACACTTTATGAACATGGCTGTCCTTTGTTTGCATGGTAATGAACATCACATCAAACACATCTGGCTATTAGCTGTGAAGGAACATTATGCCTCACGGAATGTGATGGCTACTTCAGCCTCAGTGTACACTCACTGACAGCATATGCAATCCGACGTTATTAGTAATAAAACGTCATCACTTAAGAAGGAACTATTGAGTCATCATAAAGAGGAGGATGTACACTGTTCGCACTGCACGCCAGGCATTTTGATTCTCTCGAGCATGCTGGTACTTTGCTACTCTGAAGCATGTTGTGACTGATTATTGGAGTTGTTTCCACAGCAGACATGTTGACTTGTCAAACACAGGTGGAACTCATAACATTGTTAATCCAGGAAATACTAATTAAAATAACATATATTTTAAAGTGTGTCTGAAAACACAGATGCAGGGTTTGCATGTAAGGATGCAAGGCATCATTCCAACCGCTGAAACTACAGCGATCAGTCACTACTACTATTCATTCGCTTTCGTATGTCAGGTGTGCATGTGAGCTGTCTCTGAAGGTGAAATGAGATTTGGGGACAACAAGGGGAAAATCGTAGCAAATGATGTGAAATTTCTTCCCTGACTTCTGAAACCTTCCATTTTTAGCTTCAGAGCAGAGCTTGTTGCTCTTCCTGCTGGTGTCAAGTGGAAAACAGCATCTATGTCGACTTCACACCTTCAGCTCATCAGCACTGCAGAGCTGATTATCATCACACAAACAGTTATTATGTTTTTTCCGCAAAACTGCTCAAAAGCTTTGAACGTATGTCGTTGGTTTAAACCGTTCACCTAATGATGTACTGTGAATATATCAGCAAATGGCAGCTAATAAACACACATACAACAATCTATTCATCTTTTCTGTAAGGGACCACATTCATGTTACCATTTCATGCATTTCATGTAGGCTAATTCTGGTCCAGCAGAGTTACCTTAAAGCTCATTTTGCAGTTGAAACACAGTGACAGAGCAGCACTAAACAAACTAAACTAACAGGACACAAATTTCCACACACAGCACATCACACATTGTGTCTGCAGCAAAGATAAAAATGTTAGTGGTTGAAAGATGACTACAGGTATAAACTGATTATTAAATGCATAAAAGATTTTCATTTTTGTTACACATGTGTTTATTTTTATATAGTTGCTTATTCCAGTGTAATATTGGTTGCTGCCAAAGCTTCAGGCCTCTGAAACTAGTAAAACAACTGGAGCCCTCTTTATCTGACCTTTGCTTGTCATTGTCAACATCCATCATTTAAATGCTGCTGTCAGAAGATGCAACTGCTCGTAGCGGAGTGATGGAAAGTGAGGTTTGTTTATGAGAAACCTCGGTACGGTAGAGGTGGGTGTTATTTTGTGCAAAGTGCACAGACATTATTTGCTTGCAGGTAGCAGCAAAAGATGCACACACACACACACACACACACACACACACACACACACACACACACACACACACACACACACACACACACACACACACACACACACACACACACAACGCAAACGCTAACACAAACGAAACAATAAAAACTATGAAGTCCAGCTTTACCGTGAAGAAGTGTGAGTCAGCAACTGTTGCTGAATAAACTGATGAAGACGGCTGACTGTGTGCTGCTCTGGAGGCCCCAGAGTTGGTTGCTGAGAAGAGGATGTGGCACAAACTGCTCTACATAATGGACACTTCACATCCCCTTTATGACCTACTAATCAGACAGCAGAGTGTTTTCAGTTGGTGGCATCTTCAGCTGTCGTCAGGACCGCTACAGAAAGTCATTCCTACCCACTGCAACAATGCTGCACAATGTCGAGGAGAGGAGAGTCATCATCTAAGGGACTTTGGGTGTTCAACTTTAATTTGCACTGTCAGAGCCCTATCGTATCTTAATTCTTATCTGCTTTTAGATGACATTTAAATTATATATACTATACATATATATTGGTGATACTGCTGTTTCTGTGTTCAGGGCCATCATCAGGCAAAAATATGATGGCTCATACCGACCCTTTGGATCCTCCCAGTCTCTGTGCATTGTGTATGTACTGTGTTGCTGTCAAGTACCCTTCGGGCACTGAGCACACATCAGACTGCCCTTTGTACTCCAGCCTTGTTACACTTTGCTTTGAGCCCATGAATCCCAGCAGTATTTCCTTAGTTCCCCAGTTTGTTGTGTGTCATTAAGTCCATATTATGTTGCAATCTGACTGAAAGAAATTGTTGAGGAATATGCATGAGGTAAACATAACTTCAGCTGAAATCAAAAGTAATCACTTCAGCTAATACTATAGAGTAGTTGTGCATGTTCCCCAACAGCTTTCTAACTAACCTGGTCTGGGACCCTGCTTTGCCCAGTTGGTGATCCACCATGTTCTGTGATTACGTAAAATGTTCTACTCGCATGACTTTTTGTTTCCACTGTCAAATGACTAAAGGAACTGTCAAAGTGAAGGAAACTGATGAATTTTCTGGGGTTTACCCTCTTCTACATGCCTGGGCTGTGAGAGAAATGGCTGGCCTTTATTTAGTCGTCTCTCTTGCTTTTCCTTACAGTATGTGGGCTGCTGATCCAGTTTTATCACGAAATGAAACTGTCTTTACAACTCTTCAAGCTATTACAGACAAGGTAGAGGCTTTGTTTAATGTGAATTAATCATAATCACTTCTCGATTGGTCCCAGCAGGGTTGCACCTTGTGTTAACTTGACATCTGTGCTAATAGAGTGGCTGATTTGAAGGCACCCTACTGCGTGAATCTATTGTGACAAGCCCAGGTATAAGATACAATATTAGGGAATGTTGACCTCCTCTGTCTTTCAATAATTGTAAGGTTTTCATACTTAATCCAAGCTTTTTCCCTGCCAAATGAAATTTGACAAGTGTCTTTCAATCTCTTTTGCTATCCTCTTAGGAATATCAACAAGTAACATCTGCATAGGGGCGGCACAGTGGGGCAGCAGGCAGTGCGCATGCCTAACAGCGAGAAGGTCGATCCCCGGGTCAGGCAGGGCCTTTCTGTGTGAAGTTTGCATGTTCTTCCCGTGCATTCGTGGGTTCCCTCCGGGCACTCCAGCTTCCTCCCACAGACCAAAAACATGCTCGTTAGGTTAACTGTTGACTCTAAAATTGTCCTTAGGTGTGAATGTGAGCGTGAATGGTTGTCTGTCTATATATGTTGCCCTGCGATCGGCTGGCGACCAGTTCAGGCTGTACCCCACCTCTCGCCCGTTGACAGCTGGAATAGGCTCCAGCCCCCCCGCAACCCCGAAAAAGGATAGTTGGGTATAGACAATAGAACATCTGCATAAGAAGGAGCAGCACAGTCATTTATCTTAAATGTATTCTACCAATCCATGAAATCAGTAAATCCCTACATCTGGCAAGACTGCTCCTGATGCTTTTATGTACTCTGCAAAAATGTAGTCTCAATAACTTCCTAACATTTGGGGTTATGGTAATCCCAAAGTACTAAATCCTGAGTTAGACCAGGAAAACAGAAAATCAGACAGGTTTGCTATATTCTTAACATATGGAATTGGCATAGCCATTCATCAGAGTTAATCTCATATCCCAACATGGACCCAAAGGTTTGAAAAAACTGACATTAAGGCTGGTATGGATTCCTTCAGGATGGTGATAAACAGCAAAACATCATCAACATATAAGGTAATCTTATCTGATACCCTGCTATACTGTTGTGACTTCTAATGGCTTTGTGTGTGTTACTTACATGAGACTCATAGATCAAACACTGATGAACAAAAGACATTATTCTCACACAAGACATAAAGTTTATTGCAGTATTTTGACATTAATTTCAAAGTAATATATGCATTCAAGAAACAGGCCAGTAGTATGTGAAACGATAACACGTGGCAGGGAAAGAGCCCTGATAGGTTGGGAGATTTCAAAACTGATTTTTAAGGTTTTCAGAGCAGAGAAGAAACATAGATTCAGTGTATAGATCTGTGCCATTGTGGGCACCAACTGAAAAAAAAACACACGTCATCATTTGCTATCATGGCTTGTTATTATCCTTCCTGGGTAGTAACCAATATCAAGACTGAATAACAAGCCAGTTTGTCTGCCGCTGATATGTTGGTGAGTTTAACTCTATGTAATACATGAATAACACACATTGAAAATATCAATATGCGGGACTGAGAACATCAATCAATACTTTGTCTGACAAATCTATCAAAACATCAGTAAGCACCTACCAGAAGAGAACTTCAGAGGTCTTGCAGGGGAAAATGGCAGTGAGATAGTGTCAGATTGTGACTGTTTGTGTAAAACTGGTGCATCAGTGTCAAAGTATCAGGATACAGTAAATGGAAAGTCACGCCTGCGATCTATGAATATACAGTACAGTTGAGCTGGTAACGGATGTCTATAAATATGAATTCACCATTTCCTGAGACTGTCATCTCACTAATGATTCTAAGTTTTGTTTACTTTGACATAGGAAAGGCAATGAGTCAAAACTGTAATAAACGTAATGATGAAAAACAGATGAAAATGACTGAACTTGAAACTCAATGGGAGCATGTAAAGCCATCACACCTACTTGCTGAAGATAAAAATATTAATTAAAAAGGCTTTAAGGACAAAGCTTTTCTAATTATTAACAAATGAAATACCAGAACATTCAGAGTTAATCTGTCTCCCAGCACTTTTTCTTTCAAGACTTCCCTAGCTTGTCTGTTGCACTCAGCCCCGAGCAGCTGGACACTGTGGATTATAGTGAATGTTACTCAAACAGGAGTAAATTGTGCATTTTGGGGGGAACCACTTTTAGTTGTGCATTTTATGCTCCGGTAAAATTTACAACAGCAGGATGGTGAATGTGCAACTCAAATTAAACTGCAGAACCCATGTTCATCATAATGATGTTCTCCAGTGCAACAGTGTGGCTCACTGATGTGCAGTGGAGGTCTATGGACACAGAGGAATAAGATATGCCACTTTGGATACACAGGAATCGCTTGTTAGTCGGATAGATTTGTTATTGGTTTTAGTCTTTTTATGGCAGTTGTTAACGCCAAGAGAAGTACATAATTTCACCAGGCTTTTCTTTAAATTTCTGAAAGAAATAAACAGAAAACAAAAACCAAAACAAGTCAAAAAGTTCTTACTGAAACGTCATGTCAACATTTCAAACCTTGAGACCACTGACAACAAAGTGACACCTACTGTACATACTTGCAGCCCATGCAGAACAGTGATTCTCCTTCACACTTGTGTTCATTATTGCAAGGAGCCCTCAGGCTGGAAGGATTCAGTATTGTTTTATAAAAGATGTTCATCACACTTACTAGATCTGTATTTTTAGATTATATCAGTCATCTGGCATACCTTTACTCAAAGAAAGAAAGATCCGCTGCTCTACATTCAGCTGTGCGTCACTCTTATCTTTTGTGGGAGATGACAGCCTGCATGGGACTGACAGCAGCATACTCTGTATCACTTGGGTTAACCTGCAAATCTTCCAGAGGTCTCTTTGGAAAGTCCAGGACGCTGTAGATCAGTGAGGGTGCAGGTACATCCTCAGACGTCTCAGCTCTTTCCTGCAAAGACGGTCAGAGTCAGGCTGAAGAATTTCTGTAGATGTTTTTAACATTTGCTTAGACATTTATATCTTTAAAGATGGGAAAGGGTATTCTTACTTTGACTGTGGGATTAGAGCTTTGTTGTTGTTGTTGTGGTGCCTGTTGTTGTTGTTCATCTGCATAAGAAGCAAAGCGGGTGAAATATTGCATCAGTCATAATAAATAAAACAAATAATCATCTTAACTAGTCCATCCACACGTGAATTTTAATTTTTACCACTGATCAACATTGTTGCTTTGTTATAAGGTCTGAAAATTTAAAGTTAGTTGAAGGGAAAGACAATCAATTTTGCAATAATTCCTGGATTCAATGTGTGTTTGCCGGGTTTGGTATCAACATGCATCTATAAAGATCTTTGCGAAAACCTCTGCTGGGCAACCATATCTGTCAAGGCATATTGCTGGAGACACTGCAAAGAAGTACTGGCCACACAGATTCTGTAGTTTGTCCAGCATATACTGCAAATAGTACCAGCATGTAATTTCCATAAAACCACAAATTATTGTTTTTATATTACAAAACAAAGTGTTACAGAGTGGTAATGGTAGTAGATTTTTCTATTTTGGACACAGCCAGGCTAGCTGTTTCCACATCATTCCTGTCTTTATGTTAGGCTAAGCTAATTGTCTCCTGACTCCAAGTCTAAATAAGAAAATCACTAACACTAGTAAAGGTATTCATGCATTAACCAGTGCTCATGTTAATGGATTATTTGCTCTTCTTTCCCTACAAGAGGAGGAGGGATCCTATCCAAAATGCAGGATGTGGGTACACGATATTCTCCTTGGGAGACCTGACCATGGAGAGTTTTATTACTTTGTCTCAGAGCTCCATCTGGATAGCGCCTGTTTCAAAGGCTATTGTCTCTTTACAGTTGAGCAGTTTAACTGGCTTGTGGAGCTTGTGAAACCGATGATTTATAAGCAAACAGAGGCGGGGACTTTTCCACACAAGGTAAATTAGTTGTTCCTCCATCTTGCCCAGATTCAGAAACACCGTGGTCTACCACTCAGATGTTAGTCCCTCCTTTCCAGCAATTTCATTGGCTGTTGATCACAGAGTGACAGTTGACATGCGGTGCGCTGTGCCAAATGTAGCCATAATCTCAACTTGGTGCACACTGTCGTGTTTTGGTGTCTCAGGGTGTGTCAGAGTGCGTCAGAGTGCTGCTTGGTAGAGAGGTACGCCTGATGCTTCCAAACCACTGAAAACCATTAAAAAAGATGCAGAGCCTCCTCCCACAGTAACTGGGCTGTATCTGATCACAGCCTCATACAGGTTTATTAAATAAAGCAGTCGAGTATCAGGGCAGTTTGTGAAATAGTAACGAAAATTAATCTATTAGATTTGTGTACATGGACACAAATGTACCATGTTTTTCGTGACCCTCAGCAGGACTTTCAAACTATTAAGGATGAATGTACTATAAAGAGCAAGAAAGTCCATGTATGGAGGTGGCCTTCATGAGCTGGTGCATATGAGGTAAACAGCAGAGCAAAGAACTCTTCTGCAGAAGAGTACATTTTATGTGCACCATCTGTCACTTTGCTGAGTTGTTCATAGACCTGTTTGAGGAGTGTTGTCTGTAGACAATGGCTGGACCAGGTTAGCATGACATGATACAGCAGTGCACAGTCAGCAAAAGCCTGCATTTTTGTACGCATACGGGAAATCATCAAGTGTGGTATCTGAGGTCACAGGGGATGTCAAAATATTTCAAAGAGGCAACGTTCCTACTCAAAGTAGGCCAGAAAATTTGTCTCTGAAGTGAAAGTGCCTTGGTGATAGTGAACAAATAATGCGCTTTTTTCCTCCCACCCCTCCGTGATAGTAGGCTCACACATTTGCATGCATGGAAGGAGGACTTCTTTTAAAAAGCTGTGAGTCATCACATGTATCAAAAGGATGTGAAACTGCAGTCTAGTTTGCATTTTTTGAGCATCTAACCACACAACTGCAAATTTTTCCACACAATAACACTTACTCTTCACACCCTCACTTTGTTAGCTTGAAAAATATGTAAAAAAAAACAAAAAAAAAAAAACACACACAAAAAAAAAAAAAATGGGAAAAAAATCTACTGAGTGTAGCCCAAAACAGATAATATTAGACTGGTCTGTCACTGGGTTTAAATTAATCCCAGTGATAATTTATATCCGATATTGGATTAAAGTTCATTGGTCTATCTGGTCAAACATTATTATGTATTTAGATTTCAAAAATTCAGCAGAGTACAGAAATAAACTTAAATTCTTATTTTAGCTATATCACAAGCAACCAGGGGTGAGTGGTACTCAATACTTTGACACAACACAATATCCCCAAGAACCGTGATTTATCAGTTGTGGCAGAGTATATTTGAGTCCTTACCTTTGGTTCTCACAAGACACCAGATCAAACATGTAAGAAACACAGTCAACAGCACTGCAGGTGAAACCACAAGGACAGTGACGATGGAACTTCCATTGTTGTCATTTCGTGGGACGGTACTCTGCATGGGAGGAACTGTAGGAGTCAAAAGGAATTTATGAAAATACACACTCAGTGTCGCCATTGTTACCGTTGTAACCATTGTTACAAGACACAGAATTTCTTTATATCTCAAAGTTTGTCTCAAAGTAGACAGTGAAGTCAAGACACAGACACCTTTGACTGACCACCTTAGCAGCAGGCATATGAGTCCATAGCCAGCACAGACACTAACTCACAGCTGAGTGCCATAAAGACAACTTTAACTTTGGCTGTAACTAATTTTTATTCTATAGTATTCTTATTGTCAACAATTTCCATCAATAGACAAAGAATAACAATGCATTCATCCATCTCTCATTACTGTCTGACTTCCCTCGGGACGCCCATTCCCTTGCCCTGAAGATGCAAATCCCCTAAAATAGTCACAGAAATACTTGCTGGCATCAGCTGAGTACCATAGTATGACTCCATGCATGACGACGTCGGTTTGTTAGTTGGTCAGTCCACCACTTTTGCCCGATAGAAGTATCTCAACAACTGTCGGATGCATTGCCATGAAATTTGGCAGAAGAATCTATGGTGCCAAGAGGACAAATCCATCCGACTGGTGACCCCCTGACTTTTAGTGTTGCACTGCAATGAGGTTGACACTTGTGGTTTTGAGTAAAATGTCAAAAACCAACAATCTAAAAACAAAAAAATCCCCACAGCCCCAGTTGTACTTTGTATTTAGTACTAAGCAGCAAATATAGCTTGTCAGGTATTTCATTTGTTGCAACAAACTGAACAGGTTGTCCATTAATCACAGGTTTGGTGGTTTGATCTCCAGCTTATCCTGAGTGTCTGTGCAAGGCAGCTCTATCAGTGTGTGAGTGTGTGTGAATAGGTGAATGAGAGCTAATGTTAACCACTTTGCCCTGCTGAGGTAGAAAACCACTGTAAGTGCAGTCCATTTATAACATCATGATATATATTAATATAGCAATATAATATTACATATGCCATGATAGAATGAAGCAATATCACCTACAGGAAATACTTGTAATCAGGCTCAATACGTTGATGGTTCTGGTCTTTTTGTTGGATTTGTTGACAATAAGAGAAAAAAAAGAGACTACTACCCATTTCATCCTTTAAAAGATATTGAGCGTGGTCTGGTAATTCATAGTAAATTCATAGTAAATATTTACTTTGATAATGAGGCAAAAAATGGGACAAACAAAAAAAAAAACAGGGTTTTTTTTCTGTTTACATATGAAGTGAAGGAGGTGGGCAATGGGTAACTGTGTGACCTGCAGCAAATGAGTACATGTCAGCTCAGTTTAACTAGTATAAATCCATCCATTATAATAAAAACTGGATGTCTTTACAGTATCAAAAGGTTAGTGTTCTTATGATGCACACTTCAAAGTGTCTTCCTTTAGTATTGATCTGTACTGATGTCATTTCCTCGAAGTATAGCCAAGCAAGGAGTACCTGTGCTGCTCCTGTCCTCCTCCTCCTCCTCTCGAACAATCAGCTGCACCTTGTTGCTTTCTTGGGGGGGGCCTGGGTCTATGAACAAAGTGGCCCAGTAACTTCCACTGTCATTTAGTGTGAGATTTTTAATGTGCCAAAATACAGAACTATTTGTGGGGTAAATGTCAAAAATGCCTCTTTCTCTGCCGTGCGTATACTCAGCGATCTTTTTCTTGTCTGTTATATAAACTCCGAAGTGACTGGTTTTCGTCAGGCTGACGTTAAATGTGAATTGAAGGCTGATGTTGGTGCCGACAATCCCAGTGACCTCCGCTTGGCTGGGGACTGTATGGAGACAAAACAAGAGATGTGTATGAGTGAGAGAATGTAAAAGCATCATCTAGAAATTACAAAACAGAGCTAACCCCCCCCCCAAAAAAAAAACCAAAAACAAGCTAAACTGCAGTGAACGCACACTAATGTTATTTCTATGAGAGTTAGCTTCTGAGATAGCCACTAGCCTACTAGCTTCCTAAAACTAAAATTATATTTGTGGTTTCAAGCTGTTATCTGGAGTTGAAAATATGAAGTCTCATCAAGATCTTGGTAAATCAGATTGCTATTGTATCTAAATGAGGAAGTGGGTAAATTCATAATGGAGATGAAAAACCTCACTAAACTCCCACTAAAGCTGACATAACATTAGCTAAGTGGTGTAACTGCCATTTCAGCTTTTGACTTTAGTAGAATTAATGTGATTTGATGAGATTAAACCACCTTTAAATGCCATATTAAATGTAATAATCATAATAATGAATATAAGTGACATATTCAGTGTAAATATTAACAGTGGCCCAGATGCACAGACACCTACTGTAGTCAAACAGACATACCTATGAGATGTGAACAGTAAGTGATCAAATTAAGGTTTGTTTTCTTAAACGTAACAATGTAATCTACCTAAAGCAGTCATTCCACCGCATGTGAGGACATATGTCATGGATGTCAGTATGTGCTGTTAAAATGTTTTTTTTGTTATTACATCTACAAAGCAAAGTCCTCTGAATAAAACTGTTAGGATGAATCCTGTATGTGCTTAAGCTGCGTTAAAGTACCACTCTCACTCACCATTTACACTGTCCTGTCTAAGTTAAGGCTATAATTTAAGCTTCCGGACTTTTCGCAGTGTTTAAAACAACTGAAAAAATCAATCAAAATGTTTTTTTGTATTATCTGATTTCACATCTCAGTGAGCTTTAATGTAAATGTTTAATAAAATTTCACAAAATGATAAAGTCGCTTCAATGCAATTATCTCAAACACAAGCATCCAGTTTTAGGAGGAAGATGCTACACATTAGTGTACTGGACCTGTATTAAGCTCATTTCCACCATGTTAATTTCCTTTCACAGAGGCAAACCAATAACAGACACCAAAGTCAAACTGAGACCACATCACCTCAGATAAGACTGACTGTGTGGAACTCCTCAATACCATTCAGTACAGATAATTCATTAATTGCATTGGGAAGATTGAGATATCATTAGTGGCATAATAACAAGAACAGACAATATTGTTCCAACAGAACAACGAAGAAATACAAAAACAAGTTCAAGAAAACAGTAAAAATAAACACCAGCTGGTGAAAACCAACAAAACCTCAGGTGTCAGAGAGAAAAAAATAAACAAGAGAAGACATCTTACCATTGAATACCATGTGAGCTGCGACGATCAACAGTAACTCGAGAGGCTTTGTGACGATGTTGGCAACCATGATAGAAGAAATGTGTTGCTTGCAGGCCTGGCGAGCCGGCCCTTGAGTCCTCGAATTTTCTGATTTTTATGAGTCGCCTCTGTAAGCTGAATGCTCTGGTTTGATATTTCTACTGAAGTAGCAGTTCGTGTGCCTGAGAAGAGGAAACTGCAGACAGGAACTCATAAAAACACCGATTTATCTGCTTACAGCATCACAAGCACCTCCTGTAACGGAAGACTTCAAAGAGATTCATGGACATGTGGTTCAGACTGAGTAACTCAGCTGAAGAGGCTGTCACTCACATGATGTGTGTAAAGAGCAGATGGTTTCCCTCCTATTTTACCTCGTATTTGTTTGTTAGGAAAGCGAGAGTTTCCTTCTTTCACCAACAGACTGTAGTTGACCTGTACAGTAAATGATTCTACCTTATTTTTTCTTTGAGGTTTGTTTCACATAAATTATGAACAAAAACACCTACTTTTCCACATATGCTTAGACATGTAAATAGTTCCGGTTCACCATGCCTTCGGTGCCTGCTGCTTGAGGAAAGGGGCTTTCTGTGTGGAGTTTGCATGTTCTCCCCATGTTCACCCAGGGTATCCTCCTTAAATAACCCCCACTAAAAACATGCAAGAAGATCACCACCTGACCACCACCTGGGTCCGCTGTCGGCTAGATAGATAGATAGATAGATAGATAGATAGATAGATAGATAGATAGATAGATAGATAGATAGATAGATAGATAGATAGATAGATAGATAGATAGATTGTGTGTGGTGAAAGACAGATTTGTTGGGTGGGATGTTTGGTTTCAGTGGTTGATGGAGTTGGTCATTTCTTTGCAGCTCCTGTTCTCAGCCCTCCCACGATATCACCACATCAAACTGTCTGACTTTGTGCAGAGGAAGACCCCAGATCTTAAACCACTAAAACTGACGCCTCAGCATCTGTTAATCACAGTCATGCTGGCAGGCTTCAGCTCCTGGGAAAAATCTCTTAACAGCTGAATGTGTTTCAGCTGATTATTTTGTAAATCAGGACCCCTGTGGCTTACATAACCAGTTGTTGGTTTTTCAGGAACAAGGACAGGAAATATTCTTCTTCTTTAGACTCTTAATTTTACAAGTGATACAAAAACATTTTGAACTTTATGTGCCAGCATAGCTTCGCTTTTATCTCTTCTGCAGACTTTCCATACAGCTTGAGATAACTGGTGGGTTTCCATACACACTACTGGCAGGGTAAAACCTTATCTGCTTATCTGAGATTCTTGCCAGATGAGTTGGAGGTGCAGAAAGTCTTTGTCTAAGCAGTTGACTGTGACTGCTCTGTTCAACCATAACCACTTTGCAATATTAAAAACTGGTTTGAAACATAAATGCACAGTCCATGCACAAAATTGCTTTGCTGTGTAGAACAAGAAGTTAGTTGTTGGTAATAACCTCTGTGACAAAGATGGCTGCATTTCCTGTTTCTTCTTCATAATACAAGCAGTGGTCTACCAGTGGAGAGCTTTTCAGTTAAAGCAGCATCAGCAGGAAAACTGGTTCATGTCAGTAGTTGCTTAACATGTGTGTTTTTTTTCTGTGAGAGTGCAGGAAAATGCAGCCAAACCTACGGTGTGCTAAACCATATTCATGAAACAGCAGCATTGTTTGTCACACTGCGGTGAGGTCGTCCTGTCTTGGGTTATTGTCTTGTCATTTCCTGTTTTATTTTGAAAGTCTAACTCTCCTCTCGTTTCAGATCACTTGCCCTTCCTCTTGTGTCACCTGTTCGTCATCCCTGATTCCTGATTGTGTCCACCTGTTCCCCATTACCCTCATGTGTGTAAATAGTCTGCGTCTCCCTTTGTCCTGTGCCGAAGTGTTTCGTCTTATGTCCGATCACTAAAGCCTGCATCATAGCTCACAGCCACAGTCTGTACTTGTAAGTCTTGTTTCCTCGTCAGAGTGATTTTTTGTTGTAACTTCTGTAGTTTAGTTTAGCATTTATAGTCTTTTGAGTAATTTGCTTTCTTGGTTTGCCTCCCTTTGGAGTGATTTTTAGTTCATATAGTTCAGAGTTGTAGTGAGTCTAGCCTCCATCTTTTAGGAGAGTTTTTTGTTTCTGTCCTGTTCTTTCTGTTTCTTTGTTAGCTCTTTCTCCATTCGGAGAGACTTTAGTTTAAAGTTTTGTAGCCTTTTGATTTTCCTCTCTGTGAGTGATTTTGATTTTGATAATTTTTATAGATCCGTGTTTGAGATATTTTCCTCCTTTGGAGTGTTTTTTGTTTTCACTAGAGTAGTCGAGTATTCTCATAGTTCAGGTTTCATAGCCCCTTTGTTTGCTCTGCATTGAGGTTGTCTTGACTCAAAAGTCTGCTCACTGTCATTCTCTGCTCCTGAGTCCTGTTTTGAGTTCGGGCGTGACATTGTTCTCCTTATATGCAGCTCTCAGCTGTGCAGCACCTGAATTGAAACCCAGTTTTCCATACAGTAGGAGGACGCTGCTCATAGGAAAGAGCTTCTTCTCACTTTGAAGTTGCCTGTTTGTCTCAGTTTAGAGGTAGATTCCCACATTGTGTGCACCACATCTCTTGTTCTTCCCACTTTGTTCACATGCTATTGTCCCCAGTCTCTCAAGTCCGTTTTGAGGGATGTACCAACAGATAAGACTCATCCAAAAGCTCCATTGAACTGTCTTATTTGCTACAATAGAGTCCGTGACCCTTTTTGAATCTGGATTTAATCATTTAAAATGCCTGCATTTTAAATGATAATTAATGATAATGAGTAAAACAGATGCTCCTCTGAAGGTATAAACAATCACTGCCTTACAGTGACTCAAATGGAGGTCAAAGTGTAGTTTAACTGTGTTTAACCGTCATTCAGGGCCAATATGTCCAATCAGGGTGTTCAAGAGCAGCTGATCTTTGTCTGGGATACCAAATCCTGAACACTAGATACTGATGGGATTATTCTGCTGTCATTATTGTCTTTTAGCGCCATCTTGTGGACTTACCAGTATGATGCAAATCACTTGCAAAGTCTTCTGACACGTGACTGACAAACATACACGCTCACACTCACTTGCTTCCCCTGTGATGTTATTTGCACCACATCTCTTAGACCATGTTATGTGCTGCTGTCACTTGGCTGTTAAATAAGGTGCCTGTGCGAGTCCTTTACATCAGCTGTTCATCTTGCCGTGGTATTCTGATCCTCATCTCATCCATTTGCCTCCATGATTTATTCCTTTTCAAATAAAGTCAAAACATAGAACTCACTCTGCGGCATATTTGCAGCAAATACACAACAGACAAGGTTTCAGTGGTTTGTAATAGAGTCAGTGAAGAAATAAATTGAGCCCTCAGGTTATGTGCCTACAGCGCCTCCATCTGAAGGCTGGAGCCGTTATTCTGTCATCAAGGGAAGCATATTCAGTTCACTGTGTGTGTATATATATATATATATATATAACATAGATGAGACGTTAACTCACATGGGGGTGCTGCTTTCCAAAATGGAGGCATCAGCTGTATGGCAGTAAAGGAGGGCATTAACAGATAAACCTGCATATGGATGCTACCAAGCAGTGTAAACAGTATGCTCTCAGGCGCATGTGACAGGGTAGATTGTGGAAGAAAAAGACACCACACTTATTTTTGGATGACAAGGTTGCCATGTTTTGTACATGTGTGTTGTTCCAATTAGATCTATCTGGTTGATGATGTGCTGTTTTGATGCTTTGTTTAGCATAAACTATTTGCATGCTGTTAATCTGCTTAGGTTTGCATTAAGCATCTGATGTGTCTATCACTGGCAATGAGGACATGCCTTCAATGATTCTTCAAGATTTAATTAAAGGTTGAATCAATGCATGAATGGTTTATCAGTCACAGCATTAATCTCCAGTTACACAGTCTGCTGTTTTCCTCTCTTTTCCTGCAGCAGCACCGACGGAAACAACACCTCACCTCACGTTTCTCAGGTGCTGGTGCACAGTGATTCCTGCCTGTGTCCTCTTGCTTATTATTGAAGCCTTCAGTATCTGTGGGTGAGATGTGGGATGTGTGTAAGCCTCAATATGCAATCTGTGGTTTCCTAGAAAACACTATTCTGAGTTTCTGTGGAAAGATGTTTGAAAGAGGAACTCACCAAAACATTTTTTGTGCCGTACACATAATCACATATAGATTCTTTTATGATGTTAATGTTAGGACCCGGCAGTGTGTCTCTCCCTTGTGTTTCCTTTTCCCTTTTCCCAGTGTGTTTTTGTCTGTCTGTCTTCCCCTGCCTGTGCAGCTAGGTGTGTCCTTCACCTGGCCAGCTCCGCCTATCTGTGCACACCGGCTGTTCATCAGGCTCATCAGACACAGTATATAAGGAGAGAGCTCTCTCCTACCTGTTGCCGGATTCTTCCAGTCTCCTTCCTCCTGAGATCCTTCAAGGCCTGTTTGTAATCCTTTCTCGTAAGTACTTTCTTCTCTAGCTATCGTGAGCGTGCTAATGAGTTTGCTCTCCACCTTTAATGGTGCGTTTCTTTTGTTCCAGTTGCCTGTCTGCCACTTCCACATGTGCCTTGCCTCAGATCCGACATTTGGAGCTCCCTTAGTTATTTCCACTCTGTTAGAGTGCGCTTTTCGTTTGTTGTTTGTTCCACTCCTTTTAAGTGCACTTTTTGTTGTTAATAAATTTGTGTTATTTTTACCTGCCTTCTCTCTGGTCTGCATCTTTGGGTCCTGTTCTGAAAACCTTGATGAAAACCGTAAAAGTTAATACAGCTGAATACACAAAGCAGTGTAGTATTTAAAAATTGCTCTTTTGCTCATCTATAATGTCGATTAATACCATGCAATCGTCACAAATTTTAATCTATAGGGTGTGGACACATGTTCCGTTGCTTTTCATGACACTCAATCGACTTTCAAACTGATGTAATTCAGGTGAGACTGTCTGTGGCGCCTGCACCACATCCACTGTCATTCTCATCGTGCAGTGAAGTCAGGAATAATAAATATGCAATGTCTGGCTAGACTTCCAAAATAAACCTTGCTGAGACACATTTCAGTTGATGACACAGTTTGGTGAAATGCAGGGAAAGATTATGGTTTGGGTTAAAATTACTTCCTTAAAATGAGCAACACTGACTTTTGGTTTTACATGAAGACAGACAGGTCCCAGTCTTAAGTTCATGTACACAAATCTTTGGATTCAATTTCGTGGCTATCTCACAAACTGCCCTGATAATGGGCTGCAACACCCAGCGCTCTCTCACAGGGCCTTGGCTAGCAATGCTCCACCAGACTCCCCGTCTTTCCAGCACAAATACAGAATCTGACAGTAGCTTTTCATGACTGGTTCACTCCAGCTCTACATGGCTGTGCATGCCACACTGAGCGGCGGTCAGACAGTGTCCCCTAAAGGCCGTCATCACACACTATGTAACTATGAAGGCTCTTGCAGTCTTTGCTCCCTCATTTCTCTGGTGCCTTTTATAAAAACTGGGAGGGAGGGCTCAGGATTGGAGCAGAATTTGAAGGTGTAATAACATGTCTTTGCAGAATCATATTTTAATGTACAAAGTATGTATGTATGATGTAACACACAGACAATTTTGCTACTTATATTGTATCAGAAATATGTGATACATATAGTACTAACTTGCACTTTGCAGTCATTTACTGTGTTCTCTTCAGTTTCTACTGAAGTGGAACACCATTTTCTCTGTATTTTTACATGGGTGGTTCAGCAGAGAAGCCAAAATAAAACATGATGTAATGGTAAAAACAGTCCAGTTCACTGGAGGCGGATTAAAGCATGTTCAACCCAAAATCTGACTTGGCTGCCATTTGCTGAGGGACATTTGTTGAAACAACGTTGAGCTAAGCCTCATCTCACACAGCAGAGATGGAAGGAAGCACAAAGGCTGATGGGAAGGGAAGAGTAGGAAAGCCCTTATCGCCATGGTAACTGAGAAAGTGACTCTCCTATGAAATGCTGCTCTGGCAAAACAATTACCATGGATTCAGGGATGGAAACTCCCCTCCTCACCAACACCACCACCACCACCACTAAACACCACCCGCTACCCACCGCCTGCCACCTAACAGCATGCACATACAAACACATAGACTTAGTGATCCAGCTACATTGCACTTCAGACAGATGCCATTTCATGTTGGTCGTCTTCTCTCAAGAGGAAGGAAAAACTAGCTGCCTGGTGATTTCAACAAGCAGGTGCAATATTCATCTTGTGAAGAAATCAGTTTTGTGTCATATGCTGTTGAGGATAGGTATGTCATCACTGTCAGTTTCCTTCAAAACAAGGCAT